>NC_026001.2:8978540-9343742 GCF_000442705.2 Elaeis guineensis
CATCTTAATAATAAATTAGAAGCTATCCATTCTTTTCAACGTATCAATCTTTATGGGCGACAGCATAGCCCCGGTCTTAAATCACCCAGAAGAATACAAGCTATGCGTCACTCCAAAAGATGATGAGGGAGCACGTGTTCAATGCTTTTATCCTGCTTGTCCTGAGAGCTTGCACAAGATGAAATGGGAACGACAGCTTCACTTTTGAGTAAATGAGTTGGATTCTATCCCGTAGATGTCAAATCCATGCAATCCAATTGTCACTCTGAGCATGGTGATGACTGAAGGATTGGTGAGATAAACTAAAAGCACTCTACGTGTGTGCTGCAAAGAGATGGAAGTGATGTCTCATGACAAGGATTCGACTATCCATGACTAAAATTAAAGACAGACTCTAAAGTTTGTCAGTTCCTTGAACTGAAAGATAAATTCTAAATATGAGCACATAATTAAAATCATGTAAGTCAAATTATGATATCTTTATCCAATTCTTGCTCTTTGGCTTTCTATTTCTATACTTGTTTGAAGGGCTGTGATTAAAGCTACTAATGGCATGAGTGTTCATGGAGATTTTTATTGAAATATTTAGTTGACTAGAGAGTAAGTTTCACTCTTCTGCAAAGCATATATCCATACACAAGAGGAGAGAGTGTGTTTGTTATGCTTCAATAGTGGACAAATGATAGAATACCTAAAGAACGATGCTAAAAGTGGTAGATGCCTCGACATTGATTTGATACTCCTTTATGCTGCCTGCAAACTTCCAGAGGTTAAAATTGCATCACGAGTCATATTAAGTTGTGGGCAGGCTGTCTTTGGATGAGTCTATTCCATCCTTCGAGCCTAAGGCTATCGAGCCACGATAAAGATGCGAGTGTTCTCAACCATATTCCAAACTTGCAACTCTATTAACATTTTGAGATCTCAATCCACATAAAGTGAACGAGATGAGAAACACCAACAGAAACCATGTCATCAATTTGGACAGCGAAAACTCCATGATTCAATTTCTTGGCAATGCAAAGGTGAGTACAAGGGACGTGTCCAAAGTGCCTTCAACAATCATTTGTAGCACATGGCAACATGGTTTTGAGCACCATGAATTGTAGATGAATTACTTGCTTGGCTGAAGATGGTAATGAAAGCAGCCACAAATCTGCCAAGCTTGGCTAAAGAAGGAGACAGGCCAGTGATTCAACATTTATCCACTGCCAATGCCATTTCCACAGGCCCTCTTTGGAGCACGACATCTTTGATGGACTCAAGAAACTTTATCCAATTTGAAATGAGGCAGTGTGGAAAATGTGCACAAAGATAAGATGTGCTCTTTTCCCTCTTGAAGGGAGGTCCAAGCTTCTCAAGAAAAGTTTGATGGCGGCTTTCCTTAAAAATGAGTCCACCAAGATGTGAGGGGATCCTTTTCTGAGGTAAATCAAGAAGCATTGCTCACAAGTGAGAGATTACTATTATGCTTTTGGTCTTTGAAAGTTCTGAATCAGATTTAGATGCTTTATATGGAAAATTAAGGTGGGGAGATTATCATTGATGTGTAAAGAAGCTTGGCAACTTGAAAGAAAATTTATGTGTTTGCTGTTAGGTTTGTCTATATATCGACGATGATTCTACACATACCCCCCTTCATATTCCGTATATCTTCATGAATTAGAAAGATAATATCTCAATTAGCTGTACAAATTTTTGTTGGTCAAGACTATAGTTAATTCGAACTCCACCCATGTCCCTTCATCCCTTGCTGGCATTCATATTCATGAGGACACACTTGAGCTCAAGTTATAAGAACAAAATGCTTAAAAAATTAGATGTTAATTTGGGATATTGATGGTTAGATCTCTATCCTGAGACCAAATGCCACCGGTTTAGTAGATTCCATCAAATCTACAAAAAGGAGTGAAATCCATTCGAAAGCAAGAACCGCTTGCTAAAACAAGTGACCTGATTGCGAAAATCCCATTAGCTTTTGAGAGATATGTGAGGCCCTTGAGATCTAACAGTTTTTCAGTCAAAATCTTGTTAGTTAAACATCACAGCAGTTAGGGTGCATAACGATATAATATGTTAATGTGTCCCATGAAACTAGTACAGCTTCTTAGCCCAATGCCAATTATTTGCTGCTGGACCTTCATCAACATAGAGGAGTATAATAGCCCAATGCACATTGGGGAGTAATATTTAAACCATCGAAATGCATAGTATTTGGACTCTTCTGCAAATTTTGTTTTAAATGTTGAAAAATGCTACGAGGCCTGATCTTTAAAAAAAAAAAAACAAAAAAAAAAAATGCCATGTGGCATAAAAGGGTTGGTTATTATGTTACCATAAATGATATTGTGGACTGCATCAATGCCCTCCTTCCACATGACATGCAAATGACATATGGCTTTACTTATAAATATTTACTTTAAAACTAGCGCCCTTAGTGTATGCTATTTGTGTAAATAAAAAAGATAGACAATTTAAGTCATGTGTGCAACTAAATAATGCTTTATAAAGTGCTTCAGATTTAAGTCATGCTTTAAATTTAACAAGTGGGATCTTTCTCATTAATTTGATAAAATTATATTTTTATGGACTTTACAAATTTTGCTTTTCAAAGATCAGTTAAACATGTATAAATGCATAAATATATATAAAAAAATAATATATATAAAAAATAAATATATATATATATATATATATATACATGCTCAAGTGAATGAGAAACAAAAGGTTCTCTCTCCAATTAATTGTCTTGATTTTAAATGGAAAACTAATGTGTACAGAGGCAAGCTTGAGAGTTATCTCAATTTCACACCTCCCAACATTTGTTGCTTTGGATGAGTTGCTTGTTTAGTTTTTTACTTTCACAAAAAGAAGTGCCATGCCAACAAGTTCATGCATGCTTGGTAACTGTTACTTCAGCCACCAAATTCCTTATGACATTATAACCACTGACATTTTCCGAACATGTAAGCCCCCACCACACAGTAAGAGGTCCGTGGGATAACCTAACAAACACAAGGGATACGTGGGAGGAACCAATTGGGCATGGAAAATAGCTCAAATAATATAAATGGCTAAAAGGGGTGCTAAGGAATCTGTCGTCCATTTTTTAACTTTGAAAGTAGGTTGTGCCCCATTGTCTTCCTCATTGGAATTTGAAATCCAACCTTCCCCTTGGAGAAGCAGGAGGCGTTTTGGGATGTTATAAAGGACTTTCAAAAAAGTGAGGGAGAGGGGAGAAAAAGTTTCTGAACAAATGTCTGGGTGAAACCCACTCAATCAACTGAAGTCATATGTCCTCCTATATGTTGCATTTTAATATTGTATAAGGGACTGAGAGATTGATTTAGTAATGTTGGAGAATACCCACCGACCGACCGACCGATGGCCGGAGGAACCGACCGACTACCGGGAGAACGACCGACTGACGGCCCGACCGACCGACGACGGCCGACCGACCGATTGCGGTCGGAGCGACCGTCGACGGACGCCATCACCGGCTAATTATCGGCTCACGACCGACTGAGGATATGTCGGACGCACCTTTTCCGACCGACTGAATCCAGAGGTCTGATGGCCGACTCATGTAAGACTCCCCGACCAGCGGAGGGGCCCGACGCCACTCAGCTGGCCACCGACTTAGGGTCGGTCGACTCCTCCAATCGCCGTACAGCCGCCAGACCTTGTCAGTTCTGACAGCAACATGCGGCATGGCTATCTAGGGACATTGTCCCGCCGAGGGCATTGTCAACCCTGGTGATTTGACAGCCCCACGGCGACATGACACTTTCACGGCGACTCTGACAATCTACAGTGAGTTGACAATTCCTCACTTGTCCGCGCCATTAATGACGGCGCCATGCCGTGCTCCACTATATAAACCGGGGAAGGCAACAGTGCAAGGGATCCGGTCCGCTCCCCCACTTCTCGACTCCAAAAATATAGGCTCGCTCCTCTCCCTCTCTCCCCCTCTCGATCGAGCTCTCTGTCTACATTTCACTGTTGCTCAGTCACCTCTCTGACTTGACCGTCGGAGGGTCCCCGTCGGAGCCGCCTCCGGTCAGTGTGGACTTCTCGTTTTTGCAGGTGCACGTTCCCCGGCGATCGATCGACGAGGCGATTGGCCGCAACAGATTGGCGCGCCAGGTAGGGGACACATGACAAAGATAAGAGCTCAACGATCGAGGATCACTGGATCGGCGAGGCGCTCTTCCCGCGGGAAGAGGCCCCCCATCACCGCCGGTGGCGGAGCCCAGCTCTCCGCGCCCTGCAGTGACCACGGAGGCGCAGATTGCGGCCATCGTACGGCAGATGACCGTACTGACGGACGCAGTCAAAAGCCTCCAGCAGCAACCGGCGGCCCGTTCGATGCCCTCCAGGAGCAGCCGCCGACAACCGCACCGATCCCCGTCGCCTCCGCGCGAGCGCCCTCAACAGCGCTCCCACGGAGAAGAGGAGGAGCGGCCCTGGCGTGACGACCGACGGTCCCAGCAGCCCTCCCTTTCCCCGCTGGAACGGGCAAGGAAGGAGAAACGACCGCGCACGCCGTCGGCCTCCCTCTCGGAATCTTCCGGAGACTCCACTCCCGGGGTCTCCCAGCATCGACGAGCGGACGACTACGAGCACCGGTTCGAGGAAATCGACCGCCGACTCGCCCAGTTGCAGATGGACGGCCAGAAGTCTTCGAACGACGTCGACTTCCAGACCGCCCAACCTCTCTCCCGACTGGTCCTCGACGAGCCGATTCCCAGTCGGTTCAAAATGCCGCACGTGGAGCCATACGACGGCTCCACCGACCCAGTCGACCACCTCGAGGGCTATAAAGCTCTCATGACGATTCAAGGGGCAACCGACGCTCTTTTTTGCATCGGCTTCCCCGCTACGCTCCGCAAGGCTGCCAGGGCCTGGTACTCGACCTCCGATCGGGAAGTATCCACTCCTTCGGGCAGCTCGAGCACTCGTTCGTGGCCCATTTCAGCACCAGCCGAAAGCCGCCGCGAACGTCGGACAGCCTTTTCTCCCTCAAGCAGGGAGAAAATGAGACGCTCCGACACTTCGTGACGCGATTCAACACGGCCACGCTTGAGGTCCGGGACCTCAACGAAGACATGGCTGTCTCAGCCATGAAGCGGGCCTGAGGGCGTCCCGATTCACCTACTCTCTGGACAAGACCCTCCCCGGATATACGTCGAGCTGCTGGAGCGCGCATACAAGTATATGCGCGCGGACGAAGGAGCGTCCCACCGACGCTTGGCCGAGCCCAGAGGCCCGAAAGAGAAGCGGAGGAAAGGTCGGGAGCCCGCCGAACCTAGCAGGCCCCCGATCGATAGTCGGGTCTCGCCACCCCGACGAATCCAAAAGTCACCCCGGCAACAGACTCCGAGGCCGGCACGCCCCAGGTATGACTCCTACACTCCTCTCTCCGCTCCTCGTGCGCAGATCCTGATGGAGATCGAGGGGGAAGAATACCTGCGACGGCCTCCGCCTCTGAAGGCAAAGGGCCTCGACCGTCGGAAGTACTGTCGATTTCACCGAAGCCACGGCCACGACACCGAGCAGTGCATCCAGCTGAAGGATGAGATCGAAGCTCTCATCCGCGGGGGTATCTCGGCAAGTTTCGGAAGGGTCCGCCGACCCAACCAGTTGCCGATCGACGACCCCAGCCGACTGAAGAAGCGGCGAACAATCAGCCGACGGCCGGAGTCATCAACATGATCTCCAAGCGACTGGGCCCGGGGACGTCTGCGGGAGGGGAGCCGACGAAAAGGCGCGCCCGGACGGCGTAATCACCTTCACAGAGGACGACGTTCGGGGCATCCAAACTCCCCACGACGATGCTGTTGTTGTGTCGGCGACGATAGCAAATTATGATGTAAAATGAATTTTTGTCGATAATGGAAGTTCAACAATGTTTTGTTTTACTCGACCTTCTCCCGGATGCAACTGTCAATCGACCGACTTAAGAGGGTCTCCGTGCCCCTGATCGGCTTTGCCGGAGATGCTGTCACGACAGAGGGAGAAATTACCCTGCCCGTGACGGCCGGCCGAACCACGGCAAAGCACGGTCCACTTAACTTTCGCGGTCGTCCAAGTTCCTTCGGCCTACAACGCCATACTCGGACGACCCGGATTGAACGCCCTCAGGCAATCGTCTCGACGTACCATCTCCTTGTTCGGTTCCCGACCAAAAACGAATCGGGGAGATGCGCGGAGATCAACAGCTCGCCCGACGATGCTTCCAAATCTTCGCTCAAAGCGACGAGTCGAGGGTTCCTGACAATCGACAAGCTGGACCAACGGGAGGAGGAAGAACGAGGTTCGCCGGCCGAGCAGCTCGAGGCGATCCCGATAGGAGAAAATCCCGACAGGAAAGTTTGGGTCGGGTCCAATGCCCGACACCGAACGACGCCGACTGACGGAGCTGCTGACGGCCAATGCCGACATATTTGCTTGGTCGGCAGCAGATATGTCGGGCATCCCCCCAGAAACAATAACCCACCGACTCAACATCGACCCGACGATGAGGCCGGTGAGGCAGAAGAAAAGGTCCTTCGCTCCAGAAAGCAGAGGGCCATCGACGAAGAAGTGGACAAGCTACTCGAAGCAGGCTTCATCCGAGAATCCACGTATCCCGATTGGCTCGCCAATGTTGTCATGGTCAAAAAAGCCAACGGGAAGTGGAGGATCTGCATCGACTACACCGACCTCAACCGAGCCTGCCCAAAGATAGCTTCCCGCTTCCCAAGATCGACCAGCTGGTGGATGCGACGTCCGGATTTCGACTGCTCAGCTTCATGGACGCCTTCGTCGGGTACAACCAGATCCGGATGGTGCCTGAAGACGAGGAGCACACCACGTTCGTGACTCCCAAGGGCCTCTACTGTTATCGGGTGATGCCCTTCGACTGAAGAACGCCGGCGCCACCTACCAGCGACTCGTCAATAAGGTCTTCAAAGACCAGATCGGCCGCAACATGGAGGTGTACGTGGACGACATGCTGGTGAAAAGCACGCAGATCCCGGACCATGTTCAGGATCTCGAGGAGACCTTCCACACCCTTCGACGATACCGAATGAAGCTCAACCCGACCAAGTGTGCTTTTGGGGTGACCTCAGGGAAGTTCCTCGGATTCCTCATTTCTCAGAGAGGGATTGAGGCCAACCCTGAGAAGATAAAGGCAATCCTCGACATGCGTCATCCGAACACCAAGAAGGAGGTCCAACAGCTGAACGAAAAATTGTCGCTCTTAGCCGATTCATTCTCGATCAGCTGAAAGGTGCCTCCCGTTTTTCAAAACTTTGCGTCACGCAAATGGGTTTTCTTGGTCGGATGAGTGCCAACAGGCCTTCGAAGACCTGAAGAGGTACTTGGCTTCCCCACCGCTGCTCGTAAAGCCGCAGGTCGGGGAAACCCTGTATCTCTACTTGGCCACATCTTCTGAGGCGATCAGTTCGGTGCTCGTCCGAGAAAATGAGTGCCGAACCCATCAGCCTATCTACTACACCAGCAAGGTGCTCCACGGCGCAGAGGCCAGATACTCGGAGATGAAAAGATGATTTTTGCCCTGACCGTCTCGCGCAACGACTCCGTCCATACTTCCAGGCCCACGCCATAGTGGTGCTCACCAACCAGCCCCTGAGGGCGATACTGCGCCGACCGACACATCTGGACGACTCGCGAAGTGGGCGATGAAGCTCAGCGAGTTCGACATTCAGTACCGACCAAGGCCTGCCCTGAAAGCTCAGGTCTTGGCCGACTTCATCGCCGAATGCCCGACAACCGACCAAGGGTCGGGAGCTGAAGACCCGGACGAGATGCGGTCTCTGAGCCAGACCCGATCTCCACCTGGGTACTCCACATCGACGGAGCCTCAAACGCTCAGGGAAGCGGGGCCGGGCTCCTGCTCAGAATTGGATGGGGTGGTCACCGAGTAGCCCTCCGGTTCGACTTCAAGGCCTCCAACAACCAAGCCGAATACGAGGCACTCCTCGCCGGCTTGAGGATGGCAAGGAGCTGGGCGTCGACAGCCTCCGGGCATTCTCCGACTCTCAGCTGATCGAAGGGCAGGTCAAGGGCGAATTCGAGGTGCGAGATCCGACCATGGTCAAGTACCTTCAGAAAGTGAAGGACCTCGTGGCACGCCTCAAGTATTTCAAATTTCCCATATCCCAAGGTCGGAGAACGCCCGTGCCGACGCACTCTCCAGACTGGCGACTTCGGCCTTCGACTCCTTGGGTCGGACGTTCGTGGAGAACCTCGAGCACCCGAGCATCGATCGGGTCGAGAGGTACTGCAGCTGACATCCGAACCAAGTTGGATGGATCCGATCGTTCGGTATCTGACCGATGGGGTCAGCCCCGAAGATCCCACGGAGGCCAAGCGACTCCGATGGTCAGCCTCAAATATGTCATCATGGACGGCCGACTCTACAAAAGGTCGTTCTCCTTCCCCTGCTAAGGTGTTTGGGCCGACCGACGCCGACTACGCTCTCCGAGAGGTTCACGAAGGAATTTGCGGGAACCACTTGGGGGGCAAGTCCCTGGCCTACAAGTCCTGCGACAAGGTTATTACTGGCCTACCATGAAGAGGGATGCAGCCGAGTTGGTCCGGAGGTGCGAGCCATGTCAAAAGTATGCCAATATTCAACACCAACCGGCAGCCAAATTGCCCCTATTGTCGCTCTGTGGCCTTCGCCCAGTGGGGGGTCGACATTCTCGATCCTTTTCCACCAGCATCGGGCCAGAGGAAGTTCATCGTTGTCGCCATCGACTACTTCACCAAATGGGTGGAGGCCGAACCATTGGCGCAGATCACCGAGCGGAAGATGGAGGACTTTATCCAGAAATCCATCATCTTAGGTTCGGATTGCCGCACACCATCATCACCGACAACGGACGGCAATTCGACAACCAGGACTTCAGAGACTTCTGCGCCAGGTTCCACATCAGGCACCGACTGACTTCAGTCGGGCACCCCCAGTCCAACGGCGAGGTCGAGGTGACCAACCAACCTTGCTCCACGGACTCAAGACCCGACTAAACGAAGCCAAAGGTCTCTGGGTCGATGAGCTGGGCTCCGTTCTGTGGGCTTACCGAACGACACCCCGCGTTCCGACCGGGGAATCGCCTTTCAGTTTGGCCTATGGAACGGAGGCCATGATCCCACTCGAGATTGGACTGCCATCTTCAAGAGTCGAGCGGTATCAAGAGCCGGGCAACTCCGAGAGTCGGAGGGCCGACCTAGACCTCCTCCCCGAACTACGGGACGAGCCCAAATTCGCATGGCTTCGTACCGACAGAGGGTCGCTCGGTATTACAACGCCAAGGTCAGACCGAAGCTTTTCAGGCCTGGCGACTTGGTCTTGAGGAAGGCAGAAGTGTCGAAGCCCTTGGACCAAGGGAAGCTGGCCCCAATTGGGAAGACCCTACAAGGTAGCAGACACCTACGGTCCGAGAGCCTACCGACTGGAGACCCTTGAGGAAAAATCCATTCCCCGAACTTGGAACGCCGACAACTTGAAGCTGTATTACCAATGAACTTTATAATTCGATAGTCGGAATACAAATTCAGTTTGAAAGTTCAGAGTTTTAACTCTTCGACTAATGATCGGTGCTCATCAAGGTCAAGCCCCGACATGCCAAGGTGGACTTAGTATCTTCTGGAACCAACGGCCTTATCGCCGGTGATCCATCGGACTCTTGCGAGGACCGACTCATCTACATGGTCGGGAGTTGACACTCCTTCGACGATCGATGATGCATCGGACCTTACAAGGACCGATGAACCCTTATTGACAGGAGTTGATACTCCTTCGACGATCGACGGTACGTCGGACCCTTACAAGGACCGATGCACCCTTACGGACAGGAGTTAACACTCCTTCTACGGTCGAACTTTCGGGCCAAACCATCGGCTGACAAGCCGATCGGGCCCCGACCAAAGAGAGGCGAAAAGCCTACGCGACTGACGTCGCGACTTCTGACCAGGCTACGGCCGGTCGAGGGATATTCGGCTTACCACCGTCTATCGCACAACGCGACCTTAGTCGCATCCACGACTTGCCGACCGACCTACGGCTGGCTGGACGATATTCGGCTTGCTACCGTATGTCGAAAGATACAGAACGAATACCCGACGCAAGAGCATGGGGATCCGACTTATTGTCGTTCCCCCGACACTGCGCCGGACGACATTCGACTGAACGCGTCTATGGAAGCCCGACTACTGAACCTTTACCAGGTTCGGTCGGCTCCCTACTCAACAAGACGCGCCCAACTGATGAGCTCGACTATCAGAAGCCGACCCAAAGTCGGGACTTACCCTTCCTTCGTAGCGGCACGAGTTGCCGAACGCCCTACCGACTTATATGAGTTAGCGACTTACACAAGTTAATGACTCACTAAGGCATTCAACTATACATTTGGAAGAAGGAGACAAACGGAAAGCAGAAGAAATTTTCATTCAAAATTTTCATTCAAAATGTACAAAGTCGGGTCGAAGCCCGATTACATGTATTTCAAAAAACAGAACAAGCAAAGGAAAATCGGTATGGCCCGATCACCCGTCTGAGTCGATCTCCTCGACCGATGGGAGATCGGGGATGACTGGTGTGTCGGCCACGAGCGGTGCCGGGTCGACGGCTGAAGCTGGTCCTTCGGTCGGCGGGGGACTGGCAGTCGGTGCCGCTTCCTCCGGGATGACTTCCTCCGCAGCAACTACGCCTCCCGACGGCTGGTCGGCCATCTCCTCGGTGGCTTCCTCCTCGGCCCCCGGTGGGACGATGCTGCTAAGGTCAAGCTCCGGATACAAGGCCCAGACTGCCTCCCGTCCGTCCTCGTACCCCACCCGGTACGAGGCGAAACCCGACTCGAGCATCTCCTCCCGATATTGGTCGGAGACCCGGAAGTCTTCAACCGCTCGATCGGCCGACTCCCTCACCGACCTTGCCTCTTCCTCCGCCCGGCCGAGCGATTCCTTCGCCGACTCCGCCTCCGCCTTTGCTATGTCGGCGTCGGCTTGGGCGATCGAAAGCTCCTCCTCGACCTTGGCGAGCTTCTCCAGGCTCACCCGAAGCTGTTCGCGCTCGCCTTGGAGTTCGGCGGTGGCGCCGTCCCGTTCGTGCCGAAGACGACGCACGGCCCGACCCTTATGTCTGGCCTCCTTCTTGGCCGACCTAAGCTCGGACCCGAGCCGGGAGACCTCGTCCACTAACTTGGCCTCCCGGTCGGCCGACTGCTGAAGATGGTCGACCAACATCGCCTTCTCGGCTTCGGCCGCCGCCGACTTCTCCTTATAAGCGGCCCGGACGTTACCGAACCTCCGGTACCCGGCCTCCAGTTCCGACATTGTATAGATCAGCTGCCGATTGCAAATGCTTCGTCAGGATCATATAATGAGAAAAATCTCTAAGGAAAAGAGAAGGTGATGCGAAGCTTACCTCGACCATAGTCGGGTAGAACTTGGACAGCATCTCGGTTACCTGCCGAGATCTCAGCGACTCCACATCGGCCGGAAGGAGGATCCCCTGGCACAACCTTCTCGCCAGGTTATGGTCGGCCAACGTCGATGCACCCTCAGGGAACTGCACGCTGGGCGGCACAGATCGGCTCCCCGACCTTGTTTCGTCCGCAGGGTCCATCGGGGCCTTCCCTCGATCGGCCGCCCCGATCGACGGAACCGGCAGCGAGGGGATGCTCGAAGTAGAACCAGCACCCCCCGCTGCGGCCACGGACCCTACCAGATGATGTTCGGTTTCCCGAACGACATCCGGCTCCACCACCTCCGGTGATGCCACCGACGCTCCTTCGGCTGCCTCCTCCACTGACCTCTCCTCCGTACGAGCCGCCGGAGCCGCGAGCGTGATGACGGGCTCCGACTGATCGGTCACCGACGCTTCGACGATCGGCGCCGCTGGAGCAGGCTTCTTCGGGGGGCGCGAAGGTCCGGCCCCCGATGCTGGCCTCTTCCTCGTCGTGAATTGCCGAATCTCCGCGTCTGTCGGCCGCATTCTTGGAGGTGTCCCTGCAATACCGACAAAGGTGTTAACTAAAGAACCGGACTAAGGGTCGGATGAAAAGGAGACCGAGAAATCAGACGATACCTAGTCGGGGGACCAAGCTTAAGCCGGCGTCATAGAGAGCTTGTTCGGTAACAAGCTCCCTCTGCTTCGGGACCGACATATCTTTTAGTCGGTGGAAGTCCTCCCGGTCGTCCGCTTCCACCCGACTGTTGTCATTGGCTTCGGTTCGGGGCACGCCCCAGTGAGAAGGAAAGCCCTAAGAAGACGGAGAAGAAACAAAGAAGAATTGGTTCTTCCACCCATGAATGGACGATGGAAGACCGGTGATGAAGGAATGGCCCTTCCGGGGGTTGAAGAGCCACCACCCTCGGGCTTTAGGGTGGGGTCGGAGCACAAAGAAGGCCCGGAAGAGAGAAATGCGAGGGTTGGTCAGCAAAAGCTGACACAACAAAGCAAAACTGATTATGAGACGGACTGAGTTCGGCTCTAGTTGCGTCGGACAGAGTCCGTAATAGTTCAGAAGATTTCGGACGAACTCCGGAATCGAGAGCCGAAGACCTGCGCGGAGGTCCTCGACATACAGCGCCAGCTGACCAGACGGAGGGCTGTTAACCCGACCGCCAGCCCCTGGGACGGACAGTTGAAACTACTCCAGGATGCAATATTGCTCCCGAAGCCGATCAACATTCGGCCCCGAAAGCGAGGAAGCCTCATCTTCCGGAGTCAATCGGGAGTCGTCGGTCGGGTTCCCCGACCGAGCTCCCTGAGTCGGATTCCTGGCCATTGTACCGGAACCGAATGGGAAAGAAACAGAGAAGAGGAAGAAGGTGAGGAAGACGGAAGATGGACCACGAACCGGAGAAACTCCTCTGGAAGCAAGAAAGCTCTACCCGCGACGACTGAGAAATCGCCCGGACAGAGTTTCGGCAGCAAAATGATAATGGTGGGGTCTTGGGTCCGAGAGGTCCTATATATATATAGGTCCGTCCGACGGCCAAGATGACTCCGCGCCGACCGAAGCTCCACGGATGCGCGACACGTGGCGGCCTCCGGGTGGCTGAGGATTCGGCGCGCCCCGTCCCGGGACGGCCGCACCGCCCATATTAAATGCGGGGGGCGCCGGCCAACCACCTTCGACACGCGGCACGCGCGGACGCGGTTCCGCATTTATGCACCCGCGCCGATTCGCGTTCTCGATGGGACACCTGACAGCGCCCCACACTCCCACGATCGGCGTCGGATATCCGGTCGTCTGACGCCATATCGTCCGGCGCCCGATCTCCTGACACCGACGTAACGTCTGACGACGACAAGACGTGACATCTGACACCGACTAGACGTCCAGATCGCTTGGCATTTATGAGATGTCTGACATCGGATCAGCCGGCGGTACGGTCGGATCTGTGCATACGACAACCCCACTCCTAGTCGCCCAGGATTGCTGCCCGAGTAAGAGCATCGACCAGCTCACCATCCGACTTAGGAGTGGAGGGGGGCAACTGTTGGGGAATACCCACCGACCGACCGACCGATGGCCGGAGGAACCGACCGACTGCCGGGAGGACCGACCGACTGACGGCCCGACCGACCGACCGACGGTCCGACCGACCGACCGACGGCCGGACCGACCGATTGGCGGTCGAAGCGACCGACTGACGGACACCATCACCAGCTAATTATCGGCTCGCGACCGACTGAGGATATGTCGGACGCACCTTTTCCGACCGACTGAACCCAGAGGTCTGATGGCCGACTCATGTAAGACTCCCCGACCAGCGGAGGGGCCCGACGCCACTCAGCTGGCCACCGACTTAGGGTCGATCGACTCCTCCAATCGCCGTACAGCCGCCAGACCTTGTCAGTTCTGACAGCAACATGCGGCACGGCTATCTAGGGGCATTGTCCCGCCGAGGGCATTGTCAACCCTGGTGATTTGACAGCCCCACGGCGACATGACACTTTCACGACGACTCTGACAATCTACAGTGAGTTGACAATTCCTCACTTGTCCGCGCCATTAATGACGGCGCCATGCCGTGCTCCACTATATAAACCGGGGAGGGCAACAGTGCAAGGGATCCGGTCCGCTCCCCCACTTCTCGACTTCAAAAACACAGGCTCGCTCCTCTCCCTCTCTCCCCCTCTCGATCGAGCTCTCTGTCTATATTTCACTGTTGCCCAGTCACCTCTCTGACTTGACTGTCGGAGGGTCCCCGCCAGAGCCGCCTCCGGTCAGTGTGGACTTCTCATTTTTGCAGATGCATGTTCTCCGGCGATCGATCGACGAGGCGATTGGCCGCAACAGCTCCTTTTATCTAAATGGGAGAAGGAGATGTGATCCAGATTAATCCCTTGTGTTTTGCTTGGCTACTGGGGAATGTCCATACCCAGTCATAGGTAAGAGGCGCATGGCTTGCTGAGCTGAACAAAAGGCCAAAGGAAATAAAATTAAACAAAAGATGCAGTGAATCCAGCCTCGGCTATCAGTGTCCTGGCAGGTTCCTCTGGACTTGGAGTCCCTCCTGCTGCCCTGTTTCTTTTGTTACTATTCTTAGCTACTTGAGGTAAGCATCTGCCTTTGACCATTCTCAGCTCATCTGATGCTTAGCCCCCAAGAAATGAAGACAATGTTCTTATGTTTCTTTTATCTTCCTAAAAGAACATGTGGCTGTTGACCAGGATTCTGAAAGGACCAACTTTTCACCAACAGACCAAGGGCAGTTCTGTGGTTTTGGAAAACTATCGGGTGAGATATTTAGTCCATCATCCATAAAAGGCTATCTAGACCAGCTACCTTGAGACAGAACAGAGCACATCCATAGAGCAGAGTTAGCTTAGAAAGAAGAGAATAGTAGAGATGGCCTTCAGCTTTTCCTGCATACCAGCCTTTGCCAAAGTTTCCCCCATGAAACCATCATCAAAAGAAGGGGATGAACGCGTCTCCAACCCAAAGGTGAAGGAGGAGTGTAAGGAGAAGAACAAGCAAGAGAAGGAGGTCAACAAAGAGAAGCATCAAGGGAGGAAGAAGAAGAGCAACCTGGTCAGGCCGCCTCAATGGCACCTTATTTCCCGTTCCACTCTCGACCGGGCCTCCGCTGATTCCATACTGTTTAATTAATTCTTTGATTCTTGGCAGACGAGCATTTGTGCTTTGTCACATAGATATCATGGACAAATAATTCTGTAGTTGTTGGCGTCAAAATATATTTGTTCATGGTTCTATTCAGTTATTAATTACCTTTGCCGTTGAATTCTATTCCCTTGTTCGTTAGTTGATATCCCCTCTCTCTCAAAAGGAAAACAAGAATTCCGGCACTGGAATAACCAGGATTAACAGTTACTATGAATGGATTAACAGCTACTCCAAAAGAAAGGAGTAAAGAAGGGTTATGGCTGGCATTAGAAGGCTTAATAGGAATAACATGATTTGTGGACTGTTTAGAGGAGAAGAAAATTGGATGCCTCAATCAATAAAGCTACTGATCAACTCCTTGCCGCTTTGTGCTGGGAAGCTTGAAAAGAATGTAACACAAGAATCTTTAGGAAGAAACATTGCTCTAAGTTTATAGTTCTTCAGAAAATTCTCCAATCTTTTCGTAGCTGGTTCCACATTTGCAGGCCAAGAATTCAAGACAGCCATGAAATACTTTGGAGCAAGCTTCAACCATTGCTTCAGCAGCCGTTGGATTCGTCTTGAGTATCTGCTACTTTGTTGTCTTGCAGTCACTGGAGGTTCTACATTTCATGGTGTCTGATGGAAGCATCGGATGTGGGCGTAGTTATGCTCTGTTTTCAGAACCTGTTCTACTCTGTTTTGCTAATCTTTGTTTTCTCTGTTTCTTCATAAGTTTCTTGCTCTCTTTTTTTGCTGTACATTCTTTCCTTTTCTGTATCTTACTCCTTGCAATAAAGCTTCGGTGACCAAGGCTGGCCCTTAGTCTTCTTTTCCATCAAAAAACTATCCCTTCCATTATTCCTGCTTTCTGAAAATATTTAGAAAGAAAGTGTTTGATTCGTAATCAAAATTAGAATGAAAATAAAAATCAAAATGGCTTGAAATCGGAATCGAAATGGTCAAATCTCTAGAAGTATTTGGTTCATAACCGGAACGAAAACGAAATCGAAATTGGAATGAAAATTTGAATCCACAGAGGAGAATAGAGATTGAGTTTTATATAGATTGAACTATTTCCATTCCACTATGGAATCGGAGTCGAAATGGGATTCCTCTCAACCAAACGGCTGGAATGGGAATCATCCATTCCGATTCTGATTCCAAACTCCCACTTCTCCAACCAAATACCTCACCCACTGTACTTCCAAACCAAGTACTCATAAATTCTCCAAAAAATAAAAGAAAAGAAAAGAAAAAGGGCTGATGCATATAACGCTTCATGATTTCTTTGTTAGGCTAGAAAAATCTCCACCTAAGCAAAGATTGGCTTTTGTGGTATAGAATTTCAAAGGATGTTTGGTTGAAAAGAGTGGGGGTTTGGAATAGGAATCGGAATCGAAATCCGTGACTTCTATTTCAATCGTTTAGTTGGGTGGAGTCCCATTCTGATTCTGATTTCAAGATGGAATGGGAATGGCTCAATCTATATAGAACTCAATCCCTACTCTCCTCTATGGATTCAAATTTTTATTCCAATTACGATTTCGATTCCAGTCACGAACCAAACGCTACGGAAGATTTGGCCATTCTGATTTCGATTCCAAGCCATTCTGATTCCCATTTCCATTTCGATTTCAGTTATGAAGCAAACACCCCTCAGAGAGAGTGGGTCGCATTAAGGAGGCATTTGGTTCGTAACCGAAATCAACATGAGAATGAAAATGAGAATGGGAATAGCTTGAAATCGAAATTGAAATGGTCAAATCTTCCAAAGCGTTTGGTTCATGATCAGAATCGGAATCGGAATCAAAATTGGAATGAAAAATTGAATCCATAGAAGAGAGTAGGAATTGAGTTCTATATAGATTAATCCATTCTCATTTTACGAAATCAGAATCGAAATGGGACTCCTTCCAACCAAATGATTGGAATAGGAATCACCCGTTCCGATTCCGATTCCAAACTTCCATTCCCCCCAACCAACTTTTTACCAAGTCCACGTGGAATCCGTGGGATCACAAGACGTGTGCAAGAACACATATGATTGGATAACGCTAAAAGATGCGGATTATATTATTACTACTGCTTCAATATCTGTTAAAGAAATGAAATAAGAGTCTTTTTTATCCTCGTTTGTGATTCGATCAACAATCAGCTATCAGTGGTTTCATTCACAAAGATACTGCTTGCCGAAACTTTCCTTTCCGTGCATTATTTTACTTCCAATATTGTCATAGCCCAAAACCTAGACCTAAGCCCAAAAAAAAAAAAAAAAAAATAGGGGATCAAACCGGGAAGAAGACTCTCGATAGGAGTCTTCTTCTCCGACGAAACCCGAGCAAGATCGGACTCCTAGGACCCCTCGGAGTCCTAGGGTTCCCTATAAGAAGACCCCCTCCCCCTTGAGACCGAACATCGGCCTCCTCCCTCTCTTTTTCTCTCCGATTTTCTCGAATTAGAGCTGCGGACATCGCTTTGTCTTCGCCGTGACTGCTCTCCGACGAAGTCACCGAAGGTCAAGGTAAGCCTTCCTCCTTTTCCTCCCTTCCTTCCTCTTCCTCCCATGCCTTGTGCGCGGCTACCGGCGTCCCCTCTTTTGCCGGGCCGTTCAGGCCACAGCCGCCACAGCGAAGGCCGGCGGCCGACTTGGGCCACTCCCTCGATCACGGAGGAGCGTGGCCGGCGATCGATTTCGATCGCCGGTGCCAGAAAAATCCACGGAAAAGAGACCAAAAAGAAGAAAAAGAAAAAGAAGAAAAAGAAAAGAGAAAGAAGGAAAAAGAGAAAAAGAAAAAGAAAGAAAAAGAAGAAAAAGAAGAAAAAAAAAGAGAAAAAGAAAAGAAAAGAAAAGAAAATAATAATAATAATAATAATAATAAAATATATATATATATTTATTTATATATATATATATGAACAAATAAATAAATAAATAAATAAATAAATAAAATAAAATAAAAAATGATGAGAGAGAGAGTTTCTCTCTCTTCTCTCAGTCTGAACCCTGACTTTCTCTCTCTGAAATTAGACTTTCTCTCTCTAGAATTTTCTCTCTCTAGAATATTTCTCTCTCTTGATGGATTTCTCTCTCTCTAAAGTTATTTTCCTCTAGGATTAGCGTAGTGGAAGGCTTCATCTGATGATTTTGATCGAGTTTAGGGAAGAGTCGATTTTAAGTGAGGTTTTGAATTGGGATTTGTTTAGATTTAATTTTAAATTAAAATTAATATAAAAATATAATTTTGAATAATAGGCACGGAAGAATCACCTAAAAGTTAGTCGATCTGTTCATTCAGTGCTCCGTGAAAGGTAAGTAATGAATCATCTTCTCGAGATATTCCATATTTATTCTGAAAATAAATAATTATTCTCTGAAATTATGCATGAATTATGAAATTATGTTTTGAAAGAAAAGTGCTTTTGAAATGTTATGGTATATCGATTTATGCACATGTTTAGTGAAAGATTATGATATATATTATGGTACAAAGTGTTTTGATATAGATCGGATTTATGCTCTCAGCCTAACTATGTTTCAGTGGACCCCGTCAATGGGGATTATACGTTGGTATTTGTGGACCCTGCCAGTGGAGGTTGTGCGCTGGTGTTTGTGGACCCTGCCAGTGGAGGTTGTGCGCTGGTATTTGTGGACCCTGCCAGTGGGGATTGTGCGCTGGTATTCTGTGGACCCCGCCAATGGGGGTTAAACGTTGGTCATAGTCAAGGCTGTTGAGTTACGAGTGTTTTGCATCGAATCGGATTTATGATTATATTATATGTGAATATTTGAAAATATTTGATTTGTATTAAATCAGCATGAAATATATTTTTATGTTTATTTGCAGTATTATTCTTGAAAATTATATAATATGTGAAATATCTGGTAGAGATACTTGTTACTTACTGGGCTGTCTAGCTCATTACCGTTCTTTCTATTTTTCAGATTCAGATAATTAATTTCGAGCGTGGGACGAAATATTGAGACAGAGCTTTTTAGAAGCGAGATTAGCATTGTCAACTTCATTGAACTTAGATCTATTTTTTTTTTTTAGTAAAATTTTATTGGATGTAAGATATTTGATTTAATTACTTGAATTATAATTGAATAATAATTACTTGAATTTATTCCGCTGTGATGCATTGATATCGTGATGAGATGCCTTGCATGCTTATGGAGAGAGTTCTTCATGAGTATGCGGCGGTTGCCGCGACCCTCGATTCACAAATCTCGGGTCGGGGGCGTGACAATTAATATGGTATCAGAGCATAAGTGGATAAATTATGACACATAGAATTTGACATAGTATGAGTGTAGGTGGGTAAACATTAGGAATATTGGGATGTTAAAGTATGAGCATCATAATAAATCTATCCTAACAAATAGATCAATGAATCTAATAAGGTTTTACTACTACAAGGTTACCATGCCTCCCCGTAGAATGACAAGAACTACTCAAGAAATTTCAAGAGAGACATCACAACCACGGGATAGTAGCACTCCCCATCTGACCAGTGGCACCCCTCAGGAGGAGGGAGTCGTAGATCCTAATGGAAGTGCTTCGAGAGCACGTCAAGAACCAGATATGGCTCAGTTAATGCAAACCCTAATCAGGATGGTACAAGCGCAACAACAAATACAGCAGCAAATGTTTGAACAACAGCAGATACAACGAGATACACAACAACATCAGCATCCACCACCACAACATGGAGAGCAACTAGTACAACGGAACAATATTTCAGAATTTAAAAAGCTTGCTCCTCCAGCTTTCAAGGGGACTATTGAACCTTTGGAGGCTGATAACTGAATAATGGAGATGGAGAAGGCTTTCACTGTCCAAGAATGTCTTGATGAAGAAAAGATTAGATATGCAGCTTATTTACTACAAGGAGAAGCATACAACTGGTGTCAGCGACTACAGCGCAAGCATGAACAAGACGGCGAAATACTTACTTGGGAAAGATTTCGGATTGCATTTTATGATCAGTATTTTTCTCGGAGTATAAGGATTCAGAAAGAACAAGAGTTTATCTATTTGAAGCAAAAGAGTATGAGTGTGACTGAATATGAAGCAAAATTTACAGAGTTAGCAAAATTTGCTCCGAGATTAGTGGATGGTGAGCAAGAACGTGTTCACAAGTTTGAGATGGGACTGAGAACTGAAATTCGAAAACAAGTGGTTCCATATGAATTGACAACTTATGCAGATGTGGTAAACAAAGCACTGATAATTGAAAGGGAAGTCAATGAAGAACGCATGGAAAGAGAAAGAAAGCAAAGAAAGAGAGCAAAATCAAATGATACACAAGGGCAGAATAATAAAAATATTAAAAGATCAGCTAAGGGAGCAGTAGACAATAAGACTCAACAGATTGATGGTGAGCCATGCTCCAGATGTGGCAAAAATCATGCAGACAAAGATTGCTATTGGAATACCGGTGCTTGTTTCAAATGTGGTCAGAAGGATCATAAAATTGCTAGCTGCCCGCTAAATACTGAAAATCAAGTTGGCCAAAGAACTCATGAAGGACAACATAAGGGTGGTGGACAGATTTCTAAAAATCAGGGAAGAGTTTATGCGCTTACTCAACAGAATGCACAGACTTCCAATACACTGATGACAGGTATGAAAAATTTCGAGGACGAAATTTTTTTTTAGGGGTGAAGAATGTCATAGCCCAAAACCTAGACCTAAGC
Source organism: Elaeis guineensis (assembly GCF_000442705.2). Taxonomy (NCBI): domain Eukaryota; kingdom Viridiplantae; phylum Streptophyta; class Magnoliopsida; order Arecales; family Arecaceae; genus Elaeis; species Elaeis guineensis. The sequence continues at coordinate 8,999,373 of NC_026001.2, forward strand.
CCAAAAAAAAAAAAAAAAAATAGGGGATCAAACCGAGAAGAAGACTCCCGATAAGAGTCTTCTTCTCCGGCAAAACCCGGGCAAGATCGGACTCCTAGGACTCCTCGGAGTCCTAGGGTTCCCTATAAGAAGACCCCCTCCCCTTGAGACCGAACATCGGCCTCCTCCCTCTCTTTTTCTCTCCGATTTTCTCGAATTAGAGCCGCGGACACTGCTTTGTCTTCGCCGTGACTGCTCTCCGACGAAGTCACCGGAGGTCAAGGTAAGCCTTCCTCCTTTTCTTCCCTTCCTTCCTCTTCCTCCCATGCCTTGTGCGCGGCTGCCGGCGACGAGCGTCGCCGATTTTCGGTCGGGGAAAGAGACCTCTGTTTTGGTCTCTTTTTCGTGGATTTTTCCGGCACCGACGATCGAAATCGATCGCCGGCCACGCTCCTCCGTGACCGGGGGAGTGGCCCCCGTCGGCCGCCGGCCTCCGCTGCGGCGGCCGTGGCCTGAACGGCCTGGCAAAAGAGGGGACGCCGGTCCCCTGTTCCGGCACGGGAAGAACCAAGAAAAAGAAGAAAAAGAAGAAAAAGAAAAAGAAGAAAAGAAAAGAGAAAGAAGGAAAAAGAGAAAAAGAAAAGGAAAGAAAAAGAAGAAAAAGAAGAAAAAAAAAGAGAAAGAGAAAAGAAAAGAAAAAAATAATAATAATAATAATAATATATATATATATATATATTTATATATATATATGAACAAATAAATAAATAAATAAATAAAATAAAAGAAAATCATGAGAGAGAGAGAGTTTCTCTCTCTTCTCTCAGTCTGAACCCTGACTTTCTCTCTCTGGAATTGGACTTTCTCTCTCTACTTTCTCTCTCTAAAATTTTCTCTCTCTAGGATATTTCTCTCTCTTGATGGATTTCTCTCTCTCTAAAGTTATTTTCCTCTAGGATTAGTGTAGTGGAAGGCTTCATCTGATGATTTTGATCGAGTTTAGGGAAGAATCGATTTTAAGTGAGGTTTTGAATTGGGATTTGTTTAGATTTAATTTTAAATTAAAATTAATGTAAAAATATAATTTTGAATAATAGGCATGGAAGAATCATCTAGAAGTTAGTCGATCTATTCATTCAGTGCTCCGTGAAAGGTAAGTAATGTGCCTGCAAGAGAAAGGCGTGTTTTTAGGTTTTCACCCAACTTCTGACCCTCACCCCCTCTCTCCTGGTTCTTGGCCGCTAAGTAATGTGGTCTTCCAAGGTGATCAAGTCCAACTTATGTTTCATCACAAAAAAAAAAAAAAAAAAAAAAAAAGAAGAAGAAGAAGAAGAAGAAGAAGAGTCCAACTCATGTTAAAGCACTAGTACAATATTATCCAAAAAAAAAAAAATCAGTAGTGTAATAGATACGGATTGTACCTTTTGTAATGATTTTTTCTCTGCAACACCAAAATTGGATCGTATCTTATACAGATTTTAAAATGTATAATTTTTCTTCGATCCACATGGAGACCATATATATATATATATAAAATGGATATCGCACAATCTAATAATTAATATTATAAAAAAAAAGAAATTATTTTTTGTGTGGAAGATGCAACTCAAATCCTTCCAGAATCCCAAAGTTCCGAGAACACTAGACTATAAGCACAAAAACCAGTCTTGGTAAATATTTATTTAATTTATTTTTTATATTTTCGTGATATAATTATACATTCTCTAAAGTTAAAGAGTTAACACCATGATTTTGGTTGTTCTTTGGTTGGAGAGCTGCAGCAAAAGTGGGAGGGGATTGGGTTGTATTTTTATGCCAAAGAATGATATCTTGTTTTGCACATCAACCATGAGATCGTGAATTGCACAGTTCTCAAAGCACTTCAACACTTTCCTTCATCCAGACTAGAAGCATTTAGGCCTAAAAGTTATCTCAGCCATGGCCTTTGGCCCATGCTTCTGCAGTGCGGCCTGGCCCAAAGCATTTCTGACCCTGAGAACAGTCAGACAGCCCCGGCCCATTCTGTCACGCACCCCAATGTGCACCTCCTTACGTCCTTTCCATGTGGCATTCTGATTTATTGGTCTATGTGGAATATATGATATCGTGCCCTTTTCTTTTGGATCTGACCTAATTGGAGTGGCACAAACCGCTTCTACATAAGGAGTTTATGCATCAAAATAACTATCATGCTGCTATTATCTTTTATATTGCCTTACCATAAGCCCCTTGGCATGCAAAGTTATCTTCATTCCATGCTTAAGTTTGTCAAGGGATTGAGCTTGGCATGACCAAATCAGCTTCCACTTATAGCTGTAACATTGTATCTATTTGAAAGGGTCTAGTTGATTAGTCACCAACGATTGCTGCCACGGCTTAGATCTATAATCTTGGTTGGGTAATAACGGCTATAATATTGTATATATTTGCAAAGGTCTATTTAATTATTCACCCAGAAGAGCTGCCACAGGATAGTTCTATTGATCAATCATGAATGGGGAATATTTTCTGCACTATAAATATCATATAAGCTGGAGAAGATCTCGACTTCCATAGGCGAGTTCGGTTTTACTTCTACTTTATAAAAAGAGAAGAAGATAGAGACTAGGTTTTATATATATATATATATATATATATAACGGGGAAAAAACTGCATGCATAAAAGCGAAGATAAAGTGAATGTTTTTTATGGACAAAAATTTCCTTTAGTTAATATTCAATTTAATTATCTTGTTAGTTTACGTCATATCAAGATTGATGAATGGTTCATTTTTTTAGACAAGCGGAGGTTATTGGGTTGAGACCCACTACCCACCAATTTTATTGCATGTATGAATGGCTCATAATGGATGCGTTAGATATGCCCATCCCAGGACGTGGGGGAAGACAAAATGGCACGTTTGAGGACTTTGTACCAGAGTAAACTTTTCCTAAGACTGTGAAATCTCTATTTTGCAAGATTAGCAGCCTCTCCAATCACTCCTCTACACCACCAACTCCTTTGACTCTCAGACAGTTGTTCATGTACCATTTTCCACCCATACATGAAAGCAAAAAAATATGGATGTATGATAACCCATTAGGTAGGTACACCCACCTTAATCAGATATTTTACTTGAGGGAATGCTTGGCACTTGGTATAGAAATGGGTCACTCCAAATAAGGATGAGAGCACCATTTGATCTATTTTTGATGGCCAATGTTGTGCCTTAATGATGGCCACATTGTTCTTTTATTGCATCTGTAATCCCTCGACGGTGACCTCCAAACAACTTCATCCAAGAACTAAGAGCTGTGAATACATGACATCATATTTTGGCTTGGCAGCACAAGTGGTAAAGCATATAGAGAGTGTTTTGCCTCCACTTGGCTTGCCACATCTTGTAATTTCCAAAACCAGCTCTTACTTTAACTCTCATACCTTAGAGCAAATAGAAGACATCACATCGCGTCCCACCTTCCATCCCACCAACCGATAAGCAACCGGACGCCAAGTAGGTCCGGTCTCCGCCCCAAGACTACCGAATTGAAACGATAAGCACCATGCTTAATAAATGGACCCGCAACGAAATACTTCAAGGCCCGATCTTGACACCAAAACAGGGATTGGCGCATCACACCATAACCCCATTAACCTTCTCAATCGTATCAATCACTTCATGCAGTACAGTATGGAGTTCTATTTGATTACCGTAATGAGCATTATCCTATACAAAATTAATTTTAGGAAAAGTAGGAAAGGTATCCTTTCTTGATCCAGCTCATGCATGCCAACCAGCCTTGGCCCATGGAAGTAATGGCAATTGATATAGATAGATGTAGATGGTCCCAGGAACACATTGCTAATGCGCGTCTGCTAGGTCACAAAGTGTTTTTAGTAATAAATGGTGTTAGATTTTGTGCTAGGGAGAGAGATTGTGTCTTTCATGCAAAAGAATTTTTCTTTGCATGAATCCATAATTAAGTCCCCTATGTTATAGATCTCAAAATTCTTCAGACTTTATCATTGATCCATCTGCATGGATCGTCTGTATCTACACAAATCTATGCAGGTGGAGATGATCCATGTAGGCAAATAAATGATAGAGTTCATAGTATTTTGAGATCTGTGTGGTAGATGATCTAATAGTGAATTCATATGAAAGTGAATCTTGTCTTTGCCAAAAAGGTACAACATCAACTCTTGTGCTAATCATGGCCTGGATCTTGTCAACTGTGTGGCAATCCTCCAAATCCTGGATGGATCAAAAATGATAAGGACATCTTCCAATATGGAGCTGCACTAAAGACTAGAACAACTAGCCTACAAGGTCGTCTTTGGATTAAATTCCAACGAACATTCCAACCGTTAAAGCGGTGAAGTGCCTCGTTTAGTTTAAATGTTGGATGGGGATTGGCTCCTACGATGAATTTGGGGTCTAAACATACCCTCAGGGAATCTAAAGCGGTTGTAGAATTGTTGATGGACCATTACATTAATTGGTGATTTTGTGCAATCTGAAGGTTAAAAGACAGCTGATTTGGGACCAGCTTTTAGGAGCAGGTACCTGGTACTGTAACTTTATGAGAAGGCTTAATAAACTCCATTATTTTTTCCTTTTGCCAAGATTTAACGGAGCCTATCTTTAACCCATATGTGCCCGGACACAAACAACATGAGAAGGACTAACACCAAGCCTGCATGTCAGCGTACTAATTGGGAACCATGAAGAAGAGACATTTGCCACCAACTCAGTCTCGCTTTTTGACACTTGCCCTGTATTCCATCTTACCTCTTGCATTATGTGACACATTGCCGATTTTGTCTAGCCAACTTCTCCATTCCAATGCACGAGGATCTATAAATTTTATCAGAGCTACTGGTAGCCATCATTCCTCCTCGGTCTCTAACCAAGCTCTTCACCCACCTCTCTCATGGCCACCCCATCCCCATCTAGAGCCATGTTGTGGCACATTGCCTTGGTCATGGTTGTGCTCTTCTCTCTTCAATGTCTGTCTCTGGGGAAACTTCATGTAGGCTTTTACTCCAATTCATGCCCAAATGCTGAGTCCATTGTCAGCTCAGTTGTGAAGGAGGCTTCCTCCTCTGACCCCACTATACCTGCAGCTCTACTCAGGCTCCACTTCCATGACTGCATTGTTCAAGTCTCTCTCTCTCTTCCTCCCTCCCTCCCTCCCCTATATCTGTATTAGTTGTTTTATGTGTTTCAGGTTTCATTAGTTTATCTAATGAAGTAATTAACATGAGCTTGTGAATTGTTGCATGGAGGGTTGTGATGCATCAATACTGATTGAGAAGCCAGATTCTGGACAACCAGAGAAGCAGGCACGGAACCATGCCGGGCTGCGAAGCCTCGATGTGATAGACCGAGCAAAAGCTCAGTTGGAAGGTGAATGCCCAGGCGTGGTCTCCTGTGCAGACATAATAGCCCTCGCAGCTCGCGACTCCGTTACTCTGGTAAATGATTTACACACCATGAGACTAAAATATTTAGCTTTTTACTTGCTGATTTATAGAGTTTTCCTTGCTTAATAGTTTCTACCTTCAGGGAAATTAATCTGAGTTTCTGGTGCAGAGTCAAGGACCAATTTATGCAGTCCCCACTGGCCGAAGAGATGGTCTGGTTTCTAGTGAAAGTGATGCAGCAAACATGCCTGATGTCCATGAATCAGTCGCGGTGCTAAGAAAAAAATTCGCAGAGAAGGGCCTTTCAGAAAAAGATCTAGTGGTGCTTAGTGGTATAACTCGACCTCTCATGAACATCTTTTTGATAGGAGTTGATCAAATGTTTGCATAAATTATGTTCATTGGATGATCATGCTTGTTTAGTTTCATTACTAAATGGATCGGTAAATGCATCTCAGGGGCGCATACAATTGGTACAACAGCATGCTTCTTCATAGAACGACGGCTCTATAATTTTTCTAGTGGCGGTGGATCAGATCCAACCATAAATCCTCAGTTCCTTCCTGAGCTCCAGTCCCAGTGTCCCAATGGAGGAGACGTCAATGCTCGATTACCCCTCGACCGAGGGAGTGAAAGAATTTTCGACAGTCAGATACTAAGCAACATCCGATCGGGGTTCGGAGTGATAGAATCTGATGCAAAGCTCTACAATGAAGCATCAACCAAGGTGATCATTGACTCTTACTTCGACTCAATGAATTCGATCTCGGGGTCATCCTTTGAATCCGACTTCGCCAAGTCGATAGTGAAGATGGGAAAGATTGGTGTGCTCACAGGGACTGAAGGAGAAATCCGGCGAGTATGTTCGGCTTTTAACTGATGTTTGTGCAATGGTCTGCCTCTACATGTAATGTCTGCGCAAATTCCTCAAAAAGATGTGGGTGCAAATGAATGATATGCAGTTCTTATAGAACTCTGTATAGTGTGACAAAGGAATTCTTTCTGTGGCCTTCTGTAGTGTGAAAGCTATAGATCTGGGTTGCATGGACTACGAGGACTGTCATTCTTAAATTAACAACACTAGAAGTTGGGAGATCATGGAATTAGAAAGCACTGAAGGATAAAAAGGTTTATATTCTGCTCTGACACTTTTACCATAGAACTACTACTGTGGATGGGTATATCATGTTTAAAACTAAAGGATGGGTATCTCAAGACGAGAAGCAGAAACTAGGCTTTTCGGGTTTATTTTTTTATTTTTTTTTTTTTTAGCATTTCTCAGATGATACTACTAAATATTTATTTTTTAAAAAAATATTTTTTTATTTACAAAATTATAAAAAAATTTTTTTCCTTAAACAGCACCAGACATGTTCTACAGGGCTCTAACTTCTACCCTGGTCCTCCCTTTTCTTTTCTTTTTTTTTGAAAAAAAAAAGGCTCTACTTTCTGCCTTCCTCCTACCAATTACGGAAAAGAAACCTCCCTCCAGAAAATACTCAATCGAGAATATGATAATTAGTTTACCCATGTTCCATAGGCGAGACCTGAGCACGGGAAGACCCAGGAATAAACGGGCCCGGCCCATTTAGTAAAAGACCCTCCCAAGCCCGGCCCAAGGCCCAAATTTATACGGACCAGGCCTAGCCGGGCCCAGACCTGTCTAGGCCCGTGCGGGCCTGGGCCGTGCTGAGCCTGTCAGGGCCGTTTTCATTTTTTATTTAATATTAATTTTTTTAAAAATAAGATTTTTTTAATTTTTTAAATTAATGTTTAATTTTTTAGTATTTAGATTTGAAAACAAATTTATTATTGAAATATATATATAGAAAAGATTATGAAAAAATATTTAAAATTTTTATTGATAATTAAATTGCTTGTTGTTCAAATTATCGAGAATGCAAAGATTCAACAAAGAATAATTAAAAAAAATATATCGTAATTTTTATTTATATTAAAAAAATTGATAAGTTTATAAATTATAATTGTTGAATTCCTGTTTCGATTACAGAGGTTGTGAATTAATTGATGATGATTGTGTTCATATCATTTTCGGAACTTATTAGATGTCTGCTAATGTTTGGAGTTGGCTCTTCGCATCTAGTCAATCCTTGAAGCAAACACACATCTCTACAAATTCTTTGTTCATTCTACTTCTCCCAAAAAATCCATTATGTTACCGTTACGAGCCTGGATAAGCTCGTAACGTCCCTAATCGTATCGGGCCTGGCCCGCCATGAGTAGCCCGCCGGCCGGGCCGGGCATGGGCCATGTGCCGGACCAGGCCTAATCTTTATCGGGCTCGTACCATGCTCGGATTTGAGCTCGTGAACCCCAAACCCAACTCAATTTGGAGGTATGGCCGAGCCCGATCGAGCTCATTACTATTCATTACGCCCCGTAGGCCACCTCTAGGCTCACTTAGACATGATGGTTTTTTTTATATGGTTATAGAATGTTCTGTTTTATATACGATATTCATTTTACCAATCTCATTATATTTCTAAGTAAAATTCATGCCCCCAAATTCTATGCGTCTAGCTTTTAATAACTAGTTTAGATAGAACCAATTGTATTTGGTCCTAGCTTGAGATACATGCCATGGATGATAGTTTTTGAGATCAATATCTAAATTCAACCCCTCCATGGGCAACACAATCCAAGATATGGAGCAAAATTGAAAATTCTTTTCCAATAAAAGTAAGGATATTTATTTTTCTTCTCAAAAGAAATTCTATAAAGGGCCTTCCAATCATTTATAGTTCACCATGCAAGCATTATTTTTGGAATCTCAAAGCATAATTTAGAGACATCCAAAGTAAGATTGTTTGAGAGAGAGCTCAAGACCCTCCATGCTCTATGCCCACCCCTTCATTGACCTCCCAAAATCAGGTTTAAAGTTCTCTTGGAACTTAGTGATAGAGCATTAGTATAATTTTTCACACCAAAACAAAAAAAAAAACATGCACCTTTTATTTTCCCAAATTTTACACCTTTTAAGCTTCTATTTTCTTTTTATATATTTTTTTTAAATTTAGAAGGAATGCTAAACTCTGACGTTGTAATTACTAAATAAGGTCCTCAAACATAAAAATCTGGACACTTTATAAGTCATAATCAAACTTTCAATATGTTTATTTATTTTGGTCATTCAAGCAATTTTAACATTAAATGTTGTTTTAATCTATGTTATTTAAAACACTTGCAAGTTCTAACTAATTATACAGATCCTCTGCGGGACATATGTACATAATTAGGATACATAAATAAATTTGGGTGGGGCCACCTTCCCTCTTCATAAAAAAAAAATAATAAAAAAAAAAAATACAGATCCTCAAGTGTAAAACTTTAGACAGGCCAGTATCAAAATTTAACAGGATGCATTCCTTTCGGCCATTGAAGCTAGTTTAATTGTTTGTTCTAATTTGACATCTTGAAATAACTTGTGTTATTTAATCAAAGGGGAATTTGGTGCCCTTCTTTTTCTGCTCTTTGGAAATCTGAGGCATCTAAAAAGATTTCTTTTTTTGTGGCTAACAATCAATAATAAGGAAGTCTTGGAAATGAAATGTTGGGCGTTGCATAGGGGATATATATTTTGCAATCATCTATAGGAAATCCTATGACATACACTTAGAAATAAGGGCTTATAAGACGTATCTGGTAGGAACGAAAATTCAAACCTGGGATTAAAGGTCGAGCTTTAATGCATGCATTCTGTTGCGGCCTTTCTTCGATAGATAATCGGTAGTCAGTCTAAAGCCAACTAGGAGCTGCACCTGTTAGTTGGCGACAGGATTGCCGGAGGATGATGTGCTGTCATCGGAGAAGATGCGCACAGTCAAGGCCGAAACTGGGGGCGATAAGATTGATGAGAGGGAGATGGTGTTGGGAGAGAGGATCCTGCAAAGAAAATCCTGCTGGAGGTGGCTCCGACGAAGATCCTTAGATGTTCAAGTCAGTGAGATGGCTCGAGAGGGAAGAGTGACAGTGTTTGGGTAGCAAAATAGTATGTGAATGCCAATCTGGAGGGGTCTCCGCTTACCTTTATTTATAGAGGGAGCAAAATAAATGATAAGATGATAGGTGATCATGTCTTATCGTATGGTGCCGCATGGTGCTGCATGGACATCCTTAAATGCTGATGGTGAGCGAGCCTTCTATTCGGCACACTTATAGCAGCAGACGCTACTGGGTGTGGGATATAATAAATGATCGTGTGGGTACATTTAATAAAATTATAGTATCCCATCATGGTGCACAGCTAGCCGATCAAGTTATGGTGTCTAAGTGATATTACCTTGATATGGCCTGTCATAATTGTATAATGGTCATGTTTGGTCTCAGCTAGTCAGCAGAGGTCCGTATTGTTGGAGCCGGCAAAACTGAATCATCGAGATGCCTTGTCCTCGATTGGCGTAGTCGGCTGTCAACCAAGCATGAACTCGATCACAGGCCGAGCACCGTTGGATACTGGAAGCTATGGGTGGCATATTAATCTTAGTCGGACTGGTGCCGATCAGGGGCGAACAGCATTTAATCAATTGGTATCCACGTTGATGCCCGACGTCGACCCTGCCAGGCGGGACTTGTGAGTCCTATCCGAGTTGATTGACGGTTGCTTAATCAGTATAGCTTCCTTAGTCGGCTTAGAGATAAGAGGGCAGGATAGTCGACTAAGTGACGGAAATCTACCCCAACACTTGCCTCCCAACTCCCGAGTCTAACCTCGTAGTTAGTCGGGTGAATGGAGTTCATCTTCAGACAAATTCGGATTGCTTTAGCTGACTACCACTCAGTTGTTGCTTCGTGGGGTAGACTGTCATCTTGTCTTTTTGTGCGGTGGGGCCATCCGATCGTAGATTGTGCGGCAATAAATGCTGCAGAACTCGAAATAATCTTCTGTATTAATGACAGGAGATCAGCTGGCAGGACAATAATGAGTATGCATATCTGAGTTGTCCACATGTCGGCTGCCCATTGGTCCAGTCCGTGGTCATGCGGATTAAGCTTACTCGACAAGATCAGAATGGTGGTGCGCCGAACGGGCGTCGAGATGGTCAGCCAAGATTGCTGCCATATGTCATGATCTTCAGATTAAGCTGGTACTCGGTGTCAATCCTGACTGTTGAAGGAACCTATAAATCGGATTGATCTCCTTGCATTTTTGGTTTCATTATTTTTGCTCTACCTTAAGTCCACCTTGCTCCCTTCTTAGTAGAGAGTTTAGTGTCGGTGAGTCATCCCCTCGGGCACCAATCTTTCGTCACCGTCTTCGTTCCCATCGGTCTCCTTTCCTTCCTTAGAGATTTTCTTCTCCGTGCTTTTCTCTTCTTTTTGGTCCTTTTCTGTTCTCCCTTTCTATGGCTTCTACTAGTAGAGAGTTTGGAGATGAGAATCCGGTTAGTGACCAGAGTTCTCAACTCCAACCGTCCAGAGGGTGATCAAGAAGATTATTCGGAATGAGCTCGATGAGGTATCTTCTGATAGGGTCAATCAGATCCAGACAAGTTGGATGAACAGCCGACTGTCGAGAATACTTTTGGACCTCTTGTGGAGAGGTCCAAGTTGACTGAGTCGGCCATTAACCGATTAGAGAAACATCATTACATCCCTAGTCAGTATCGATTGATGGGCCCGACGAAGGAGGCTGGGTCGTTCGTCCTCCCGATGGCTATATTGCCATCCATGAGGAGTTTCTCAGATCGGGACTCCGATTTCCTCTTCACCCTTTCTTTCCAATATCCTTGACCTGTATGAGGTCATTCCTGCTCAACTCGCTCCCAACTCCATTTGTAGTCTCGCTTGCTTCATCATTCTTTGTCATCTTCTTCAGGTTGAACCTTGAGTTTCTCTATTTCGAACCATTTTTATCTCGAAGAAACATCTCCGAGAGCGGGGATGGTGGTTCCTCTATCCTCGACCCTGACAACAGCTTTTCAAAAAGTTTTTCTCTTCTATTCATAGGTGGAAAAGCAAGTTCTTCTACATTGCGGCCGACCAGCTGTGGGGCTTCGATGGACGTTGACAACTCCCAATCTCTCTTCGAATAGAAACGATACAGTTCTAAGGAGGATCTAAAGACATACGAGATGCTGTTCGAGGTCCAGGTCCCCACACATCAGGAGCTGCTCAAAGAGCAGTCCTTTTACAACACCAAGATTAGCCCGACTAGCCTTCTGATAGTTTTCTTTTCTGTAGATTTTTTGTAGTTTCTTCTTTATTCGTAAGCTAATATTTTTTTCTTTTTGTTGTATTCATACAGGCATGCTGGTCATGACAGGATCTCTGAAGGAGGCAATCTAGAAGAAAAAAACCAAGATGACATCTGGGCACGGTGGTTCATCTCGGCCATTGAAGAAGCCGAGCGAGGAGTCTCCTTCTCGGATATCGAGAAGTACATAGCCTCCATCGCCACCCCGAGTACCATCAGAGCACTTGTCCCTGCTGCCCTCCGTCGAAGTCATCACAATTGTGCCTTCTCCTCCAGCCGACGACAACATGGTGGTTGTCGAAGCACTGGCAAGTTCAGTGGAAGCGATCCAAGCTCTTTCGATCCAAACCGATTTCAGAGGAAGTCGGACAACCAGTCAGAAAGCTGCCGACAAGGGTGCCGACAAAGATAAGGCACCAATGTCCCCCATTTCATCGTGGACTACGATCCGGATATGCCTTCTGGGGAGCCGAAGATCGCGATTGGGATGTGTTTCAAAGCCACCGATCAGGACTCCAAAATCGCCGACTCATCGGGGAGTTGGCAAAAATGGTTATGCTTCCCGCAGATTGGGAAGTCAAGAAAGTGCGCCCAGTCTCGGAGATCCAGTCAGATGCCTATACTCATTGATCAGGGTAAGTGTTCAGGCTTTTTTTATTCGGCTTCTTTCTGAATTAGTTTTAGCCGAGTAGATGACATAGCTTTTTTTTCTATTTTGCAGATGATTCACGACATTACTGTATTATCGGAGGGGTGATCAAGTCTGCTCAGGTCAACCACGACTTAAAGGACCAAACTCAGGCCGCTCGTGTGCAGGCCAAGGTCTCCGATGAGCTTCTCCAAGCTACTGAGGAGTGGAGAGAAAGAGCAAAGAGAAGATTTCTCTGCTAAAGGCCGAGTTGACAAGTTTGGCGACCCAGCAGAGAAATGAAAAGGAGCAGTTCGAGAAACTGACAGTCGATTATTAGAAGGAGATGGAGTCGGTCGAGAGCATCCTCACCGAGGAGAAGGAAAGGGCGCTGAAGGTAGAGAAGGCTGCCAAGGAAGCTGAAAATGCCGCCAAAGAAGTCGAGAAGACCGCCATCGAACTTCAAGAGAAATTGACGATGGTAGAAACTCAGGCCTAGAAAGCTACTTCTCGTGTACTAGCCGAGTTTTGCAATTCAAAAGAGTACGAGAACAAGCTCGCTGATACCATGCAGATGCATTTAGCTTAGGTTTGCGGAATGTAAGAAACAAGTTCGCCGCCTCGTGCCAAGGTGGACCAAGCTCCATACAACCGATAAGGAATCGAATGAGTCGAGCAATGAGGAAGCAAGGCCAAAGAGACCATCCCCAATCGACTTTTTGAATTCCTTATGTACTCTTTTCGATTTTCAGCCATGTATCTTTCCCATATCTATAATGAACTTCTCCAAATAAAATGAAATCTTATTTTCTTTAATTTATGAATTGTCCGACTTCATTCTTGTACTACTTTTCTTCTTCTCTTTCTATAAAATTGATTAAATAACGAAGTCGGTAATTATATAATGCAATCATTTGAAAATGGCAGACTGACTAAGTCACAACCAAACTAAAAGATTTGATGAAATCTTCAAAGTCTCATAATCGGTAATAAAATGAAACAATTAGAAGCAAGCAGTAAACCGACTAGATCGTAGTCGAATTAACGAGCTTGAAAAAATTTCTAAGTCATGTAGTCGGCTTTTGTAGGCAAACTCGGCTAGAGCGAAGTCGTAGATCATTCGGTGGATTGTCCCATTGCGTAGAACTTGTAGGAGGTTTTAGGATTAGTAGATCCTTGGCTAGTCGGTGTTGAATCGACTTACAAAATTTTTTTCATCGGATCGTATGACGAACTATAACTCATATGCTTGCAGCCCTTAGGCCATTGCGAGTATGATGGTGGTTGTCGACCATATGGCTCTGGTAATCAGGCATTAGCCGATTAACGTAATGATTTTGTCTAGATCTCGCATTCAACCTGATGCTGCAGCTTTCGACAGATGCACTTACGGTTGAGGGGCCCACCCATTGTTAGGAACGGGCCCACTCTCAGCTTCGTTAGTCGGTTTAAGCCAACTAACGCTTCGTCAAGTACAAGCCGATGAAGAAGTAGTTGTGTCATAGTTTTTCAAAATTTGAATCATAAGGCACATAATTTGCAGGAAGAAAGACTTTTATATTTGATGAAGGCATTCTTATTGATAGTACATCCATAGGTTCTCGGCGTTCTAAGTTTGAGAGATCTCGATGCCATCTAAATTCTCAATTTTATAGGCCCCAGGTCGTAGGGCTGTCGAGACTTTATAGGGACTATTCCAATTTGGAGATAAGTTTCTTTGCTCAGTGGGTTTGAAAATTTTCATTCTTCTGAGGATCAAGTCCCCTATCTGGAAGATTTTTTGTTTGACTCGGAGTTGTAATATCGTGCTATCTTTATTGGTAGGAGGCCATTCTTAGTTGAGGTCATTTTCGAATTTTCTTGAGCAAATCTAAGTCTGCACATCTCTTATCCGAATTGATTGATTCGTCGTAGTGTTCCATTCAAGTTGAAAGTAAGTCATTTCCACTGAAATTATGGCTTCAGTTTCAAACGCCAACTTGAATGGAGTCTCTTCGATTGGGATCTGAGGAGTTGTTCAGTAAGACCATAAGATACTGTGAAGCTCGTCGGTCCAGCTTCTTTTAGCTTGATGATTCAATTTTCAGATATTGAAGAATCATCTTGTTGGTCACCTCAGCCTCCCCATTGGATTGAGGATGTCCGACCTAAGTAGCTTGTGGTTAATATGATACTTCATACAGAACTCTTCAAATTTGAAGTTATTGAATTGTCGATCATTATTAGTGATGATTATTCGAGGCAGACCGAATTGGCAGATGACAGATTTCTGTAGAAAGCTGGTAGTCTTCTACTCCGTTCTCTACATCAGTGGTTCAATTTGATCCACTTAGTAAAATAGTCGATGGCTACTATGAAAAATCTTCTTTGTCCACTGGTAAATGGAAACAGACTATATAAGTCGACACCCTATTGATCGAATGATCAGGATGCTAAAATGATTGTGAGGTGGTGGATGGGAGCTTCTGGATATTGGCAAACCTTTGACATTGATCACATTTCTGTACCAAGTCGTAGGCATCTTTTTGCATAGTCACCAGTAATATCCTTATCGGAGGATTTTGTAGGATAGTGATTTGCCCCCCAAGTGGTTGCCACAAATATCTTTGCCCCCCAAGCGTAGTCAACCATGAAAGGTTGGAGACACTTGAGCAGGGGTAGAGATGCCGACCTTCTGTAAAGTTGATTGTCAATGATCACATATCAGTTACCAATCTTTTCAGTTGGCATGCCTCAGCAGGATCAGTCGGCAAGGTTTCGTTCTTTAAAAAGTTGATGAACGGATCAATCCAACTCGACTCCTGTCCGACTTCGACCTGACGGACTTCTCCCTCCGAGTCAATGCTCGGGCTCTCAAGATGCTCGATGAAGATTTTTTTAAGCTCTCCACAGTCAGATGCAGTGAGATGAGATAGAGAATCGGCTCGGACATTCTCAGAGCGAGGGATATGGGAGATTTTGAAATAATCAAAATAAAATTGCAGAGACTTAAGCCTTTGTAGATATCTGGAGATGATAGGATCTCAAGCCACATATTCTCCTCGAGACTGTCCGACGATAAGTTGTGAATCGACGAATATCCATAGACACTTCACATCGAGATCCTTAGCGATCTTGAGTCTGGCTATTAGGACCTCATACTCTGCTTGATTGTTTGAAGCCTTAAAGCCAAAATGAAGAGCATACTCGATCACCATTCCATCAATATTGGTCAAGATCAGGCCTGCACTGCATCCTTGAGCGTTTGAAGCTCCATCAACGTGCAGAATCTATGTAGGCTCTTGAATGTCTTTCGGGGAGTTATCTTCGACTTGATCATTATCGGTTGGGGTACACTCGATAATAAAGTCGGCGAAAATCTGAGATTTCAATGATGTTCTTGAGACAAAAGAAAGGTCGAACTCGATGAGTTCAACCGCCCACTTCATCATTCTCTTTGAGGTCTCCGATTTATAAAGTACAGTCCTTAGGAGGAGGTTAGTCAAAATTTTCACTGAATGAGCTTGGAAGTAGGGCCGTAATCGTCGAATATTCATTATGATCATAAAGATGACCTTTTTGATCCTAGAATATTTTGTCTCAACATTGCACAGCACCCAGCTTATGTAGTAGATGGGTCTCTACACTTTGTCTTCTTCTCGGACCAACATCGAGTTGATGGCTTTTGAAGTGGTTGCCACATACATGAGTAATTCATCGTCGGTCCTAGGCTTCATCAAAAGTGAGGAGAGCCAAGGTATTGCTTTAACTCATCGAAAGATTTTTGGCACTCCTCCATCCAGGTGAAGTCTTTCATTTGCCTGAAGATCTTGAAAAAAGGGAGGCACACCGTTCCACAGACTCAGAGATGAATCGGCTTAAGGATGCGATATGCCCCACCAATCTTCGAATGTCCTTTCAAGAATTAGATTGCTTCATGTCAAGAGCCGCCTTGATCTTCTCGAAGTTGGCCTCAATGCCTCTCTTTGTCACCATAAAGCTGAGAAATTTTTTCAATGTGTTGTCGAAAGTGCACTTAGTCGGGTTCAATTTCATCTGATGCCTCTTCAGGCATCGAAAGCTTTAGCCAAGTCATTGATATGGAGGATAGCTTCAGTGCTTTTTATGAGGATGTCGTCGATGTAGACCTCCATATTGCACCCAATTTGATCTTTGAAGACTTTGTTGACCAGCCTCTAGTATGTTGCTCCAGTGCTTTTGAGGTCAAAGGGCATAACTTTGTAGCAATACGGACCCTTGTCGGTGATAAACATCATCTTCTCTTCATCTTCAGATGCCATTCAGATCTGATTGAAGCTAGAAAAGCATTCATGAAGCTGAACAGCTGATGTCCTGACATCGCATCAACTAGCTGATCTATTCAGAGGAGCAGAAAACTGTCTTTGGAACAGATTTTATTCAAGTCAGTGTAGTCGATGCAGATTCATCATTTACCATTTATTTTTTTGACTATAACTACATTCGCGAGTCAATCTGGATAGGTTGCCTCACAGATGAAGTCGGTTGTCAATAACTTGTCAACCTCTTCATCGATGGCCTTCTGTCGCTCTAGAGCGAATCTTCTCTTCTTTTGTCTCACTGGTTTGTGGTGAGAATTAATGTTTAGTCGGTGGACAATAACTTATGGAGGGATGCCTGGCATGTCTGAGGTAGATCAGGTGAAGACGTCAGTATTTCTTCTCATAAAATCTATCAGCTCCTCTCGCAGTTTCTTGCTTAGAGAAGATCCGACTTGAATGGTTTTAGTCGGGTCTCCATTGTATAAGGAAACTGAGATGAGCTGCTCTACAGGTTCTCTTCGGCTTTCAATTTCTCTCTGATCTAGCCCATCGTCGATGAAGAGTGCTTTAGTTGTTCTTTTTTCATTGAGAGTGCTTAGTAATATTGTCGGGCCAACTATTGATCTTTTCGCATCTCGTCGGATCCATTCTTTGTCGGAAAGCGCATGAGTAGATGGTAAGTTGAGACGATTGTTCAAAGCGTATTCAATTCGGACCACCTTAAGATGATGTTATAGGTGGATGGGACTCGAACTACAAGAAAGTTGAGGTGAATAGTCAATTGTCGAGGTGATTGTCTGACCATGATGGGGAGTTCGATCTCGTCCTCCACTTTGATCGAGTCACCTGTAAATTTGACTAGAAGAATATTAACAGGTTTGAGAAGTTCAGTAGAAAGCCATTACATTCAGAAGAAATAATCATTAAAAATCATATCAGTGAAACTTTCATTATCGACAAGACATCCTTTTACATCATAATTGATAATTGTCATTGATACAACTACAGCATCATTATGGAGAGTTTGGACTCCTCGCAAATCTACTTCAGTGAAAATGATGTCGTGTAAGTTGGTACTTGGAATTGCTTCCGCAGTCGTCTGCCCCACAGAGTCGCAGTCCCATCGAGATCATGTTGATCATGCCCACCATCGGTTGGACGTGAGTCTCTTCTTCAGGTTTTGGATGAGGTCGATCGGAAGGTCGCTGCATAGATCTCTCCCACGCATACTTCCCAAGATAACCCCGCCTTATTAGATTCTCGATCTTATTTTTTAGCTGGTGGCACTCCTTTGTGTCATGTCCATGTCGCGATGGAAGCGACAGTAGCATTTTCAATCATGAGATTTTGACTTCATTGGCGGGGGTCAACAAAGAAAACTTTCTCTTTCTATTTCCATCAGAATCTATGATCGAAAAGTAGTGAGAGGAGTGTAGGAGTCATACCTACTTACAAATTTTTGGATTTCTAGCTTAGTCAGGAAGGTGGAGTCTTCTTCTCGATATGGATCCGACTAGGCTCCTCGAAGCCTCCTTCTTTCTTGCCTTCTTCTTCTGGCCCTTTTCCTCAAATTGGCGTCGGTTAATCGTGGCTTCCTCGGTGTGGATGTACTTCTGCGTATGCTCGAAAAGTTCAACATAGGACCGAGAAAGCATCTTGTCTAGAGAGTAGATGAACTTAGAGTTTCAGAGTCTCCGCTTCATCGCCGTGATGGCTGTCGCCTCATCGAGGTCCTTGACGTCCAAAGTAGCGGTGTTGAAACGTGCCACAAACTCTCACAAAGACTCCCTGTCCTGCTGTCAAAAAGAAGAGGTTATCAGTAATTCTGGCACTCTTCGATTTGTACCAAAGTGGACCATGAATAGTTGCTCGAACTGTTCAAAAGAGTTGATGCTTCCAGTTGTAGCCCCGAGTACCATGCTTGTACATTTTTCGGAGTATAATCAGAAAAGCAATGCAGAGAAGGACATTAGATGCCCTTTGTAAAAGCATAAAGACTTTGTAGCTCTTAAGATAATCAAGTAGATCAGTAGAGCCATCATACGGCTCGATTTGCGGTATTTTGAACCGACTAGAAAGGCTCGTCGAGGATCCATCTTGAGAAAGATGAACTCGTACTGATGCCAAATTCGTTGGTCAGATGTGATGGTTAGTTTGGAGCCGTTCCAAGCGGTGATCTATCTCCTTCAGTTTTTGATGATACTCGTCCAGACATTATTGCAATACATCAGGATGCCGCGAGGAGCCTGAAGTAGAACCTTCTCCAGAAGAAGAAGATCTTGACGGAGACCGCGGCCTCTTACTTTTGTGCTGAGTTCATCGAGGGGAGTGTGGAGACCGATGGTTGTCGGAATCATGTGCCGAGACTCCGAACCAGTGGCCGTCGGATAAGTGGAGAACTCACACGACGGAAATGCCACATAGAGTGGCGGGTTAGAGATCGCGATCGGTGGCTGTGCCTGGAAGGCATATCGCAAGTCCGACCTCTTCCAGCCACTGTTGTTGGAGATCTTAAATAGCCTCCGTCAAATTTTTCAGCTACTGCATGAAGGCAGCAAATCCAGAATCTATCACCACCAACGGTCGTAAAGCACTCGGCTCTTCATAGGTCACCGAGGGTGCATCACGCCATAATGAGCATCGAACAGAACTAGCAAATACATTCTATGCCTTGTCTTGGCCATAGAGGTCCTTCAGAGAGAAGATTTTTCTCTACTCGATGTTCTCCCTTCCTGGCATGCCAAACTATTGTGACCTTTCTCCAGTGGGTAGTAGGTCGTCGGTCTGAAGCCGACTAAGAGCTGTACCTATTAGTTGGCTGTAGGATTGCCAGAGGATGATGTACCGTCGTTGGACAAGATGCACACAGTCAAAATTGAGACCGGAGATGATAAAGTTGACGAGAGAGAGATAGTGCTAGGCTTCGCTCGATGTCGGAGAAGAGGATCCTACAAAAGAAGTCCCACCAGAGGTGGCTCCAGTGAAGATCCTCTGATGCTCAAGTCAGTGAGGTGGCTCGAGAGAGAAGAGTGACAGAGTTTCTGGGTAGCAAAATAATGCGTGAATGCCTACTTGGAGGGATCCTTACTTATCTCTATTTATAGAGGGAGCAAAATGAATGATGAGAGGACAGGTAATCATGTCCTATCGTACGGTGCTGCATGGTGCCACGTGGGCATTCTTAAATGCTGATGGCGAACGTGCCTTCTATTCGGCATACTTATGGCGGCGGACGCTACTGGGTATGGGATATAATAAATGACCCTATGGGTGCATTTAATGAAATCACAATATCCCATCAGGCGCCCAGCTAGCCAACCAAGATATGGTATCTGAGTAACATGACTTGGATGTAGCCTGTCAGAATTGTATGATGGCAATGTTCGGTGCTCAGCTAGTCGGCAAAGGTCCGTGTTGTCGGAGCCGACAGAATGGAATAGTGGAGGTGCCTTATCCTCGATTGACGTAGTCTACTGTCCACCGAGTATGAACTCGATCATAGGCCACGCACCGTTGAGTGCTAGAAGCTATGGGTGGCATATTAATCTTAGTCAGATTGGTGCCGAACAGGGCGAGCGGCATTTAGTCGTCGAGTATCCATATCGGTGCCCGATATCGACCCTGTCAAGTGGGACTTGTGAGTCCTAGCCAGGTTGATTGGTGTTGCTTAGCCGGTATAGCTTTCTTAGTCGGCTCAAAGATGAAAGGATAGGATAGTCGCTAAGTGATGGGGTTCTACCCCAAACATCCAAGCTCATTTGAAGTGGGTGGGACCAAGTAGTCTTAACATTGAGTTGAGGATAGGAAAGATTAAATCTTCTAGAAGAACCATTATATTTTATTTGCATGGTACCAACCCTGTCACTTAACGCAAGAGGCACGGGTTTGATGCCTAAGGGCATCAGCCTTTTTTTCAAGCTCCTATTTCCCGGCATTCTAGTTCTATAGGTGTTAGGATCGATTTATCCAGTATTTTTCTTATTTTCTGATCAAAAATAAGGATGCCAAGCAGTTAATAGTGGAAAAGATTTGTGTGGCATACCATCAACCTGTAGCCAGAAATTAAAGAGGATAAGTTGATCACCTTGAAACTTCAAAGACTTCAAAGAACATAGAATGCTACCTACTACTGCAAATCTATTATGAAATTAAGTAATGCAAAGTAAAGAAGATAATGTAAAATAGGTTTTATTGTTCATATTTATTACAAACTCTCTTATACATTCCTCTCTTGCGGTTACAATAGTTAATTAACTTTCTCCACTCACCAATATCATGCATTGCAAGCTTAGAGGTTCTTTCTCTCCCTCTCCCCTCGTGAAGGATAAAAAGAACAAAAAATAAAGAGAGAGAAGAGGAATTTAGATAGTCCTATTTTATTTCTACTTCTGCACGTCCTCTTGAGGGTCTATGTGAAAAATTGGGCCCAAAATCTCATAAAATTATGAATTTAACCAATACAACCATAAAAAAATATTGAATTAGAGATTGAGATAACCTATGTCCGCAATTATCTAAAACTATCTTTTATATGGAGTAATCCAAATTTTGGAGGGAGAAAAAAAATGCCCTACCACTCCAAAAGTCTCTGGGTATTGCAAATATAAGCTTAGTCCGGACTTTTTTATTTCTAGTTGCACTAATCCAAACCCATAAATTTTATGGGATTTTGGCCTAAACATCCAAACAGACCTTAAAATTATGGCAGCAAATCCCATGCTCTGAACTCTCAATCCCTTCCTGATGGTGGGAAGAATGCACATTGAAGTAAATTTGCAGTGTATCGCTCCTCTCCCATGGTCTAGGATTTCAGGTTGAATGAGGACCATTGAGAGAAGAAGAAAGAGAGAGGGTGGTGGGCTAGCATACCATCCCAATGGGCGACACAAATAAGGCCGTCCAAGTCTCATGTTCTAGGCCCACAACCAAGCCACCTGTAAAGCTATAGCCATCATGGTTTCTTCTGTCCGTAGTCCAAAAGTCAACTGCTTTCAAGCCCATATAAATAACCCAATGCTACTGCAAATAAATTTCAAATATACATATAAATAATAATAATAATTATTATTTTATTATTATTATTATTATTATTATTATTATTATTATTATTATTATTATTATTATTATTATATATATATATCCTCGTGTCCAATTTTTTTAGGTTTGATATGTTGGATAGTTTAGAAACTTAGACATTCAAATCCGATCAACGGACTGTTGCTAATTATATGGCGACCATAGAATTGAACTCTAATGAATCTAGACAGCTTGGATATCTTGCTTGGCCTGGTATGTTGTTATGTGTCTATGTTCAAGTCATATGATATCTTAATTTAATCGAAGAAGAAAAAATAAGATCAAACATGCTCATAGGCATAGGCATGGCTTGAGAGGGCACAAAAGCATGATCGATCCTTTTCTTCTATGACATCAATTATTAGATCATATTTTGCATAGATTTCAAAGCACTTCAATCACAATCTTCCATCTGCCTGCATGGCTCTTAAAAAGGACATTGCAACATCAAACAGTCGGCGTCGTGAAAAATGATGAATCATTTTTTCGCATGAAAGATACAACCTGAACCCGACTCCACCGAACTATAACACAGGTGGGAAAGGATTTGGTGGCTAAAAGCATGGAGGTAGGCGCCCTTCACCTGCATGCACATTCATGTCTCTCACTCTGCTTCGGCATAAATTATCAAGAGCCTTAGTGTATTGACGAAACAGTTATTGCCACCAACGGTATTGCACCCAAGCCCAACCACCCAACCACTACCCATTAATTGTCGACCACATTCTAGCAAATCCAAAATCTTAACCACAATGCTGGCTGTTGACTAAAACCTGCAATGCTAGCAGAGTGCATTTGATGTAGCTTTTAACAACCACAGCTTAATTAGGAGGGAGCTCAAGTCTCATCTTCTAAATGAAAGCTATGTTGTGAAAACTCGAGAAGGAAAAATGCATAGGTAATTTCAGAGGAGTCCTTCCTCCTTGTAAAGCCGAGAAAATTCGCATCTAGCTTTTGTTTAATGTTACCATTTAAGATGAACAAAATGTCCACAAGCAATTCTAACCTAACACATATATCTGAAGAAGAAACTGCTAACCTACCACCGCCATGACTTGGACTTGTTGAAATCAACTGAAACCATGCATATCTGAGTTACTTTTTTTCAAAGGACACCGGCAATTTGAAAGCCTACAAGTAAACAAGATGAGGCAAAAAAGAAGACCAACATAACCAGCTCAGACTTGGAAAATCCAACTATTTTGGTCAGCATCTGCAACGGTTTGCATTGGGAGCATTATAACTTTGAAATTTTCTCAAGAACTATTAATAAACTTTCATACTATTATTTCAAGATTTTGATCGATGGGTGTAAGCAATTCATGAGAAACAGGCCAATATATCTGACTACGAAACATCAGTTATTTAAAATTCTTGACCAATCATAGTAACATTTATTGTTTTCAGCAGAGTCCATGGATTACATAAGACTGTGGACTTTGCACCCCAACCATCTGGATTATAGAAAAATGCAATACTTGAGCTCTGGGATGCCAAGTCACACGCCCAAGGCAATAGACCTAAGCAAACCAGGAGATGCCCTCACAACGGTTCCTGTTTTATACTACTAAAACAGCATTCTCTTTGAATTATTCCAACCATTCAGTTCATGAATCGGCCCTCAGATTGCATTTAAAAAACGACTGCCGAAACTTGCCGGCATATGAAGAGATCTAAGGTGCTTCACATTGCAGGAAGATTTCAAAGTCAACATTCCTTTTTTTTTTTTTCTCTTTCCTTTCCTTTAAACACTAACTTGGTTCAAGCGTAACCCCAACATTAATATGGTCAAAAAATGGTCTCATAAGTATTCAAATGTAGAATTCCATCGAAGGAAATACTCGAGCATGGCTCATTATTGCTGGTGGTTATGCGTCAAAAAATGCATGCTCGTCAGATTTTCCATTTGAATTTCTCCTACGTTCGATGAAACATCTGCAAAATGTCCTAAAAAGTCGGTGCAGAACCAGATTACGACCTCGTAATGATATATTTAATTTGAATAAGTGAGAGTTTTCTTTTTAGTGACATTGGCATTTCTGATATCCTGAAAAAAGCTTGAGATCAGAAGAAAAAAGGAAGACTGATGATTTAAAGAGGAGAGTTCTTTCCAGCAGATCAATAGATGTAAGCAAGACAGGCAAAGATTAGAATAGACGAATATGGATAAGAAGCAAACAAATAAATAAATAGCTCATCAACTTTGTAAACGGTCTATTTAATCGTTTGAACTCCAGTTGAAAACCCTGGCCATCAGGAAACCATCGAAATCGTGATTTCTCCCCTGGAGTAACTATTTTGACCATTGATCCCAGGCTGAGTCCAGCCTTACATACTTGTAGACAATTTTATTTTCCTGGTAGGAGGGATGTAGTCCTTCCCTTTAGTGCTCTTTCTTTGAACATTCAGCCAATTATACCACTTTGGCCAAGTCCCCTTGTAGACCGAAAATTAAATGTAAGATTTCTTCTCGACTTGAAATGAGAAATTGATTGCTCTGCATTTATTTTATGATGAACCTTTAAATACGGCACTACCATCATTCCCCAGATGCACACACATTCCTTCCCTTCATAGAAGCATGGAGATTGATCAAGCTCATGGCTCGACCAACCTCGGTGCTTACTTCCCTAACAACAATTCTGTGCTATTTAGTTTACTAAGGACGAAGTCGGTTCGAAGTAAAGAAGCAGAAGAGAGGACCGCATGGCTGCGATCTCAGCTGATCGGAACCGGCCTGGAGTTCGACACCCCATTTGGAAAGCGCCTTCTCACATATGCCGATCACACAGCATCAGGGAGGTGTTTGCAGTACATTGAGAACTATATCATCCAAGAAGTCCTCCCTGCCTATGGTGCTCTATTAGCCTCCTTAGCTTCCTAATTTCTATCTCCCTTCTCTTTGTTCGCATCAAGCCATTTCTTTCAAACTTTAGAAGTCTTCAACAACAATTCATTGTGTAAATTTTAGTTATTACTTTATAGTTTGTCTTCTGAATTGGATGGAAGAAATGATTCTGGATTGATCTGCTTACAGGGAACACCCACACAGATGATAGCTTTGTGGGAAGCAAGACCACAAGGATGGTTCACAAAGCCACAGAGTACATTAAGCGATGCATGGGAGGAGGACCCAACGAGGCACTCATATTTTGTGGCTCAGGCTCCTCTGCGGCCATCAAGCGCCTCCAAGAGGTGATCGGCATTGCGGTGCCTTCGATCATGCGAGAGAGATTACTGCAGAGCCTGAGGGATGAGGAAAGATGGGTAGTCTTTGTAGGGCCATACGAGCATCACTCCAACCTCCTCTCATGGCGTCAAAGCCTTGCAGAGGTGGTGGAGATAGGCTTGGATGAGAGGGGCCTTCTCAACATGGAGGCCTTGAAGCTCGAGCTCATGTCCCCAAAGTATGCAAACCGTCCTCTGCTGGGCTCCTTCTCGGCCGGCAGCAATGTCACCGGAATCCTCACTGATACCCGGGCTTTGGCTCGCCTTCTTCACCAACATGGAGCCTTTGCATGCTTCGACTTTGCTGCAAGGTAGGACATAGCCTTCATAGTTTTCTCTCGTTGAATGGGCTGAGATGGGACTTGGATTGGGTCCTTGATAGAATAGTTCTCAGCTGGGTTGTGTCGAGCCTGTTTCTGTTTTCTGTCTTGGTTTGGACAGTTCTCAGTTTTGAAAATTTCAAAGTATCAACTTAGACGAAAAGAAGATAAAGATGTAGAGCGACCAAGGTGGGTTTGACACTCTAACTTGGTCAAATCCTTTGCTTTATATTTTAGTTTAGCAGCAAATACCTTTTAGTAATACTCAATTGAGCAGGTAGTGCAATTTATTTGTTAAGAATGAATCAGACGTAATTCCAGATCAGGTGATAGCTTGACTTAAACCGTGAGCAGGCCAGCTATCATGAATTGGAGACTTGGGAGTCCATTAAAAATTATAGTTTGACCTTGTGATACTCTTTTTTTTTAAGGGAAGATCTTTTGATATATGGCTGGTCTTAATATCTAAATACATTAATTATTGTCCTTTCTTCTATCTTCAACTTGAGATGTTGCTTGTTTGCTTCCCGCGTATATATATATATTTTTTTCCTCAGTTTCTTTGTCTCATAAAGAAATGTAAATTCTCCTCTAATATCCGTAAGTAGGAAACTACTTGCCCGGAATTTCTATGTAGATAAAGATCATATATTAGCTTTAAGAAATGTCCACCTACAAATAAGGTATGTCAGCAACTTCTCTGACTATCCAACTTCAAATGCTCTAATATTAAACAAAAACATTCAGAGACCTAAACTGAACCATCTTTAAGGACTACTTCATCAACTATGATTATGTCTTGGCCTTCATGTACATGTTTAAGGATTAGTTGCAACATGATGGTGCTTATGTGGCCTTATGTTTCATTGTGCAGTGGCCCATACGTGGAAATTGACATGCGATCTGGAGATATAGAAGGATATGATGCAGTTTTCCTCAGTCCACACAAGTTTATTGGGGGCCCTGGAACTCCTGGCATCCTTCTGATGAACAAAGACCTGTATCAGCTGGGGTCTTCTCCACCTTCAACTTGTGGAGGTGGTACTGTTGCTTATGTCAATGGCTTCGATGAGAAGGTAAGAAGACTTCATGGTAGGATTGACTTATTCTAGGATAAGCATCTAAGATAACACAAAAATTTTAATGTAGGATACGCTATACTATGATCATATTGAAGAGAGGGAAGACAGTGGAACTCCACCCATCATCCAAAAGGTCAGAGCTGCATTGGCCTTCTGGGTGAAAGAGTACATAGGCCATGACTTCATTGATCTCCAAGAGAGACTTTATGCTGAGACAGCACTGAGAAGGTTCCTACCCAACAAAAATATTGTAGTACTAGGCAACAAGCATGTCAAGCGACTCCCGATCTTCTCCTTCCTTGTGTACACTCCCATGAATTCCTCAAGTAATGAAGCATATGGTCCTAGAACTAGTAATGGAGTAATGAGAGAAGCTTATAGGTGGTCAGAGGTAGAGAACAACAAAGGCAAGCCCCTCCATGGGCGCTTCGTCGCGAAGCTACTTAATGACCTCTTTGGCATCCAGGCTCGCGGCGGGTGTGCTTGTGCCGGTCCCTATGGTCACTATCTCCTTGAAGTAGATGAGAAACTTTCTCTTCACATTCGATCAGCTATCCTGAAGGTAGTAATCTCATCTCAACATCCATTGCCAATATCACCTAATATGATTATGTGATCATTCCATGGATGCTACAACAACTTGACCAGTCTACTTCATTTCGATTCATTTCGAAGAAAATTCTCTCCTACTTATTCATATATGATGCCGATTATAGCTAAGGATGATTCTCCAATCATTTGCTATGAATATTAATGCTAGTTGTCATATTGGACAGGGGTACAGTGGATTGAAACCTGGATGGACTAGAATTAGCTTCCCATACTACATGTCCAAAGAAGAGTTTGCATTCATCCTTGCTTCACTTGAGTTCATCGCAATGTACGGTCATCGATTCCTCCCTCTGTATCAATTTGATTGGGTGACAGGGGATTGGACTTTTCGGAAGCGTGTGTTCAAGTATCATCTGATGAAGGAAGAACTAGCCCTTGCATCGCTTGACTTCTTGGTGGAGAATGGTATTGGTGCAAAGGAAGAGAAGGCAGGGAATCTGGAGGCAGGAGGTAATGAGAGCTCCAAGACAACAAGTGTTGCTCAAAGATTTGAGAGTTATTTGGAGAGTGCAAGAAGCATTGCCCTTTCCCTTCCAGAGAACCCTCATCCAAGCAGTGTTCCAGAAGACATAGATCCAAGCCTAATCCTTTTCAGAATCTAATGAGCTCTGTAATTTATATGTAACAGACTCTTTTTTGAATATAAAAAAAAAAGAGTAAAACTATAAAATGAGGCTAGTATTTTTGCAGTTCATCAAAGTCCATGGGGAAATATCCCCTATAGTAGCTAGTAGGGGTGAGCCTAGCAAGATTTGGAGTGTGTGAAAGGCTTCAGTAAGCTTCAGGCAGAGGAATATATTGGCATGTTTTAAGTTTAACTAGAATAATATAATATATATTTATATTGAATCCTGGAGTCTTTTAGTACTCTTTTTTTATTTATTATTATTGAAGAAAGTATCCTTAACTACTTGGCAAGTTCATTGTTTCGGCCAAAAATAGAAAAGATGTGAGCTGTGGTAGAAGTAGAAGTAGAAGTAGAAGGCCGAAGTCTATAAATGCGAACAGGTTTTTTTTTTTTTTTTTTTGAGTAAATAAATGCGAACAGGTTGCAGCAGAGATTGTTCAAGTTATCGTCATTTCCCTCAGAATAAAAAACACACGAGACCGCGTTGATCCTCGTTGGCAAATACCAGGCTGCTGCGAACCACGCGTCCCTCCACCGCTCGCATCATATGAATGCACAACTATCCTACGTAATCATTTATTATTTTGAAAGGGAAGAAAACCATCTGTAAAAGATCACCGTATGCACCTTTTCTCCCATCTCCTCTGGTAAATCAGCTCTTTATATATATTCTATATATTTATAATAAATTGGAGGAAGTTTCTCTCTTCTCTCTGCTTTTCATTAAAAAAAAAAAAAGAAAAAAATCTATTTTCAAGGCCTCCGTCACAGACACATTTAGTTGGAAAGACTTGAACTTTGAAATAGGAACAGAAATAAATGTTTTACTAATCATTTGACTGGGGGAGCCGCATCCCATTTTATTTTTAAGGTGAAATGAAAATATCTCAATCCCTCGAAACTCAATTTCTACTCTTTTTTAAAATTTAATTTTTACTTTAATTTTAATTTCACGAACTAAATATATTGGGAGATACAATCATTCTGATTTCTATTCCAATTCATTGTGATCGTAATCAAAAAAAAAAAAAAAATATATATATATATATATATATATTATATATATATATATATATATTTGACCTGATAACTTTCAAGTACATATATCAGAAAAATGTCCATTAAGCTCGGAATATACAAAGTCATAATATTGTATGAAGGTATTTTAGGTGAACAAGGCACTTCATAAAAATTCGCACCGCGTATCTCCACCTTGCGAACTGGGCAACTTGGAGTTGGTCAATGGCAACCCCACCAAGAGCCATTAAAGTCTAAACTAGCTGTCCATGAATTGCTTATCTGTACAGAGGTTTCCATTCTCTTTAATATCAAACTAGTATTTCACATGTGGGATGTACAAGCCTTGCCAAGGGAGTGTGAATTTTTCTTTCTTTTTCCATCTCCAGTTCATGATTGAACTAGAGATGTCCAATTGTCAAAGCCAATCACGAGCTATATACTGCTGAAGGATTGAAGATTGAGCAGGGTTCATGAGATACATGTGTGATTCAGTTCTCTGCTTGATCTGAAACCAAGGAAAAGTTATAAGGACATACCTACCCCAAGATTTAAATCATAGACCTCTTCGAACTGAAGTGGGATGCCAACAAGCTTAGCTTAGCCTCTTAGATAAGTAATTAAAGGTCTGTTTGGTCAAGCTATAAAAATCAGCTTATTTTGAAATAACTTCTTTTCAAATAGAATTTCAGAAGAAGTGCTGAAAGAGAAAAGCAGTTTGTATTTCGCAAAATCATCAGTATTTGAGAAGTGTTTGACAAATCCTTCCAAATAAGTATTTTTGACTGTCAAATTATGAAAAAAGACATATATAGATTTATTATACAATTAATATTATTTAAATAGATAAATGATTTTAAATATTCATTATGGTTAATTTTAATTAAGTTTTTTTATTTCTATTTAATTAAAATATAAAAAATAAAATAACAAAAAAATATATTAAAAATTTTAATCAATATAAATACAATTGAATCAAAGATAATACATATTGAACAAATTAATGAGAGGATTACGTGAAAATAAATAGAAATAATTTTGATAAATAATGATTTTGAATAAGAATATTTTTATCTTGAAAAAATTAATTTTCTGCTATTGTTTTTGCTTCTACTTCCAAAAAAAGCTTTAATTTTCTGCTTCCTTCCTGCAGCATAAAAACTGCTTCTACTACCACTCAAAAGCAGATTATTTTTTAAAATAAATTTGGTCAAATACTCTGTAAAGAAGAGTTGATTACAGAGTCACAAAAGAAATGGAAATGTTGAAACATATATGATAGAATAGAGTTTAAGTCAAAATTAGGCCTATGGAAAAGTGAAACTCTTGGGATGTATCTTAAAATTCATATTTAGTAGTAAGGGATAGATGAAAAGAAAGTCCGATGCGAAAAAAATGCTCGCTGAACTTCTAATATTTTGACTACGAAGGCAAAGGAGTTGGTTGGCTGGCTAAAATTTTACATTGTTAATATCACTTAGACTTTTCCAATGAAGGTGTTTTGATATCATCACCTTGGACCTGGAACACTTGCAACGAAGTTCTAATTCCAAGTTGAAGGGCGGTCCTCTACTTGTTCAGACCAGCAACTCGAACATTCTTAAGTCTTATTCACTAATTGTTATCAAGTAGAGAACAGCAACATGTGGAAAATGACATGGAGGGTTATCTTATCTTGGACCCAAGTTCATTAACTAAGGTCATGCTTCGACTGTCAATAATCCTACTTAAGCAACTGCATGGAAATTTTAGTCATGCAGGTTCATATATTCTGATCCATGACTTTGAAATACTAGAAGAGAAATAAATTCCATTCAATGAATAGAAAAATTGCTCCATTTCATGAAAAATGTGAATCGGACAAGTGAGCATCAGGATAAAATTTAGGTCCTCGAGGCATCTGCATGGGATACTACCTGTTTGAGGTCCACTGCATAAGCTTATACTGTAGACAAGGTGGAAATCACCTACCTTATTCTATCCCTGTGGAATACTGTACCTGGACCCCACTTCTTTAATCCATGCCTCGTTGATTCAGTGGCCTTAAAAAAACCAGAGAGAAATATTAAGAAAAAGGAAAAAATAAGAGAGAGCAGAGAAAGAAAAAGAACCAGAAAAGAGAGCAGGAAGCCAACAACTTGAATTCAGAAAAATCAGTAGGAGAGGACTCTTGCTCCTTCACCAGTTCTAGTTATTCCTAAAAAAACGCAAAAGCACACACACACACACACACACAGAGAGAGAGAGAGAGAGATGGGCACCACCCTCTTCACAAGCTGCTGCTTGTCCTTGAGGCAACTGCATAAAGACCAAATCTGTGAGAGGAGATTACTTCATGAGAAGGGTGGAGGGAGGAGTGGGTTCTATGTAGCAGCAACAAGAGGGTGTGGCCCAACAGAGGAAGAAGACAGGGAGAGGCCTGTTGAGTTCTTAGGGAGGAGGTGCGCACTAGTTTCTGGGTTGTCTTTGGCTTCTGGAATGGTGTTTGGTTTTCCAAGAGATGGGCTGGCAGTGAAGCAGGGTCTCTTGGCTGGGAGGATTCCTGGTTTATCTGAGCCTGATGAAAAAGGTTGGTTTTTAATTTTTATTGTACCTTTTTTTTCTTCATAAAAATGTTTGTTATATGCTAATTAAGTTAAAATATGTCTTTCTAAGTTTTTAGTATAGAATCATGATGTCATTCTTCTTTTACATTCAAATTTATTGAATTTGGTCCCCAGAGAATTTTAGACCTGTTTAGTTGTCATATCTTAGTACAGTGGTCAAATTAAGGCTCAAAAATGGAAAAAATCATAAAATGATAAGGAGAAAATTAGAGAGGTAGCTCTGCTACTGTTTTTCTCCAAAATTAGAAAAAAAAAAAAAAAAAAGGGAGAGATTCTACTGCAAGTAGAAATTCCCATTTTAATGATTTTAGGCTTTACAAAAATTCATAGCAAAACCAAATACCAATTTATAGATACTCGTGGCGTGCACCCGATTGCTTCAATGCTCTTCAACTGTGGTAACTATTCTCTTTAAACATGATATCAAAGCCTAATGATGTGCAGTCATCTGCTTCAATATTCTTCTATTATGTCTCTTTTTCTCTTCAATCAATGGATGACTATTCACAAGGAAAGGAATTGCTCAGACAGGTTGGAGGACATACCAGAGACCGGATGACAAGTCTGGAGGACATGGAGTGGGTTGGAGCCCAATAATCCCATACACCTTCAAAGTTCCTGAGGGCTGGGAAGAGGTAAAATCTTTTCTTTACCAGTCAATTTTGTGTGCAATCAATCATTCTGATGGATAATTCATGAAGTGCACAGCTACTAGGATTTTTTTTTTTTGGTGCAAGAAGGCTAATTTTGGCCCCTCACTTTCTTCTACACATTACAATTTAATATATATTGTTTTGCCTTAGGTTCCTGTATCAATTGCTGATCTTGGTGGTACAGAGATTGATTTAAGATTTGCAAGCTCACAAGAAGGTCGCCTGTTTGTTATTGTAGCTCCTGTTCTGAGATTTGCAGGTAGTCAACCTTGAATACTACAGCCTCTTCTCCTGTTCCCTCTGCTTTATAGACAATATTAGCTCTGATAATAAGCTAGTGTAGTTTAAATTCGTACTTTTTTTTTTTGGGTAGAAGATAATACTGAAATTAGAACAGAACAACTCATTACAACAAAGATAACAAAAACCCACAGCATCCAAACTAATCAACCAAGCGTAGCAAATCAATTTACCTGATACGCCAAATGAATATTTTGCTAAAACCTAAGGGTAAGGACCATGTTCCCCAAATGAGTATCTCCAATCATTAAATGAGATTATGAAGTGCAACAGATAGACCAAACTTAAATTGGAGAAGCTAGGGTGAACCGCTGCTGTTGTGGCAGTATAATGACTTATAAGTGAAGTGCTTTGATGTAGAGCAATACCAACCCATACTGATTGGTCTGTGTTGCTCCAGGACTCTTTAGATAAGATACACCAGTCCATAGTTTGGCAAGATCAGAACATGGTAAGAACTTGATGACATGATATGACACATTGATCATGGTTGCTTGCACTAACCTCAAACAGATATTCATAATTTGAGCAAATTAAGTATATAACAAAAAACAATAGGTTGCTCCAGTTCATCAGCCCTCATATTAGGAATTCTGAAGTGAATACCAGTTCCAAGTCTCCCAGAGTTCTTTTCTTTTCCTTTAGGAAGAACTTGAGGAACACATTCCCATGATATTATAACACATTCTCGAAATTTATTGCATTTTAGATCTTGGAGAAAATGCCAGAATTGAACAAATTGGACCACCTGAGAAGGTGATCAATGCTTTTGGGCCAGAAGTTATTGGTGAGAATGTAGAAGGGAAGGTTCTAAGCATGGAAGTAGCAGAGCATTCAGGAAGAACATATTATCAGTACGAACTGGAACCTCCCCATGCACTCATCACAGCAACCGCTGCTGGAAACCGGCTCTACTTGTTCAATGTAACTGCAAATGGTAATACAATCTCCATCATTTTCAGACTGGCCTACCTTGTCGGAAAACAAAGTTAAGGGTTTTGGAACTCATGAAGCTATCTCTTTTTGCAGGTCTTCAATGGAAGAGGCACTTCAAGGACTTGAAACAGATTGCAGATTCTTTTCGTGTAATATAAAATTGCATGGGTTGAAGAAATATCATGTATAGTTTTTCTTAATAATTAATGAATATTTTGCGACACAATCACAACATTATGAGATTCTGTTGCATGATACTAGTGATCATGAGGTACCACCAATAAAAAAGAAAAATATTATGAAGAATAATGGGAGTAAAATAATTAGTACTCTTAGAAATGTATCATACAATTCTGGATAAGAACCCTTAGAAAGGGAACCAGGCACTGATCTGGGGAGCAATGCAGACTGTGGATCTCGTTGCCAAAGATTTGCTGTATCCTCAATTAGATACCAGTTTCTTGGATTTGCAATCCCAAGTTCGGGTTGATCTAAGTTAGGCAGGACCCATCCTACACTCCTTCACAGCCAATTCTCAACACTTTCCTTTTTGACAAAAATCAATACTTATTTCATGCAATTATGGGAAAAGATCCAGTACTAAATGTCTCAAGTTCACAGCAAGAATACACATACAAAGAATCCTGAAAAAACTCCAAAATTGACCTGTAGAAATAAGCTAAGCTGAAAAAATGAACCTGGCTAAACAGTACGGAAAACAAAAATAATACAGCACAGGCATCCTCCCCACCCCCCCCCCCCCCCCCAAAAAAAAAAAAATCATGTATAAGCCATCTTTGAGCTTTAGAATGGAAATAGAAGGGATATGGAACTTTATCTTGGAAGCCCCACCATCTTTGAGCTTTAGAATGGGAATAGAAGCTGCACCACCAATCTTTACACCAACCCCAAGAGTTACCTGAAAATCAGCAAATATATAAGATGAGCGAAAGAAGACATATCAGGTCATTAACTGATTAGAGAACAGAATTAAAAGGACAAATAAACCAAAGCCACTATCATTCGGCTGTCAAATGAGTGTTCAATGTCACTTTTGCATGTTAAGGAACATGGATCTGTCTGCTATGGCACATGCAGCATAGAGCAATCAAATGGACAATCCTGAAGAATTTGAGAGTCATAGGCAATGCATAGTATAAAATTGCCAATGTTAAGGTGACGATGGTATTTTTCAATGTATGCCAGGGATGGCACTATTAACAGCAATGGCAAATTAGTAGTGAATTTGAAGCTTGAAACTCCAAGTTCTTGTCCTTATTATTTGCCACATTATAAGATACAAATGCAAGAAGATCAGCTAACAGCCTTTCAGACTCAGTCTTGCAAATGTCTTTGCCAAGTCTTTTTCCATCAAATATGAGGTAATTTATAGAGCTCATCGAGAAGGCTTTGTGGAAGGATTAGCTGATTCTATGACTGTCAATTTTGCATAACTAATCCAGAAATTGGTCCAAATTCTTTGCCATTGCAAAGTTGAGGCAAGATGAATGGGAGAAGAGGTCTTCTCCATCAGTTATGGTTTAACACCATGCAACCAAGGATTAATCCTCCAAAATTCCATGAGGCATGGAAAGAGTCTAGACAAAGGGAGAAAATGACAAATTGGATGCAGGAGGCTGTGTCTCACTCTAGAGGACAGAGAAGCCAGAGAGCCAAATGCAACACAATCACAAAAATACCTATTTATCCCTATCTGGTTTGAGTTTCACTTTCTCTACTGTTCCTTACTCTTTCCTAGTAAAATTAAAACCTTACATATCATATTAATTACCTATCTTAATAGCCAAAATTTAATCTTCAATAAGATAAATTCAGGTTGCATTATCTACAATTTTTAGGATCTCCTACTAATGCAATGACACATCTCAAAACAATCAACTTTAAAAAACTAGGAAAAGTAACTCCAATGATTAGAGGCTCTCTCTGGCTGCTGACAAAGTGAAAGAAATGAAAGTTGTTTAGGCAGGAATCTTCTTTTCCATTGTTTGGTTCCCTTGCCTCACATACGAAAAAAAGCAAAAGAAAAAAAAAAGGAGAGAAAAACAAAGTGAAATTCTTAAAGCCAAAATTCTCTCTAACGGGCCTACAATTTTTCTCCTCCACAAAATAATGACTCTAAGAGAAAATAATAACCAAATCATTTGAAACAACTTATCCATTTCCTGGCCACTCTTTCTACAACTATTTTACAATTTTCTCAGTTCAACCAAACATAATATAATTATAAGGGTAAATTATAATGACCTCCCTCGAAGTTTGAGGTAATTACAGACTCCCACCTAACGTTTTGGAAATATACATTTTACTATATAACTTTTGCTATATACATGACACATAACCCCCTACGAATATTTTTCTATTAAATAAACTATCAATCTATTTGATAATTTTTACTAATATCATCACTATCTAATTTATTTGAGTCTTAAAATATCTTATATTTTTTTTATTCTTCAAATTTTAATTTTTTATATTTGATCAGGGAGTTATGTGTATATTTCCGAAATGTTGGATGGGATTATGTAATTATCCCAAACCTCGAGTGGGGTCAGAGTAATTGACTTTAATTATAAACTTTCTCATATTTGTTTTCTCCTGTCAACTTACTTTTCTTTCATGTGCTCAGCAACCAAACAGATCCTTAGCATAATACCTTTGCTTTTTTACTTTTGCCTGTAATTCCTGATGATTATTCCTTGCATCAGGCAAATAAATATGGAATGAGTGTAGATTATACCTATACATATGCGAATTCTTTCCAGAGAGGCAGATGCATTCAGGAAATGGGTTCTCATAGAAGGATTCTTCGGTCCTAAGCCGAGCTCGGCCTTTACTTCCTGGCAGAGAACCATACCTTTTCCTTGGAGCCCCTGTCTGTAAATTAATTAAACAAAAAAAAATTCCTTATGTAACCATGAATTATGATCATGCATGAGTGGTCCTCTCATAAACTAAAAACAATTTCTAGGAAGATGAATGGTGTCACATAAACAGAAACACCTGAATTTATGCATTTCAGTAATAAGTGATGATAATCTTTGACCTTCCTTCAGCTCTCCTCTTTCTATCATATCAAAAAGTTCCACCAATCCTCTCCTGCAAACAGGTGGGAGTGGAAAAAAAATTTAACAGATTTTGATGGAGAAACTGATAATAAGATTAAATTGGATTAAAAGAATATCTTTTTACTTCAGGGAAAAAAAAAGATTCATCAACTATAACATTGCCGACAATTCTCAAGTGATCATAGGCTAGGACTGAAAACCAGTCATCACATCAGAGCGGTCAACATTATCTCCATATTTTTGTGAACTCATCCACCACAACTGTTCTGTTGAAGTCTCAAATTCAAGGCTCAACCATATAAGTCATGATGCAACTAACATGCTAAACAAGAGACGAACATTGGAGCATCTGAATATCAGAGCAAAGATGTTCTAGACTATATAAGTTGACCATGCTAAACAATTACCTGTCTGGGCTGATTGTCTTGCGGTGCCCTAGAAATCTGCGATGTCCTTCAACAGCTCTTGCCATGTTGCCCGTATATGAAGGTACAAATACATCACTTTCAACTGATATAATGTAGTCTAGAGCTGCAGTCTGTGAAGCATGACTAGCAAAATTCTGCAACTCTTTTGTTGTCGCCAATGTCTCCTGCAAAAGGAAAAGCTTTATGTTAGTAGACTGACCTAATGTGCTTATCTATAGAAGGCAAATCACACCAGTTACAAGTTCATTGAGAGAACCTTGAAGACCAAATTTGGGAAGCGAGATCTCAAATCTGCGAGG
Source organism: Elaeis guineensis (assembly GCF_000442705.2). Taxonomy (NCBI): domain Eukaryota; kingdom Viridiplantae; phylum Streptophyta; class Magnoliopsida; order Arecales; family Arecaceae; genus Elaeis; species Elaeis guineensis. The sequence goes on from NC_026001.2 coordinate 9,036,152, forward strand.
TAAGTATCACCACCATAGATTTCACCAGCTGCAATGTAAATCCAAGTGGATGGAGGGTATCCCAGAGCTTGCAGAAATATCCCCACCTCCTTGGGAGTTAGAGGACAATAGCCGCCAATTCTCTGTTCTGTTGAGTCTATCTTCTTCAATTTCCAGTGGTTTGTATTCTCCCTACAACCAAATTGACAACAAGTACTTAACTGCATCAACAATGAAAAGAAAAAAAAATCTATAGCAACAGTTCTTACCTCATAATTCTCAGCTCTTCAGCTTCCATGTCACTCAGGCCGTAAGTACAACCAGTAAATGACAGCATATCCTTTTCATAACGCAGATGAAGGGCAATATATCGGCCATGGGACTGCAGCCGCTCCACTAGCTTCTGTAGTGTCAGCGTGATGTATGCTCAGAACCTAATTTACAAGGTGCCCCAGGATATCTTAAATGCACTATAACAGACCAATATGTTTCTCGACTATTTGACCAAAGTGATAAGGTGGTAGTTAGACCTTTCCAAGGCTCTCAATAGGAGCTGCAAAACGAAGTGCATGATACAGAGCACGGCACCGCAACTTTTGAATATCAATAGGAAGGCCACTATTAGCTAGCCTTGAATCTGACTTGGGAACATGAATTACCTGAGAGGAATAATGGCAATTATAACTTTCAGGTATCCAATAATCTGAAGCCAAAACTCACCAAGTTGAATTATACGCAACACTCATCTATAGGCACAAAGTGTACATTGTACACAAGCATGACCAGGTCATAAGCAGCAGCAAAAGCAAAAGGTACATCCAAAGTGTAAGGTGCACTATAAGCTAGATCAGCATGTCCTTGGAAATGCTTGCCAGTCTAGTCAGAACTGGTGCGATGATCTGGTCGGTAGGACTTTGTTTTTTTTGTGGCATGGTAACAGATTCTAGTATTACCAAGGAACTCGCTTCCCCATAAAGCACCATTCCCCTAAGATTGACATAAAAACTTGTTTTGGTAATATCATGTTTACCACTGGTTGAGTGAGAGTCCTCAAAGAAATATCTGACAAAAAGTTAAAATATCACTAAAAATATGTACTTGGAACAGCAATGAGATGGTGATCAGATTTTTCAAAAAAAAAAAAAAAGGGTAGCAGGACAGGAGACAGGATTTATAAGTTGGTACCACAACTCATAATCAAGAGCACTGCTACTAAAGCATGAAATTTTGGTGATGCATGTAGACACATGGGTACAAGCTTAACTCTAATACGGAGTGGCCCGTGAATGAGATGACAGGTTTCTTTCTCTATGTCAACAAAACCCAGCACAATGACTTTCCTTGCTTGACATCTTATACAGCTGGATCTAGACAGGAGTATTCTTATAAAATATGTACCTTTAACCACAAGGAAAAAAAGATATTGAAAGCTGGTCACAATACCCAGCTTCATTTTAATAAAGTTATCACCAGAAAATGTTGTACAAGCGAGATGAATATGATTCCTTTATCGAGTGGTTACAAACAGTAAGCATGAGGGCCCAAACCTTATGTCAAATATGAATGAGAAATGAAAATGATTAGCAAAAGAAAAATGCAAAACGTAAGAAGAACATTTCTCAGATCCTTTTCTTAATTGCTTTAGTAGAATGACCTAAACACAGAGATGTTTTTGAGAAAATGGGTAGAGGAGGTATGCTAAACCACTATCAGGAAACATCTATGAAATGAGGAAACCACAAGCATGGAGTACATGCTAAATCATATTCAATGCTATGCCTTTCATTTAACAAGCAAACTAAGAGATGCCAGAATTGAAAGGCTGAGGCAAAAGCAAGCTTCTTGTTTAAGTCATCAAATACCCTCTTGATTGATGGTGGGGCATGTTATAAGGTCCAACAACTGTTCTCCAACATGAAAATTTACTGGATATTCCAGGTCCCTGTGTGGCTTGTGGTCCTTAGAGAAATTCTTGAATGTCATAATAATGGAAAGAGACTAAAGACTTGATGATAGATGAGACATTTGGGTGAAGGATAGTAAAATGGTTCAGAACCTATTCATTCACTATGAGATTGCAAAACGACATAGAATAAAAAAAAAAAAAAAAAAAAAACAAAGAAATAAAAGAGATAATTAATGTCAATTAAAAAAAAAAAAAAAAAAAAAAAAAAAAAAAAAAAAAAAAAAAAAAAAAAGAAAAAGAATGCAATCAAATGACTACCATATGCATAATCATCAGCTATGAGATAATGAACATAAGATATAAATGGAAATATCACTATAGATGCAACGAATAGAGGGACTTTTGCATCTCTAAGCAATAGGAACAGATCCAAAAGACTTACCATACAGATCAGATTACATAAGGTCCTTGGGCTGAGAGAGATCATTGTTGTGATCTTAGGATGTCAAATGGTGGGCAATCTAGGGTGAGGAAAACTGAATCAAAGAGAGGAAAAATAGACAAAACAGAAATAACATGTAAAGAATCAACCAAAAGGTTGGAGTGACAAAATGAAGCATTTTGGAGAAGTTGCAGCAGTTTTGCCATCATCAGATTTTTGGATGGACCTTTTTACCATATGCATAATCTGATCAGCTATTTACTTTTTCCTAATTACTGCCTTAGTAGCATGTGAGTCTGTAACTTTTATCTCTTAGATAACATATTCAATTAAACAGACCCCAAAAAAATTCCAGCAGTGCACTGACCACTTTCAATGACCATGGTTGACTCGAATAATATACAGAATTCATTTCTCAAGGAGGCTGAGTAGCGACCTTTAGTACCGACCAGAAGGCATATATCTGACCTTTCCTTCATTGATCCTTATTCATAGGCTAGTTGATCCTGTATTGGGTTTCCAGGCCACAGGGATGCATGCCCTAACCCTGCTCACAAATAAAAATGCGAGCAACTTCTATGAAGGAAAAGGAGCTTCCCTCTCCCACAGAATTTGCTGAACTGCTTATCCACAGCAAGGGAACCGAGAGTCATTTTAGGAAACAAGGGACCAAACGCGAGACTGGAAGACATAAAGTGCCTAAAAGCCTCATTAAACCAAGCCCATAAGTCAGCAAAGGCTGACAGAGCCAGCAACACGAGCCAAGGAATTTTTGTCCCCTTGATTCTGACATCTTATGCAAACAGCCCCCACTCAGTTCCCTATGCATGAATTAAAGTACTAATTGTGGGACTGCCAAGCATTTAGCCAAGGATTTTAGATCCTTCTGCTCTTGGTTTCATCAGCTCAGGAGAATGAGTCTGAAATGCTTGTTTGTGGTTCCCTGAAGATATATAATAGTAGATAGGATAGATATAATTCATTGGTTTAAAGCCCTCACGAAGCTGCTGGTACAGAACCAAAAGCAGAAAATCAAATTCAATAATTGGTGTTTTCTAATTGTGCTTTTGAAGGCAAAAAAACATATACAAGTATCCAGTTCCTGTTAATTATCTGTAGCTACTGCTTAACAGCTATGCTAAAAATTTCAAGTAATGATGAAATTTACAGTGAGATGGAAATCATTTCAAGTCCACATGGTAAAACTGTAAAATATCAACTTATCATCATTTGGTAAGTTCACTATCAACCTCCCAGGGAACCCAGATCAACAGCTTAACAAATATGTACTTGAATAAAGTTAAATCATATAGCTACCCGATACTCCTTCCATAGTCGCACCATCTCCTCATAATAACTCACACCAGACCAGGAAGTGAAGTGCTTGCGGGCCCTTGGAGCTGATTCCAACTCCCTGGGTAGCTCTTGCACAATTCTTACATCTCCTTGTAGAGATTTGATAAAATGAAGCTCATCGAAAATGTCTGCAAAGATGCTATACAAAGATCCACAATGTAAAAATACAAGTGATCAGCAGTATGTAATTTTCCAATATCAGATCCATACTCCATATGATTGCAAACCTGGAGTCTTGCCAAAAGGATCGCTTGTCCAACTGAGGAATTACTAGTGTTGCATTCATTAAACGAGCCACAGCAACCATGTCAGCTATCTGCGAACAGAAAAACAGTTATCAGGCTCAACAAGGTATACAAGAATTAACTTACTTAAGAAGAACAGTTAATATTAAAAACAACACATCAATATCAATTATGAGATGATAATGCACGAGTTTTCGACATGATGTTTAGGCATCGAGCAGTTTTTCTTTCCTCCTTTCTGTCAAAAGAAAGATAAAATATTCAGATGCAATAACGAAGAAATACAGCTCAATACCAACAATAAGGCAAGATGAGAATCATCAGGACTGCCTGAATAAAAGCAATCAAGGAAAAAAATTCCAAATGTGTAAAAGAAAAAACCTAGCCAAAACCAACAATCTCATAAAGCAAAAATTTGTACATGAAATCCCTATATCTATTTCTCATAAAGAAAGAGAGCCAGTAGCACCAAAAATGTTGTATGATATCCCATTTAGAAGATTAGCGATTCAGCGTTAAACACACCAGTTGATAAAAACTACTTTCTAAACAGCTTTATACAAGTATCTCTGGAGCAAATCAAAATTTGTAGCACCATTTTATATAAAGACAGCTACTAACACTCATGGGGTTGCATCATGGATCATATAGAAAACCCACATCAAAGAAAAGGCAGCTGCCACACTACAAATTGATGCAAACTATTTTGTAAAGCATTTTAATATTGAAATTCTTCTGAAAAAAATTAAAAATTTTAAATGTGATATCATTGACAATAATTAAAAGTATTCAAACTTTATGTTAGTTAAGCTTCTTTTGTAAATCATAATCATTGGATGATAAGCACAATTTTGAAAAACAATAGAGTTGAAAGTTCAAAACCAATAAAATCCATCAATATATAAAAGCTGACCACATACTTCATATTCTACAATAGACTATTTCCAAGAGTCCAATAAGTTATATTTTTCAGGTCGGCCAAAAAGTTAGTTTATGACAAAATCAATGATCATTGAACGAAATAATGTGTTTTCAGGTTTTCTTTTCTTTTTCCCCCTCCTCTCTCTTTAAATGGTAGTCATCTTCATCAATATTCTGAGACATCAGGTCGCTGCATTACTAACAATGAGGAGATGTAAGATTTTAGCTTGGAGCAAATTTAATTCGCAAGCTTTCCCCCATGAAAAGCTGCAAGTAGCATGTGTATATATTTCTGCATGCATGTTTTTTTTTCATTTTTAATGTTTGATCATCCAAACTGCTTCAGTGTCAGAATTGCTTTTTACATTCAATTTCAAAGTCATCATTAAAAGATTATTCAATAAATTAACAGGAGAACTTTTGACAAGTTCACTGGCTTTGAAGTGTGATGAAGCATGCATGTGTCAGCAACTCAGTGGTAAAGGTGCAAAAGGAAGATATCACCCATAAGTAGAATAAAAGCATAAAAATATCAACTTACACCAGTACGCATTTGGTTGAGTCCTCCATTACTTCTAACAGTTAAGTAGCGATCCCAGTTCTGGGGAGCTGATGATGTAAGAACTGTGTGTTAGAGCAAGAACAAACATATTTGACACCTTAAACAGATATCAATTATTCAGAAAGACAAACATGTTAGGATTTGGCTTTTGAGAAGTCAAGGAATAAGTATGATACTAGTCATCTCCCCTGCATAATTTCCTTGCATGAAAATAAAATTCACTTCATATACAGCTCATCGGTTATCACTGTGAAGAGAAAGGATATCACAACCTGTCAATCTAACTCTTGCAAGGGTATGAGGAGGCAGTGCACAATTCAGAAAATTATGGCATGATTATGCATCTAAAACAACATATTAGAAAAGGCCAAAAGAACAAGACCTGCATATCTTGAGGTGGACTTCACACAAGGATAATAGCCATAGCCAAAAGAAGAACCCCATAGTTGTTCTTTTGACACCTGTAGATAGAAATGAACATCATTCAATCACCACAATTCAGATACAATGGCCAAACTATACAGGAAGAAAAAAAACTAAGGCGTGCCATAATGAAGTATAGATGCCAATGTACCATCGAACATGTCAGAGAAAAAAAAAGCTATGAATAGATGTGATCAGTTATTCAGAACCAGGTATAATTAAAACTTGTACCATCTGCTATGAAAATAATTATTCGACAAAATCTAAGAACTAAGTGACAAAAGCAGTAGAAACCATCAAAATATAAAAAAGAGAAAAAAATAAGAACTCGAAATGTCATGGCAAAATTAAATCTTGAGACTGCATGAGACAGTAATTCCAAGGAATGCAATTTACCCTCCAAATGATGAGGGAGGGAAAGAATTAGACAAAAAAATAAGAAAAATAACAGAAATTTTCAATTGGGGGACCATGTCATTATGCCTTTGCCCGTTTTAAAAATCGGCTCATAGATCATGAGACAATAATAGGATGAGCAACATGATAATGATTTCCAACATGAACACATAGTTATGCGTTGATTCGTATTGGTTCGCCTCAATTCATTTCACTCGCCACCAGTCCACGGCGAGGAATATAAACTTGGACCCTTAATTTTCAACAAATCCAATCCAACTTCCCCTACTGATGAACCCACCATTCTGTTTGAGCACTAAAGAAATGAAACCTCCACAAAAACAAAATTAAGAAATATAAGCTCGGGCTGGCATGCTTTCAGTACAAATCCATCAAATTTTCACCAGATATTCAGCAATGAATGAAGAAAAATATCTTGCTTTTAAGTCGAGTTCTTCTTTCCAGCAGCCAAAGACACTCGCGGAAAGAAAAAAAATTCCCTTTTTTACCGAGAGATTTAGGGAGAGTGAAAGAGTACCGAAAAAGACTCCTCTGAGGAGAGGGGATTGCGGTCGACCTCAGCGATTTGTCTCTGAGAGAAGAAAAAGAGGACGGTGGAGAAGGCGAGGAGGAGCGCAACGCACTGAGAGATCGAGGAAGGGGTGTGGATTCGAAATCGGAGAAGTGGAGAAGGAGAAGAAGAGGAGGACGAGGCTCTGGGATTGACCATTCCCTGTTCTCGGATCTATCTCGAACCTCTCAGCTATTCCAGCCCGAAAGTTGAGAATAAAATTGGGGTGCTGGCGTGCTGCTTGAGTTCTGGTACTCCGCCGGTCAACCAGCAGCCGTGATTGGAGAAGATAATTTTCTCTGAAGGAGACTTACTATTTCCTTTTTTTCAGTAACAACCAACAAGGTGCTAATTGTGTGTAGAGGCGTAGACAGAGTCGCTTGGCCTTGCAAATAGCCAGGAGGCAGGTTAACTGCATCCATCTTTTGGACGACGGCCAAAAATTTAACTAAAAATTTGTATTTTTTATCAAATATTTTTATATAATATTTAAATTAAAAATAATTTATTTATATTTTTTATATATTAAAAATAATTTTAAAATTTATTATTCACATTTTTTGTATTACTATTTTTCTAAATAAATTGATAAGACCTATCATAATTCTGCACGATATTTTTTATTATATAAATATTATGTTGTATAATAATAATATTACATTAACATCAATATAATATACATAATGTTATGTGTTATAATATATAATATTATAGTATTATAATATTATGTGTTATAATATATAATATGATATTTTATGGTATGTTGAGGCACCAATTTCCTAAGCTGGTAAATTTCTAAATAATCAGGTAGCATGTTTCAAATTGAAGTGACGTTCATCAGCATTTACTAGGTTAGAGATACTTAGGAGACTAACCCCGCAGCTGATTGTCTACTTAAAAGATTGAGTGGGTTTACTTATCTTGATTTAGATTAAGTAAATATAAGGATGTATTAGGCAATAACATTCCTAAATACCAAATGCATAAATCATCAGAGAAGCTTTTTTTTTTTTTTTTTTTTTTTTTTTTTTTTTTTTTTTTTTTTTTTTTTTTTTTTTTTTTTTTTTTGACTTTTATTATAGGTTGTATTTGATGATCCAAATAGGATCATCATAGCGATAACATCACTAGCAATTCTAAGATCTGTTCTCAATAATCTAAAATTAATGAATTTGGTAGGTAATGATCCAGCAATTAAAGATCTCTTAGTATCCATAAGTAACGTATTTGATATTTCACATAAATCTAAAATCACTAACCATATCATACCCAAAATATTCCCGATATATTTCATAAAAATATATTTATTATTCATATAAAATATAATATAATTTATATAATATTAATACAATATAACATCATATATAATATTGATATAATATATTAATAGTATATTAATTATCTTTTATTTATTGAACAGAAAGATATTTTTGTCCTCAAATTTCAATCCAAGATCATCGACTTGAGATAATTTTGGATTCTCGACCTCAAAAATAGGCATCCCATCAATGAGTTGGACAGTAATTTGAGAAATATGAGTGATTTTGGATCGTTGCCATGTAAGATCATGATGGTACAATCAAATATATAAAAAAATAATTTCATCATCTTATCTATATCATCCTTGATCTTAGAATGATCGTCTCATACTAAATGCTTCCACATAGATTCATGTTAGATTTATGATTGAATAATAAATTTAATTAGTATATTAAATAATTTTTAATTAATATTTAGTTGCTAGCAAGTACTATGGATTTTAATGTGATGCTATCTAGTTTCTTCGACACTCTTATGGTGCTAACATTGCTTCACGATGTTAATTGACATAATATTTTGGACATAAAATTCCAAGAAGAATAATGCTATGTAGCTCTGTTACGTAAACGCAAATAATTCTCTCACCATTGATTGCTGGGTTGCCAAGTTAATGGTTGTTGGCTTGATAAATTTATCGTGTATGCATAGTGGGCACCTCAAAGTATTTTCATTATATATATATATATATATTTATATATATTTTATATTATTATATATATATATATATGTTAACATATTTGGAGCATAATAGTAACATTATTACATGCCATGACATGCATGGTGGCACAACAGTTAACAAAAATTATTTAAAAAATAAATTAATAATAAAAAAATTATTTTTTATTTTCATGATTTTATCATCATGTCATGGCAACAGAATCATATACAATAATTCTATGATTAATTGTTCCGATACCATTTCACACCGACTACCTAAAAGCCCTAGTTAGTCTGTTTTTTGTAAATTCTAGATTCTTACAAGAAATTAACATTATCCGCGTGTAAGCATAAAAATTCTTAAAACATCATGCTCTACTATTTGTATCCACATAATAAGGAAACAAAGAATGATATGGCATATCGAGAAAATTGCTCGATGGTTTTCAATAGGGGTGCGAATGATCTAAGCTTCGATAAAGAGATTGTAAAATTATCCATGAGGCTAGCTCGAAAATCTGGTCTGAGCAATTTAAAAGGGTTTCACGGACTAAGCCATTTGTATCACTACTTTTCCTTAGACATCGAGGATGCAATAACTACATGATTCTCCTCCAAGCCTTCTCATGTCATGTTTTCATGAATATAGTTGCCAACAGGACTTCAGTCTAATGGTTGGCAAGCCCTTGAGACATTTAGGGCTCAAATTCTAGTGGTGGCATGCTACTACTGTGTTACTTGTGATTTTAGAAACAGAAATGTAGAAATTTTGGGATTACTTATCGAGATCAATTGGACTCCCAACTTTTACGGAGTTTACTAGCATATCTAAAATATTATATATAAATATTTAATGATTACGCTATCATGATATCAAGGTTTACTTTCAATTAATCTGAGTCTCTTTTTCGATTTAATGAATGATTCGGGCTTTAAAACAATTTTTTGCTTGGTCTTCGCCAATCAAAAAGCCCCAAGACATGATCTTTTTCTTTATTTAGCTGAATTCCTTGCTACAATTTTGCAATCCTACACAGCAACAACCATTGGTACCAACCTCTCCTTGTACCTGGCCAGTCGAGTGGTCCAAATATGGGTGAAAAGACACAAGACTTACTGCCCAACCATGCCGCTGGTTGGCACCAACCGTGACAACCCCGGGACCCCACATCATGTTTCCTTTCAAGCAAATGTGCCCCCCAATGCAAGAAATGCCCTCTTGAGTTCCACCAGACGCCAAAACAAACGTTCCCATCTACCCTCGGGGGTACCCCACCCTCCAAAATCCGTGGACGTATGCAGTAGATCACGGTGTACCATTAACACACAGTACCCGTCGGATTTCGATCCAACGGTTCCATTCTGCACATCACAACATCTACACATCGATCTTATTTTTAACGGCCACGAATGTACCGATGCCGGTTGAAATTTAACCCGTTGCGTTGGGGAAAAACAAAAAAAGAGGGCGCTGTTGGATCCAGTGCGGCAATGCGTTCCGACTTGACTTTCAAATTCGCAATTACAAGCCGGGAAGCGTTCTGATACACGATGATGAGGTCCACGTGGGTGGTGCTGACGGGAAGTCGAAGGTTTCCTTTTATCTGCTTCGGAGCAAGCCGCACCTCATCACGCCCTCCTTCGCTCTTTCCCTCTCACGCCGACGGCGATGATGGCGGAGAATAAAATAAAAATGAATAAATGAATAAAACAAAGCAAGAATTCGGGGGAAAAAAAATTTTAAAAGCCCCTCCACAAGCCCTCATCGAAGAGGAGAGTTTTCTCCACTTCTCTCTTCTCGCCGCCGCCTCGAAATCCAAGAATATCTCCGTCTCTCCCTCCCTCCTTTGGTTTCAAATTGTTTGCTTCGAATTATTTTTTCTTGTTTCGAAGCCATTGAAACCCTTTCGTCCGTTTGGAGAAACCTAATCCCCAATTCAGACCTTAATTAGGGTTTCTTGTCGGCTTCAAGGATTTGAGAGGGTTCGTGGAGAGGATTTTGTTGTTTAGGGTTCGGAATCTTGGATTGCTTTGTTCTCGGTTTTGTTTGAATTGGAGGTGTTCTATTAGTCTTTGGATTGGGTGAGGGGAGCTGCGGGGGATGGGAGATTGATCATGGTGCGGCTGCTGGGATTGAACCGCTTCTTGCTCGACGACTCCCCCCGCGAGATCATCCGGACGAGCCCCATCGTCGCCGGCGGTGAGGGCAGCGGGGAGAATGGGTGGCTGATCCGGTTCTTCGACTCGGCCTTCTTCTGCGAGTGGATCGCGGTGAGCTACCTCTACAAGCATGACCACTCGGGGGTACGCGACTACCTCTGCAATCGGATGTACACGCTGCCGCTCGCCGGCATCGAGAGCTACCTCTTCCAGATCTGCTACATGCTCATCCACAAGCCGAGCCCCTCGCTCGACAGGTTCGTTATCGATACGTGCTCGAAATCCCTCCGGATCGCTCTCAAGGTGCATTGGTTTTTAATGGCCGAGGTCGAGGACTCCGAGGACAACGACGGAATCAGCCGGCTCCAGGAGAAGTGCCAGATCGCCGCCACCCTGATGGGAGAGTGGCCACCGCTGGTCCGCGTGCCCCCGGCCTCCGCCGGCGCCCCCTCAAGCCCCAAAGGCAACCCGGTTCTGAATAGGATACTCTCGTCCAAGCAGCGGCTGCTGTCTCTGGCCTCGTCCCCGGCTTTGGGGTCCAGCTCTCCGATCGAGGAGAACAGCAAGAACAATAGCAGTGGGGATGAGAACAGCAAGGCTTTGACCTCTTCCGAGGAAAATAAGCTGTTGAAGAAGCTGATCCCTGGACCAAAAGTACGGGATGCGTTGTTCTTCAGGAAGTCCATGGAGAAGGAGGCGGAGGAGTCAGATAAGGATGGGTTCTTTCGGAGGCTGCTCAGAGACAGCAAGGATAAGGAGGAGGAGGATTCAGACAAGGACGGGTTCTTTCGGAGACTGCTCAGCATTAACAAGGATGAAGATGTGGAGCTGACTGCAATTTCAGAAAGCTTTGTCAAGAGATTGTTTCGAGATAAAGATGAAAAATTGGGGGAAGAGGATGAGAAGGACAGTTTTTTTCGAAGGATTTTCAAGGAGAAAAATGAAGAGAAAAAAGATGTCCGGCATGATGGAAATGAGGAGGATTCGGTAAGGAGGAGTCTCGAGGAAGATGATAAAGATGGTTTTTTCCGCAGGCTTCTCAAAGACAAGACTGAAGACAAAAAAGATGGTGGGCAAAATGGGAACGGGAAGAAAGATAAAGGCAATGAGAGTATTAAGGAGGATGAGAAGGAAACTTTTTTCCGCAGACTTTTTAAAGACAAGAATGAAGAGAAAAAGAATGGCAGGCCTGATAAGAATGAGCAGGAAGACAAATTCAGCAGTAGTGTTGAGGATGACAATTTCTTCCATAGGCTTTTTAAGGACAAACATGAAGAAAAGAAAGTCGTTGAGCATGATAAGAATGAAGAGGAGAAGGGTAATGGGAGCATCGAGGAAAGTGAAAAAGATGGCTTCTTCCGCAGGTTTTTTAAGGACAAGCATGAGGAGAAGAAAAATGAAGGGCATGATGGGAACGAGGAAGACAATTGTCAAAATGCGTGTTTTGAGGAAGAGGAGACTTCAGAATTTTTGTCATTTCGTAGGTTGTTTAGGGTGCACCCCGAAGATGTTAAGACAGGGGGTACCAATGCGAATGGTCTTTCCAATGGTTCGCTGGAGAGCAGCCCAGGGACAGAGAACTTCTTCCGGCGGCTTTTCCGGGATAAAGACCGGTCTGTAGAAGATTCTGAACTTTTGGGTTCAAAGATACACAAAGAGGTAACCGTGAGTCTTGCTTTCAATGACATTAAGTCTCTGTATCCCGCCACTTTTCATGTGCTGCTTTCTTGTTAAAATTCAGTGTTTTTTTTTTCTTTTTATCTTTTTTGTGCACACATTGATTGCTTTGCCAGAGCCTTCTGGATGCTTGGTTATTAATTTGACTAATCTACCATATAGTGGCTTCATCAGATAATTTCTTCTCATTGAATTTTAAGTAACCATTGTTGTTGCATTCTATCCTCAACCTCTTGACAAACGGAGATGAAGCTTTTTACTGTCCTTTTTATAAATCTATTTATTATAATTATTGCCATCTCCTTACAAGTGAAGAAAGCCTCATGGAAACCAAAAAAATAGTTGCTTCTTTGAGGAATCTGGAATAAAAAGTGCACCTATACTTTTATGACACTAATAAATGATGTGCTCGCACTTTGGTTGTTGACTAGAAAGATTCTGGAGAATGCAATAAAGGTTGAGTATGGTGCCGATGTTGTGGGTAAAGTCCTACTTGATAAGTCAGAAACTCTCTCTCTCTCTCTCTCTCTCTCTCTCTCTCTCTCTGTGTGTGTGTGTGTGTGTGTGTAAACCGTCAACTCTGTGCCCACCACTTGCAAAATATTTAATCAGGTCAGTTGAAGTTGATGATTTGAGGTTTTCAATGTCTTGCTTTCCCCAACCAGTAAATGAGCCACTCTATGAAGTAGCTGGAATGTAACTTATGATGATATTTGTTGCAATTATGTAGACTGTAAGATTGCTGTCTTGTTGTATAAGAAAATTGTATCTACCCTTCCTGTTAGCAAAAAAAATATTAGCATGCCAGGGTGCATGAAAATAAACAAAACAGAGAAGTGAACATAATAACTATTCTGGTTTCCATTAATATAATTTTCCAAAAAAGTACTAGCTGTACCTGTAGCTTTTACAAAACTCGTTATTTTGTGTTTACCTGCCTTCATTTTAGCTCATTTCTTCTCAACTGACAATTACTGTCCCTTCTTAATCTTCTCTCTGAATACAATGCCAGCTGAAAATTTTGGGTCACCCAAAATCCTTGACAGTAAGGTAGATTTGTTTTCTGGATTTCCACATAAAAGCGAATCTGGTTCCAATGTTGAATGAAAGAGCCGTTCATTAATAGTATTGTAAAAATAGTACTATTGTTATTGTTCAATAAGATCATAAGATTCACTAAATAAATAATTAGTTTTCCTGCTGTTCCCTTGGATTTTTGAAGTTCGTAATTTGATAATCGTTTACAAAAACTGGAAATTGTTGCTGTTGTGTACTGAACATCAGTTATCAATGATTCTCTTTCCAAGAGAGGTTCATTACAAATCAAATTCGTATGCTAAATCCTTTGACTAATTGTTATGAAGCTACAAGATGATGATCCTCAGAGTGCATAGGAGTTTGATGGCTTGAGGAATCTATGAAAAATCCCTTTTCCTGCAAGAGAATCCTTGTTATGCTTCCCTTCTGAATCCTGCTGATATCTTTTAAACTGAAACTCCACATATTTTTTATTTTGTACCTTACCTGACGTGGAAGTGGATGAGTATATTGACCATTCGCTCCTTTCCTTAATTAATTGTTATGTGTTCCTGAGATTGTGCATTTAGCATGGTTCTAACCCATTACATATTCCCATCACTGTTAGCTTTTTCTGTGTTTCTTTGAATCTAAAATCTACATTTGACATTTAGCGAGAGATCAAGATAGATGGAAATAGAAGATATATCATGATCTTTTGTGCAAATTAGTGAATATATTGGAAGCATTTCTTCTTCCTTGCACCTTTGTAGATGGTGAATCCATTTCTTTGTGAAATTGACATGTTGTATATGATGCCTCTGTAAGGATCACTTCCTTGAACTGTTTATGTGGGCCATTGATTCTTGTTCACCCAGATGATTTGTGGCTTTTCTTTTGTTCTTTGTGCATGAATAAAATTTTCTTCTTGCTCTACTAGAACAAGGTATTTTATGAGAAATAGTTCTCCATTTTGATCCGACAAATGTTATGGTCTAGAGAGGCTTGAGGGGAGAAAAGCGGCATTTCCCTAGGAACTCATCATAGAAAATTGTAGTAACTACATGAACGATTATATGGTTAGCAGTTCTTTTGTAAAAATTGCAAATTCATATTATCTTAAGAACAAATATATAGAATATAAGGTTCATAAGGCAACACATGAGCAGATACATCTTCTAATCTTTATAACCTTGAAGGCATTTATCAACATTTCATTTTGTTTGGAACACCGATAAGATATTGAAGGTACTAATCTCTTAATATTGGGGCAATCCATATGTTATAAAAAGGATCTATTTTATATGTGTCAGGAACAACCTTATTAGCATTTTGCAGGATCAGATGTTTCTCACCCTGAACATTAACTGGACAACCATGCTGTCACTCCTTGTTTAATTGATGATTTTTAATCATGCACTTGGAAATGCTTGACTTTTTGGTATTTAATGATCTATATTTTGCACAATTTCTTAATTTTATATGTGTGATGTGCTGACTAAACTTGTTCAATTACACAAATGCAGTCAAAGACAAAAAAGAGATTGCCTGCTTTAGAGAATCTCAACTCTATGAAAATCGGGTCATCACATACTGGAGATAATCCATTAACCCTGTAATATTTTTTTTTTTTAAATTTATGTAGGCTGTTTTAGAAGGTGTATATTACCTTTTTTCCTTTTTTCTTTTCCTGATTGTATGTAAATAAATGAGCTAAAATCTGATGGCTTTCAGGTACTCATACCTTCCCTTTAGTGCAGTAAGTCATTAGTTCTTCACAGCTTTTAGCTGTTGTCCTTTACAAGATTTTGATTAGCCTGTTTACCATAAAAAGAGCCTTTGATGTGATAGCTTATTAATGTTAGAGGAGTCTGAGGCAATCACATACCAGATGGCAAACATGTTGGCAAGTTCAATTTAAATGTTAATGATTTTTGGTTTGCAAAAGAAGCTTTTTGGTTTTATTATTATTTTTTCTAATTCTAATCTAAAGTTTTTATTACAGAAGAATTCTTCTACCATGTAATTGGCTGTTAAATAATCCAAAGAATAATGTTCATTTTGTGATTTTATGTTCCTTAACTGTCATGCTTGTCAGAACATTCTGTCACAGAGCCATACTACTATGGTACTATGACGTCATTGCCTGCTTTGGAAATATATGGCCCCATTGTAAACAGATTATGCTGATGTCTTGTTATCCCTTGGGCGCATGTTTTAATCTATATGTGTGTTTACCTACTGATCACTTTGTGCTCAGCGGAAGTGTCCCGGCTCACCAAGACAACGGAATGAAAAACATGGAAAGCCACCTCTACCAAATAATACGATGGCAGAAATTCGCAAAGGTTCCTATCATGCTTCGTTGGAATTTGTTCAATCACTGTGTGATACATCATATGGCCTGGTGGACATTTTTCCTATTGAGGATCGTAAAACTGCTCTTCGAGAGGTTTGCCTAAACTTATCTAGTGATATCTTGTTTTGTTTTTTTCTTCATTTCTAAATGTCTCTTAGTTTGTTTTCCTTTGGTTCTTGTGCTGTTAGTCTCTCGTGGAGATCAATTCACATCTTTCTGCTGCTCAAAAAAATGGAGGTATTTATATGAGATCCTACTGTTGCTTTTGACATTATTATTGTCGACTATCTCCTAGTGTGGTGCTTGCATGTGGGCCCTTTTAATTATATCAATGTGATCTTTTTAATTATACAAAGCATTACAAAAATCATGTGAAACATCAACTTACTATGGAGCACTTGCTTGGATGGTATCACCCTTGCCACTTGGGTTGGGGAATCAGCCCTCAAAGGGTGGAGTTGGTATAGGGTAGAAAGTGGGGACTAAACCCTCCTAATATCAATAAAAAAAAGATGCCTCACATCAACTTCACCTAGGTGACCAGTTGGGCAACATTTAGGTCTCTAGATAACTAGGCAACCCTCACCTAAACTATTATCCATTCAGATATTCAAGGATATACAATGATACATACACACACATTAGATGCATTTTACTAGATCAATATGCACACATATATAGCTTATATGTATGCATACGTAATTCCATATGTACGTATGAACATGCAAATATTTGTGAACATGTGGAGCACACATTTATGGATGCAGACGTACATGCATATATAGATGTCATTCTAAATCTTTAGAGAGATTTTAAGATTCAAAATCAATGATGAGCCACCTAAATTGGAGATTCCTACCATTGATCACAATTTGTATGAATGTTTCATTTTTACACCTACTTTATGCATAGGTGAGAGACCAATCTACACACAATAGATCGAGTAGATTGAAAATTCGAACAATTCTTGCATCTCAAAACATTAATAGACCTCAATAGGGATGCTTTGATAATAACAAAACATCATGTCATTAGAATCGTCTCTCTCTCTCTCTCCCCCCCCCTCCTTTATAAGCACTTGTTCCTTAGCTAATAGACATCCAAAACAGGTGATTTCTGGTGTAGATTTCTAATTTGAATGGCGTAGATTTCCAGTTTGAATGGCTCATCATTATATTGGAGTTGTTAAATCTTTTACCAAACATCTAACACTTAGCATGATTCCAACCAGATGTGAATATATTACTCAAGTTTGTAGAAGCCCTAGTGCACTTGGTGCAAAACCAACCGTGGGCATCTTGATGATTCACGCTTTTGATATGCAGCATCTAAAATTTCTCCAAATGCAAATGATTTTTTTGGAAGTCATTTACCTATACACCAAGTGGATGCATAATGGGGCATATAAACGTTCTATGCATTAAAATAAATGATAGGTCATGTAAATTTTGAATTCAATCTTTTGATTATGTTCTACATGTCTTATGGCTTATACAGCTAAAAGTCAGCATGTTCGAGTGCTTCTGAACCATACATTTTGTGAAAACATTATATCCAGCCATTAAATTGTTAATTTTTGAGCTACTTGATGCATTTGTGAATGACTTCCAAAAGGTACTAGTTTTGATTTGTAGGTATGCTAGATTTTGCAAATCATTGTCGATGGTATCAATTGTCATCTCAGAGCACTGAAGACTCACTTTGCACTGAGTCTATCAAGGGCTCAATACACTTGAACTTCGACTAATCTAATTCTGCACAGACATTTATTTATGGAGATATATTTTTTCGTATATGCATTCATGCATGCATGTATGTATACGTATTTATATGCACACTATATAATGAAGGACACATGGATGCTAATAAGGGAGTCAGACATATTTGTTTGGACCCCAAGGAAAAACTGGATTTCATTAAAAAAAATAAATAACCTAAGTTTTGTAGATGACTATGGAAGGCTATTTGTTTGAAAGATTGGGGAAACTGAGGAATCCAGCAATCTATGTCCTTCGAACTAACACACTAAGGTTTAAACTTTCAACAAATGTAAATTTATTAACATGGTACAAAAATTTTATGATATAAGAGAAGTTTGAGCTCATCAAAACTGCTTATAAGATCTGAGTTTGGGTTTCTCAAACCCGACTTTAGATCTTGTCAATCCACACTAAATGACTGTGAGTGCATGCTCATGAGGGTGGGGCTGGATCTACCATCTGTTGGTTCTTTTCAAGAGTGCAAGACATATTGGAGTGGTTTTCTTCATGTACTTAGATCTTTTTGGGACTTGGAATATGTTTGTATATTTACATTTTAATTGACACGTTGCTACAATTAATTCCTGGTGAATAAGTGATGAGACTTGGAGGAGTCCAAATATTTACTTGAAAGAGTAATTGCATCGATGAGTAGTGCTATTTGTTAGTTAGGATCCCTTCTTCTGACTGAAAAGAAGAGAAATGAGTCCAAATTGACACCAACTACTTAATTAAATTAAGGGAATGATGAATCAATCCCAGAAGGGCAATAACAAGCCACAACATGACATATACGACATCCATGGTCAGTTTTAGTCAGTATAAGACAGAACTGGCTGACCACTGAAACTTGATTATAACTGATCAGCTTTGGTCTAAACTGAAAACCTAAGATTGGCTACTGCAAGAAATTTGCATCTTGTTTCTCGCCTAAACCAATTAATTTCGACCAAAAATTACAGGCTGTAATACTTTTGCTGGAAGTAGTAAGCATAGTTTGAGAGATACGTTACCATGCTTCTTTGATGAAAGCTTCGGTCATAAGCGGTCCGTCTGGGCTGAAGCCTGAAACCTGAAACCTAGGATTGCTTGTGGCCAGAACTTTATTACTTAGTCTAGTAGAAACTGACCTGTTTTGGCTGAAATATAAGGGCTTGAATATTTTTTCTGGAAATAAGATACATAATGATGGCAAATAAAATAAATCAGTTCAGATAGTTTTGAATTTTCAGAAATTTTATCATGTTGAAAGTAGAGTTAGGGTCCTATTGAGAACAGTTTGTTTGAAAAAGTCTTCTTTAGGTACGTATTGAGGTGGGTAAGTCATGAAGTCACAGGATTTTGAATGTCTTGCTGTTTTAGGTGTCTTTTTTTTTTGGGGGGGTAGGATTACGTGGGATTTTGAATTTTTAATGACGTTTTTGGAGATTGGCTATTTGGTTGTTACAAGTCCTAGCTTATTTGTAAATCAAGTTTTGTATAGACTGAAAAATATCCCATTAGATTAATGAAAATCAATTTATGTGATTTACTTTGAAAGGAAAAGAAAGGATTTCCTTAGATCAAGTTTATTGAGAAAAATGCCTTGATTCGATCCATAGCAGCGAAGACCAGACCAGCGAGGCTCAAGATGGAGCAACCCACGTAGGAGCGCAGGCCGATGTCCCAGGAGGACCACAGGCCTGGCCCGTAGGCGCACAGGCCTGTAGGTGGGCCAGCTGGGCGCATGGCGCGGCCCAGCGCCCCCCTTCTCTTCACGTGGTCCACCATGGACCAGGCATGTTTCCCATGCATTTCGTGCGGTCCATCATGGACCAGAGATCGTTTCTCCTTGTTTTCTCGTGGTTCACAGGTTGTTTATGTGGACCAGAGAATCGTGGATCATAAAGTGTTTTTGCACGATCAAATGACTACGAGAGCATGTGGGCTTGATCGGATGGTTTAGTTGCTTGTTTGGGTCCTGTCAGGAGAGTTACATCGCTCAGGACTCCGATTGAAGCCTTTAAAACGGCCCTGATGGCCTGTGGTAGGGGGCAGTCAGTAGCAGTCGAGACAGAGGTGTGGTCGGCAGAATGTGTGGTAGCTCGGCAATAGTAAGCAAAGACCGCAGAGAGCGCCCATAGAGACAGAAGTAGGGGCTTCGGACAGACTGTCAGACAGCGGTTAGCGCTACAGAGGGTCTCCTAGAGAGAGCTTTATGAGGGAGTGCTTGTTGAGCGAAAGAGATTGGTGTACGAGGGTTGAGGGTGTAATCTCTTCTTGTAATTTTTTTTCTTTTCTCATTAGTGAAGCTTGCATGTCCTGGAGAGGTAAGTCTTGGCTTAATCCACGTATTTGATTGTGTTTTTTATTTCATTTCTTCTTTCTTTTTATTGTATTGACTTCGTTACCGGCGTTTCGATCCTGGACTTAGGAATCGATCTTGAACTTAGGAGATCCGTATTCCGTACGAGAGATCTTCCCAAGAGGTAGTACCAGAGCAAGTGATATCGCAACAACAATCGGTATCAGAGCAGCTTTGATCACAACAATTGGTATTAGAGCCCGATTACTAGATAAAGCCAGATCGTAGGAGAGTGTCAGACTTCGATGGTGTTGATCCAGATCGAAAAAGATGGAGAAGATATGCTCAATCAAGGTGGAGACCAATAAGTTTGATGGAAAGAGTAATTTCTTCTTATGGCAAGCGAGGGTGAAGGATGTGCTCATCCAACAGGGGTTGATTGATGCTCTCATATGTGAAGAGAAGCCGGCTACCATGGAGGTGAAGGATTGGAGATGGCTATAGATGCAGGTGGTGAGTACGATCCGCTTGTACTTAACGGATGATGTGGTGATTCATGTAATTGACGAGATTTTTTTGACGGCGATATGGTTGAAGCTCGAGGAGATGTACATGACGAAGTCACTTACCAATATTTTCTTCCTCTGAAAGCAATTCTACCAACTGCGGATGATTGAGGGACAGAGCGTGCAGGAGCATCTTAGTAATTTTCAGAAGATCTTCACCGACCTCAGCGTTGGTGAGAAAGTTGAGGAGAAGATCAGAGCATTGGTCTTGCTTTTATTGCTTCTCTCTTTTTTTGAGTCCTTGGTGATTGTTCTTCTAGTGGGAAAGAGCATCATCAAGATAAAGGAGGTTACTTCTGCACTTTTTCAGAACGAAATTCTCAGATAGAAGAATCGAGCCTCGAGTTTAGGTGGCTACTCGACTATGACAGTGTTTGGAGGTGGTGGTGGCAGAAGATGAAGCGGAAGGAGATCGCGAGGTGGGCGGTCCAAGTCCAAGACGAGAGATTTGAGCAAGATCAGATGTTATTGATGCGATGAGTTGGGGCATTGTATCAGAGATTGTCTGCAGCTCAGAGATCGGATGAAGGCTACATCGACGGCAGCCCAAGATAGCGACAGTGATGAGACTGAGATGTGATGATGGTCTCAGACGAGGTATCTACTTCTTTCCATCAGTGGATTATGGATTCTGCATATTCGCATCATGTGTGTTGCAGAGAGGAGCTGTTTAACTCCTTAGAGAGCAGTGAGGGTATTATTCGTTTGCCAGATAGATCGAACTGTGCGATCAAGGATATCGAGACCGTCAGCATGAAGGTACATGATGGAACAGTCAAGAAATTGGATGAGGTCTGATATATACCCAGTTTCAGAAGAAATTTGATCTCATTGAGTAGACTGGATTCGACCGGCTACAGGTGAAGAACTGATGGAGGAATCCTAAAGGTCTTGCGTAGTATTAGGATTGTGATGAGGGGAAGAAAGTATGGGGGACATTACTTCTTGGCAGGAAGCTTAGCACGAGGTGAAGCTTTAGAAGCCAGTGGGAGCCTAGTGCGAGGTGGAGCTTCAGATGCAGGTGGATCGGACACGAGATACGAGACTTGAGAGGACGACAGGCGACGTCACAAGATAAAGTTTTTATTGCCATAGGAGGCTATCCTAAGCAGATCTCAGGTCAGACGGAGCACAGCATATGATGGAGATAGGATCGAGCGGTCTGGCTCGACTCTCATGTTTGTCCATCCATAATCAGCAGGCGTATGTCCCAGGGTATGAGGACGAGATCATCTAGAAAGCTCTCAAGGTTAGGTGGAGGCCGAATGTTTAGTCGAGGTGGAGAATTGTTGAGAAAAACATCTCGAATTTGACCCATAGCAACGAAGATCAGACCAGTGAGGCCCAAGATGGAGCAGCCCACGCAGAAGCGCAGGCCAGGTGTCCCAGGAGGACCACATTCCCGGCCCGTAGGCACACAGGCCTGCAGGCGGGCCAGCTGGGCGCGTGGCCCGGCCCAAGCCAGTGCGCGGGCGGGCGCGGCCCAGTGCATGCCCCCCTTCCCTTCACGTGGTCCACCATGAACCAGGTGCATTTCCTACGCATTTCACGTGGTCCATCATGGATCAGATATCGTTTCTCCTTGGTTTCTCGTGGCTCACAGGTTGTTTATGTGGACCGACAGCCCACGGGCGAGAATCACGGACCACAGAGTGTTTCTGCGCGATCAGACGGCTGCGGGAGCATGTGGGCTTGATCAGATGGTTCAGTTGCTTGTTTGGGTCCTGTCAAGAGAGCTACATTGCTTAGGACTCGGATTGAAGCCTTTAAAACGGCCCTGATGGCCTGTGGTAGAGGACAATCGATAGCAACCGAGATAGAGGTGTGGTCGGCAGAATGTGTGGTAGCCCGGCAACAGCAGGCAGAGACCGCAGAGAGGCGCCGACAGAGAGCAGAAGCAGGGGCTTCGGACAGACTGTCAGACAGCGGTCAGTGCTACAGGTTTTTTAGAGAGAGAGAGCTTTGTGAGGGAGTGCTTGTTGAGAGAGAGGGATTGGCATACAAGGATTGAGGGTGTGATCTCCTCTTATAAATTTTTTTTTCCTCATAGTGAAGTTTGGATGCCTCGTGGAGGTAAGTCTTGACTTAATTTATGTATTTGATTATGTTTCTTATTTTATTTCTTCTTTCTTTTTGTTGTATCGATTTTGTTACCAGCGTTCCGATCCTGAACTTGGGAACCGATCCTGGACTTAGGAGATCCATATCCCGTACGAGAGATCTTCCTAAGAGGTGGTACCAGAGCAAATGATACCGTGACAACAATCAGTATTAGAGCAGCTCTGGTCACAACAAAGTTCACCCTTATCTCTCTCTTCTGTCCACCTCTCCCTTCTCCACTTGTTCTTCAATTCTCTTCTATTAACTTTGATATTTTCCTTCATTAATGTAGGCCTTGCCTCACTGTTGTTATATTTATGGATATAAAATATATGATCCATATTGTTATGATAGGATTACTAGAGACCACCACCAATTGATGAACATTCTTTAGAAACTTGTCCTTTGGACCTATACCTCATGCAAATCCTAAAGACCTAAAATAGAAATTTTCTGACCTTGAATTTTATAGTCACCAAAACACACCTTTTTTTGCTGCTTTCTGTAATGGGACAGTGGGGAAAAGTCTTGACCAAATGCCTAGTTTTTGAAACTGTCCATGTCCTTCCACACATTGTTGGCCATTCCTGATTAGTCCTACATCACATAGCTTGGAAAATATGGTTTTTCTTTTTCCTTCTTAAGAGGGAAAATAATGAAGGGCATGCTATGTCATATTTTAATATCATGCTTCTTTTTCTTTTTCCTGATTTTCAAATCTTCAGAACAGATAAATACTGGATATTGTTGCTGGCTAGCTTCCATTTCCAACTTTAGATGATTGTAATGTTAGGTTCTTGTCTGTTTAGTTCTTATTTATGCATTTCAATATGAATATAATATATTGACCTTTCCACAAGTTCTAATCATGCTGTGTAATGACAGGAGTTTGCTTTCCAATGGGGAAGGGAATGTACAGGGTGGTTCATATACCTGAGGATGAGGCTGTTCTTCTGAATTCTAGAGAAAAGGCACCTTACCTAATATGTGTCGAGGTTTTAAAAGCTGAAGTACCAAGGTATATGTGATGTTATAGAAGACACATTCCAGTTGACATCTTTTGTTCTAAGAATAAGAAAAAAGAAACAATAGTTGACATAGTGTGTTTTTATAACAAAATCAAATTACTATATTTAAAAAAGTAATTTAAGTTATACTTGAACATGCTTTATGTTAAAATTACCCTGCCATACAAGTTTTTTCTACCTCTATTTTCCATCTGACGACTATGATTGATGAAGAAAAATGCAATTAAATACTTAGTCTTGTTCAGCATTTTTATGAACGCACTTATATTTCTTTTCCAGTCGTACAAAAGTGACATTTGATGCTCAAAAACTCTCTAAAGGAGGGATTCCTCTAGCAAATGGAGATGCACAATTGCCAAAGCCTCCTCCATGGGCATATCCTTTATGGAGCCAGTATGACATGCATCAAAATGTTACAGATAGGATGCTGACGTCTACCTCTCAGGCTATTGACCAAGCAATGACTCAGTTATGGGAGGCCAAAGTAAAATTTGTACATGTCAGTTTCTCTATTGAGACTCACTTTGGAGACTGCTCAAAGATTCTTGAAGGGCCTGACTCTTGGCACAGCATCAAGCAAGCTACAGTACATGGGCAAGATCATCCAGCTAGTGAGTTAATATCAAGTGGCGGTCACGACTTGAAATGGGTAAATGTTAATCTGACAGCAGTTCCTGGTGTCAACATGGAAGATGTAGATGATCAAGAGCCCACACGTCGAAAAGACCACCGCCGTGTTCCTAGCACAATTGCCATAGAGGAAGCAAAGGTGGGCCTGTAAGTGAAAGATGTAATTATATATATTTGCATTATTGGTAGTATGACAGTTGGACTAGATATTTCTCCCTTTTTGTACCTCAAACAGCTCTCATAATCAAAATCTTTAACGATTTTTGCACTACCAGCTTTCATAGACTGCTTAGTTCTGTATGAGTATGTGACAAGGTTCACAGTACCAGTGTGTACCATCCTTTAGCAATAATACTATACCATACTCATTACCAAACTGATCTCGGTATGGGGGGTGTGCTGGGTGTTGGTCCATGAATTAACTCCCATATGGGTGTACTGATGCTAACAATATGGCACCCCAACCAGGTGTACGGACACTACCAACACAATGCCGATACAGGATCTAGTGCTGGGATTGTGAAAATTGGTAATAGATGCTATACTTTAACTAAATTATCAAGGAACTGTCATTTTTCAAAGTCACAATGTGAGATCTTCATTGTACCATGCTGTTTTGGAACTGGCATTAGGTCAGAAATAGATGTATCATAAAATATCATTGAAGTGCAGGGTTGTCCTGTTGTGGTCTTTGTAATGGATGCTACCAGTTAAATGTCCTTAATATCTCCTAGTGGTTGGTGTTGCACTTTTGGTCATTCTTCATTACTATCAATATGACATTTTATTTCAGTATTTCAAATGCTTCATTAACATTCTGTAGTACTTTTTCTTTCCCTTTGCTATGGATGTTTATTTAGTTTTATAAACATCTTCTAGACAGTTTTTCATTTTGTTCTGGTGGTTGTCATCATAATTGCTGTTTTCTAGATGTTCACAAAAAGTTTATTTTGGTTTATCATGTGGACTGTCTCTCTGTTTTTAGTTATGCATTTTGATATGAAACCCAGGTCATCAGATTTAGTTGTATAAAACCCAAGTCATTGCTGATTTATTTGAGTCTCTACTTCTTTAGGCTGCTGCAGCCAAAGGACAGGCTCCACCTGGGCTACCTTTGAAAGGAGCCGGACAGGATTCTGAGGATGCAAAACCGGAGGTGAAGGACTTTGGATCTACTATTTCATCTTTTTCAGAAGCACCTGCTGGTTGGAGTTAATAATGAGGTTTAAATTTCTTATAGGTCACGAATGGCTGCATTCCTAAACCCACTGATGCTTTGTCTGGTGAACTTTGGGAGGTAAAGAAAGAAAGGATACGGAGGTCATCCGTGCATGGGAAGTCACCTGGTTGGGACTTGTGTTCTGTAAGTAAGCTTCTTGCTTATGGCTATGAACATTAGTTATCTTGAGCGAATAGGCAAAACACCGATGAGATCACAGACAGAAGAAACTAAGGATCTGTTATATAGGCATGTTCATAATTCTGCAAGGACATGTGGATTTAAATTTCAGTTGCTATATGTAATATAATGTCATCATGATTCTTTCGTCAGCTTATGTAACTTGGGCTCTGCACCTCTTGAACTTTGGAATTCTGATACAGACCATTTAGATGATATTGCATGCAAGCTGTGATGACCTCAAGCTTCATTCTGGTTTTTGTTTTCTGTGGCTTGTGTTTTGGCCCTTCTTTTCTATGAGACAAGTATTTGCTTGGTATCTGATGGCAAGATTGAAGGAACCTTGGACATTACTCAGTGCTCAACTCATTTAGGGGCACCTTAATAAAAATTTCTTCACATATTTACTGATGGAAGGATGAATAGTAACTTATATCATCAACTCTTGCACTTCACCTTTGAAATCTTAGTGACAGGCTCTTTGAGGCTACCTCTCCAATGCTTCTACAGTTAATATGCTTTATAATTTCATACAAGTCACTTGTCTTGAAGACATTTCTGTCTCCTAACCAACTTTTTGCAGAGGATTTTTTACAACCTTTTTTTTTCACAATAAGCATCTACTCCTAATGTAGTGACTGAAGTAAAAGATTAAATTTGGAGATTTTATTTGCTGCTGAATTTACTAGGGTATGTGATGTTGTACTAAATATCTAGTGTTGAACTTTTAATATCCAATTATGCATATTGTAAGCATCTACTCCTAATGTAGTGGCTGAAGTAAAGGATTAAATCTGGGTATTTTATTTGCTGCTGA
Source organism: Elaeis guineensis (assembly GCF_000442705.2). NCBI lineage: Eukaryota > Viridiplantae > Streptophyta > Magnoliopsida > Arecales > Arecaceae > Elaeis > Elaeis guineensis. Next base: position 9,062,727 of record NC_026001.2, read on the forward strand.
ATTTACTAGGGTATGTGATGTTGAACTAAATACCTTGTGTTGAACTTCTAATTTCTAATTATGCATATTTTACAGTATTTCAAACTTTGGTTTAAAAAAAAGATTTTGGTAGCCGATAGTTTTAGCTCAAATTTGTTTGCTTATGTAATCAATTTTTTGCCATTCATTTACATTTCCTTAAGCATTTCCTTGTTCATCACTCTAATCAACAGATGATTGTGAAGAGCGGTGATGATTGCAGACAAGAGCATCTGGCTGTGCAACTTGTTTCACATTTCTATGGTAGTAATCGATACAGTCATATTTTTTCTTTATTAGCAGTCATTTTAAGCTGCTGCTAAGTGCTAACTGCATATGATTGGTTTTTGTACTGTTCAACATCTATGGATTTTGATGATTTTGTTAAGCATCTGTTTTAAGAAACTGAATTTTAACCTTTCAAATGTCAAAATGTCTTACATGCCATGCCTTTCTTGAAGCAATAGAAAGTTAGAAACTAAAGTGGTGGGAGAAATGTTGGCTGATCTTAAATTGCTAATGCTACTGCTCCAAATTGATTCCAAAAAAGTTTATTTTGCCAGCTTTCAGAATGGTTGTAAGAAGTTGTTATGATTTATGAAGTTGATCTTAGTTGGAAATAATTTTGCCTAGGATTAGAAAAAGATTGATCATTCTACTGTTGCCTCAAGAAATAGACAAGTTCATCCATACTCTGGCTTGGGCTCAGTTTTGAAAAGGACAAACATTCTTTGTTTGATAAAAAGGAAAATTCTCCAGGGATGAGTTTCTGCCTTTTTAGTTTCCTAAACTATCTGCTTGTAAATGTGGCGGAAAGCAAATAGTGGTGCAAAAAAATTAATCAACACTTTGTCCTCTTCACTACAAATCTTCTGTTGGTTCATAGAGTTGGAAATTGAATTGTATGAAGCAGTTATCATAACATTTTCAGAGTTGTACAATGTTGTGATTGACATGTAGAAGATATTCTGGAGATATGGGATTTTTTTATTAGTGTGGATCTTGCACCCATCCTTGGGTTCCTTTTCTAGTTCATTAGTTGTCTTCTGTAAGGCAGACTGTAATTATAACTGGGGCATAGGCTTGGCTTACTGTTGTTGTCAGATTTATGAATTGTGATTATCCACTTCTCTGTAAGCAATAGTTGCAATTTCTCATGTGATCATGAGCTTTTGCAAAACCTTTTACTAATGCTCCATTTAGGTTGCCTTTGGTCCTTACTGTGACCAAATCCTTTTTTCCTACCTCTGATCAAAATCTGAGATACGTCCTTATCAAGTGCAAGTTTGGCTTGCATTGTGCTTTCTGCTTATTATCAAACTATCTCAGTTGGTTCCCCATTATTGTATGCTTTGTTGATACAGCATCCTAATATTCTAATTTTTGATTTAATTGTTCCTTGTTTGGGTGTACAAAGTCCATGTATCGCAGCCTTATTCATTCACCAGGAGAAAGGATGGTGAAAGTTGACCATGAAAAGGTTAACAAGTCTAAAAGACAATAACAATATGGAAGCTGAGAGGTGGAAAAATAATAAATAGAAACTGAGTGTCAATCTGGTGTGCTAATCATTTGCTTGCTCTGCTTTTATCTGAATCTTTTCTTTAACTTACTGTTTAGTTACTAAGAGGGCTTCTTACTTATGTATCTATTATCAGATATATACCAAGAAGCTGGCCTACCACTTTGGTTACGTCCTTATGAGGTTCTTGTTACATCTTCTTATGCAGCCCTAATTGAGACTATTCCTGATACGGTGATCCTTCTTTCCCTTGAAACCTTACAAATTTCATTCCTATAATTTTGTTGTCTATCATTGCCTTAACATTTTACTTTTCCCTTCTTTTATGTAGGCTTCAATTCATTCCATAAAAAGTAGGTTTCCTAATATCTCAAGCTTGCGTGATTATTTCATAGCCAAATATGAAGAAAATTCACCAAATTTTAAACTTGCTCAGGTAATCTACTGTGTGGTACATTGTGTTCTAGTAGACTTGTTGATTGATCATTTTCTATGGTATTGCTCATTTTCTAAATCTACCTGTCATTTGTCAGCAATAATTCACTAATCTGTTGCTTATTTAGCACACATGTACTAGCTGGTAATTTTCCAATAATGCAATGGCATTCTTTATCATTTGTAATTTGTCCTCAGTTGAGTGCTGGGTTTTCTTCTGCTATCCTTAAAGCATGGAACATTTATTCAATTGACAAATTATTGATCAAGATTTTTTCATCGTGGAAGTGACGTGTACCGGTTGTGTGTATATTTGGTGCTTTTTTGTAAAGTATACACCCATGTGCTGTCAATGATGTGGCATTTGTACCTGCAAGTTTGTTTCTGTGTAGGAGGTTGATTTAGTCAAAGATTGTATGATTTCCTGAGGCTAGTTTTAATCAAGTGTTTGTATAACCATATAGTTTAAGATAAATGAGGATTTCAGAAGTGGGACTCACTGAATCATGTTGTTGAAGCAATTTTGAACCATGCTCCTGCTCATTCCATTGCTGCCATTCCCTGCACCACTTTGAGTTTTGAGTAATTTATGAGTTGTTCCCTCTACCTACTCTTTTTCTACTTTTCTCACCTAAACTCTATGAAATTGATACCATATGTTAGTGCGTTTCATCCAGCTAATAGGGACTTGAGTTAGATGTACATTGGAAAGGTATTAGTTAGCATATGATGTTACTTGTTTAATCTTCCGGTGGAATGTTCTTGTTCAGGTTTTTGCATAGATTTTGCTTGCTGTTTGGAAGCTTTCCATGTTACTTTGCTTTTAACAAATTAGGGCATGTGTTGTTATTTTTTGGGAGATACTTATTACATCATCATCCCTTTTAACTGCTTTAAATATATTTAATGAAGTTACAGGTGATAGCTTACTTTACTCCAGTAATAGGAGAAAAAGGTACTGCAAATAAAAGAAAATTAGACCCCTGAACCAACAAGGCCAAGAAATTTTAAATCAAAGTCTGTCAAATCGGTACTAGGGTTTATATCGGCCAGCAACGAGTTTGATTCGGTACTGGTATGTACCATGTCAATTTGGGGTGTATCGAACTAGGGAGAGAGAGGAGGAGAGAGAGAGGGTGGGGGGGAAGAGGAGCTTACCGAGGCATTAGTCAACATCAAAGAGGAGTGAGACAAGCGATTGAGTGAATGCATGTGGTGGAGCTTCGAAGCTTTGATCATGGTGGAAAGGGAGAGGGGAGGGGGGGGGGAGAGAGAGAGGGAGAGAGAAGGGTCAGAGTCTTTTTTTTTGGGGGGGCGTGGGGGGGGTGGGGTGGTTAAGGGATCGACATTCCAGCTGCCCGAACCCTCTTAGTTCTTGACCCATTCTATTTGGTACAACTTAAATCGCCTGGTTTAGGACGGTTTGGTGTACCCTGCCTTAAATGTAGTCCGCTCCCTAACTCTATGGTTAAATGGGAACTGATGCCCAAATTTCTCCACAAGGAACCATGAAGTTTTTGTAATTAGAGGAAATTTATGAGTAACATCTAATCATTTGTATTAAGATATTCTTACATGCATTTGGTGATATCGGAAAAAATTGAGATTTGAAGTAATTGAAAATAATGAAAAAGAATATGAGAAAAATTAAGATATTTTTAGAACCAATAAATCATTTGTAATGAATCATTTAGGGAAATTCATCATAAGGATCTAAATTTTTTGGCTTCATGTCATTATGAATTTAAAAGATCATTGACAATAATTTCACCAAATAAAATAGTAATATGGCATTCAGTGTTGTGTGAGTACATTAGCTCATTCTCATATGACAGAGGGAAAGCACAACAACAATCTTATAGGGCAAGAGAGTTCCAGCTTATTTTGTACATGAGACTTGGATGATGGGAGACCCAGGCTACCTAGATAATATATACAGCAGATAGATCAGATGAGGATGTTTAAAATCTCATAGAGCTTGACATTAAACTGGAATGAAGTAATTATATATACACTTGTCGAGCAAAGATGATATGATTAGATTAAAGATGTACTTGGAGAAAAATGTAGTTGATCCTTGTTCAAGAATTAGTGGTCACAAGAACTTTAGATAAAAAGATAGATATTTGACATTCATCTTGGTGTGTGATTTTGTTATTTGATAACTCCTGATTCTTGAGCTCTCTTTGTTGCATACTCAAATGAGTAGAGGATGAGAAATACATACTAGAATCACATTGATCATGAAGAATTAGATGCTAGAACAGGAAATCCGCAAAGCTAAAATTGTGATAGAAGAATTCTTTGAAAACTTTTTCGTTAATATTTTAGGTTAATAACCTTGTGATTTACTATGCCTACAATTTTGGAATGTTGAACTTCTTTGGTGGATAATGACAAAAGATGGTGAATTTGGAATCATTAACCATAGTGATAATTATGCAAAATGGTTATCATAGCTTCAGTGCATAATGAGAGTCATGGTTATCATAGCTTCAGTGCATAATGAGAATCCTTTATACGCTAGAAAGGTTTTAATATAAAATAAGCTTACTTTGTAGTATAACTCCCATTGTCGGTGTCCTGCCTTGATAGGTCAAGGATGGATACTACAGAATAATACATTATTCATGTTTATCTGGAATATCGATCATTTTTGAGTGCCAGCTACTAACGATGGTGAATGGCAAACATCTTGTCATCTAGTTGCATAAACTGTTGTAATGCACAAAGTATGTATTGTGTTTTGGAACTGTAAATAGAGTGAAAAATTAAAGGGGAAAGGGGGGAAAAATAGACAAGGTTCTACATATTTCAACCTTATAGAATTGTGAATATAAAATAAGAGAATTCTTTTAGTTTCTCTTTTATTGAGTATTAGGCACCTTTAAAAAGAGAGTTATGAAGAAGTTGTTCTCACATTAACCCGTTTCCCTCTTGTTATGATATCACACCTCCCATACCTGGTGCGTCAAAAAACTTTGTTTCTTGCTTTTTTCAGAAATATTAGGTGTCCTAGCATTACTTTCTCTATGTATGTCAAGTACATTATCTAGCACCTTGTAGTCCAATTTGTGTTGAGTGTAGGAAACCTAGAATAGGTATACCATACTGAATCATATTGAATCAAACCATACCATTAAGGTATGGGTATGGTATAGAGGAATGGTTTGGTATGTGAGCCAAACTGGCCCATACCTATCCAAATAGAGTGGAACTGTCCTGTGTTGCTTGATACCAACCTGTATTGCTTGATTTCGAGCAATACCATGGCTAGGAGTGAGAAAAAAATGTTGGAAACTTGTCTTGGTATGTGTGCGTAGCGGCATTTTTTGGGGCAAGGTGGGGTTGGCTTAAGCATCAATTTAGGTGCAAAAATTATGCTTTGTATTTAGGTTGCAAAATAACATGGGAATGCCGGATTATAGTGCATGAATTATAAATTTAAAAGATAAGCTTATATTATCAGTTTTTTTTTGTGTTTACCCTTCTAAATATACAAAATTGAATAAACACACTTGCAAAGTTGCTATTTGCATGTATATCCTTATAAAATACTTCTTGTTGCGTGGAAGGTTTTAAATCTTGTTGGACGGAGCTGTCTCGATTTTTTCATGGGATGGGACATGCCGTCGTCCCACTCAGTTCCAACACTTGGGACAGGGGATGTCTCAAGACGTCCCGATAGGGATGTTGGGATGCTGATAGGACAGTCATGTCCCGACATATGTGATGGTACCTCATCTCGGTGTCCCGCGGGACGTCTCACTGGGATCTGAATCTTTGGTTGTGTGTGTACCCGCATAATTTTTTTTTTCCTTCGCATGTTTGCCCATACCATCTAACACCGTGAAGAAACAAGCTGTTTAAAATTGAAATGACTAAAATATCCGCAACGGTTATATGTGCAAAAGGAATAACTCATGTATATGCGCAAATAGACTTTTGAGAGCATACCATACAATAAGAAATAATTTGGAAGGGCATACACACATAATAATTTGCAAGGGTATATATGCAGTTTCAAATATTTATAAAGGGTATACTCATTAAAAGTCCTTTGTTTTATGATTGAATTGGTCGCACTTTAGTTTACGTTTTCTTAGTATTGGGTCTTATCCTCCATAGGTGTCCTTCACAGAAATAGTTTTCATGTAGTTCTATCCAGCTTTCAATCTTAGTGTCCAACCTTAGAGTCATCATTCTTAATCAGCCCGATGGTGATGTATAAATGGCATTCAATCTTAGCATCCAACTCTAGCTTTGTCCATTCCTGGATGTTGGTTCTTTTAGGTAGCACCTGCATGTCCCAACTGGACTATAAGAGAAAAAATAGTTGATCCTGACCTGATCAGGTCTAATCTATACTTGGATACAATCCTATTAATAACCTAGATGTAAAGAAACACACCTACCTACATAAAAAAGAAACTCATCCCAAAACAGCATTAGAACTTTTAAAATTTGGTTATAAAGAAACACATCTGCCTGCAATTATATCAACAATACCTGCATATTAAGAAACTTGTCCTTAACTGAATATAAACAGAACCAAGACATTCTACATCTAGATGCAGAGCTATATTGGTTCATAAAAGCTTGTTAATGTTGATCAGCAGGTAAAGTCTTTAGTATCCAAAAACAAATCCAAAATACATTCCTGCAATTACAGGAGTCATCTTGCCATATGATCCACAAGCTCACAGATGCATGATTACAATCCCAAAATAATAATGTGATTACAAGTTTACAACCCCACATGAGCTTCTTGAGAATGACAAAATCTCCACCATTCCAGCAGAACATGTGATCAAATCTGTGATTAGCAAAAACGGAAAAAAGAATACCGATAATGAGATTCAACTCAATCTCAATGAACAAATTAGCTGAATGATAAAATTACACGAGAAGAAGGCACAAAGCAATTGTTATTGCCTATCTGCTAGCAATTGAGAGGCAACTTGCATGGGAAAAATGCCCAAAGATGACTACCATTGACAGAATATAGTTAAATGGCATTGCTGGAGCTCATGAGTTGATGTGCCATGAAACTTTTAGAAGGGCGCAATACTATGTTCATGGCCCATAAGTCAACAAGTGGATTAGGTATATAACTGTAAACTAAGCATTCTGTAAATCATCTTGAAACATTTAACAGAATAGAAGATAGAACCCAAGATATGCCATAGCGCAGTAAACCAAATAGTATGGGGCGTACGGTACTTTATTGGTACCAAACTTGGTATGTGGTATGGGGTGCATGCGAACACTTGGTATGCCAAACCAGACCCGTATCGGGCATACCAACACAGTAATAGGGTGGTGCGGGTATGGGGCTTGGTATTGAGACAACATATGTTGATAGAACCACTATCAAAGGTACAAATCAAGGTTGATGAACCAATGAATTCCTTAGCATAGAATTAATTATATAAATCTCTTGACGAGCACAGTTCACATCACCAGTTAAATCACAATCTTGAATTTTTCCATGTGAAACGAGACACATAGAAAATTGGCCAGCCAAGGGTTTTTTTGTTTTGTTTTGGGGGCGGGGGCGGAGGGAAAAGATGAAGAATTTACAGCCACAGAGACCAAAAATGATAATAACATACTACGCTGACACCTTCCTTCTTAGAGTTGCAGAAATTGGTTACTTTATCTTTTCTTATAATTATTGTAAGTTACATGTAACCACCAATTTACAATATATATCAGCTTCTTTCTTCCAGATTTCATAACATGTCAAAATGATTACAATTTGGAACTTCAACATGTTTTACAGTTGCAGCTGTATCCACTCAGTGGCCTAGCTCCAACTGCAAGTGTATGCTCGGAAGTTGATTATTGTTGACTTGCACGATAAGAATACACAACATGTTATAGTATATGCAAGTGCAAAAGTGGGGAGTTCAAGACAATGGGCTTCTTATTGTTGTGTATTAGAGCTTAAGTTCCACATAACCACCAGTTTACAATGTATATCAGCTCCTTTCTTCCTCCTTTCAACATGTTTCACAGTTATAGCTGCATATGCTTGGTAGCCTACCTCCAACTGCATGCATATGACCGAAATTTGATTATGTTGATTGGACTTGCACAATAAGAATATACAGCATGCTATAATAACAGTGGGGAGTTCATAATTGTGGGCTCTTTATTGTCTTGTACTAGAGCTTAATGTTAGCATCATTCTTGCAGGTGAACTTTTATAATTCCTTCCATTATCTTCATGTGCATCTAATGGCGACATGTTTTTACCAAGTATGATAAATTGTGATGTTCAGCTTTAGTTATATGATGATGTACCCAAGTTGTATGACTTAGAAGAACATTACAAAGTTCTCTGTTAATTAGCTTGAACATATATTTCTTTGGCAGTTTGTCTCAATATTAGGTGCTTTTGTTGGTTCTTGTTGGAGCTTTTAGCAATTGTAGTTTGGGATTGACTCTTTTATATTTGTATCATTTGATTAATTGTTTGTCATTGCTTCCTGAAACAGTTTTTATTTTTGTTGGTTTATGTAAATGAGAATTTTATGTGATATTGATGTCTGATGGCCCTTACAGAGAAATTTCGTGGAGAGCATGGCTGGATATTCCATATTATGTTACCTTCTTCAGGTATTACAAGCATTCCTCTTTTTGGAAGTCGCTCAGAAGCAGTACGGTCATTTTAAGAATTCACAGTTATTTGATCCTGCGTCATGTATTTTCTCATTTTTGTTATGATTAACTGCTTAAGGTGTGCTATAAAAATTGGCTACAATTTGACATGCCTGCTTTGTGAACAGGAACTCATTTCTTATCAACCTGTTATCAGGTTGTTTTAGTTACATTAAATTTTTTAGATCTTTTGCTTATTTACTAGTTAGGCAGTCATTGGAAAAAGGGATGGAGAGAATTTCCATGGTTATCCTGCCTTATTCATGTCAATAGTCCATCCTATCTGATGAGATACATCTAAATTATGCGGTGTGTTTGATTCTGATCAGCATAAAAGGTTACAAACTTAAACCAACAGTCAGAAATGTAGTAGGGCCCAAGCACTGGGTTCCTGTTGTTGGTTGAGCTGGCTAAGTATGCACATCTTTAAATAACCTACTCAAAGGAGTGCATGTCTTCATCAACCGAACGTTGCATAATTTGGCGTCAAGGGAACCTGTGCACATAAAAGTTGGTTAATTAGAAGAATTGAGGTAAAAGAGTATGCATGGCCTATTCCTTAAGGTTCTTCTAGTACAATTACGTTTTTCTATACTTGTTCGCAGAAAGACAAGTGGCTGGAGGCAATTATGATGATTGTTTTCCTTTTTGAGCATATATGTTATCTAGTTATGATTTCAATATATATATATAAATTTTCACAGCTGGTATGGTTTGTCTTTAGTTATCCATGTGTTCAAGGCTGGAAATGTTTCAGGGGGCTATGGAGTTTGTTCCAGCATTGTCGGCAGGATTGGTAGTTTAGCTCCAAGTTTTGGAGTTTCAGTCAAAAATCAAGAAAACTTTAAGAATTGAAAATATAGAAAAAAATAAAAGGAATTCAAGAAAGTTGCCGGACAACATTTTGGAGTATTCAGTTTTAGACTGGCTCTTTATTTATGCAGTCTCAAGTCTCAACCATTATAAGCTGAAGTTAGTCTTGCACATAAATGAAACTCATAAATTTATGTTATTCTGTATTTTGAGCATATATATTATTTAGTTCTTGATGTTTATTTGTTTTGAAAATTCATTATATCTAGCAATTGGTAAGCTTTTCAATGCTTAGTTTGTTCAAGTTATTTTCTTCTTCTTTTTAGTAGAAGGCTTCTATTAAATTTAGCACTTCAAGTTTATTTCTTTTATTGTAATTTGTTGTCTAAATTAAATGCTTGTACTTGCGGAATGTTATATGTATTTTATATTAAAATAGATGGTAGTTTCTTGTATTTAGTTGTTCGCATTGATCTTTTTAAAAGAAACAAGAAAAAACAACTACCCAAAGCATTTGAGTCCAGTTTCAAAGCTGAGTGGAATCGAGTTTTGAGGTCTATTTGGATCGCTTCCAGCTGAAACTGGTTAGTTTCAGGCTTCCAACTGAAACCTCAAACCGTGAATCTGATGCAAAGTAGGTTGTAGGCACTGCAAATGAAATTTGATGATCCCTAAGCTTCAAGAGTTTGGATTCCCTCCTCCTAGAAAAAGGCTAACAGGTTAACTTCATGCAGAGTGTGTGGAGTGCTTACACTAACTCCCAATTGTAAAGATGAAAGTTCGTTATGGTCTCTGGCAGCAAACTCAAGGTTCTGCTTACCTGATTTTATTTTCCTCTTGGAAGGAGGCTTCTTCAGGCATTAACAATGGTAAAAAGTGAGCATGCATACAGGAATGAGAGAGGGAGAGAGAGTTTTTAATACATTATGGAAGATAGGAAGAAGCTGTAATGACCCATATATATGTGCAGAAAGTGGTTTTGATGGGCGAAGTGAGGAGTGGTGCTGTACTTGAACTTTAAAATGTCAGGTGTGAACAGTAAGGGCAAAAGAAAAACAAACATAATATGATATGTGATGATATTTTAAACCTTGCGTGATTCCACTTCGATGCTCATTTTGCCCTACCCTCTTTTTCTTATTTGTGCTTTTGTTGATGTTGATTTTGTTGGGACCCTGTGGGTAAAATTTAGCTAGTTGTGTTTTTGTTCTTTCATAGCAATTTATCTGTCCATGTAAGATATGAGCAAAATCAGCAAATATCCTGGATCTAGTATCAAAGCTTGATATCTTGTAATGTTTCAAGTGCAAAGATAACTCTTACCTTAGATGCCTTTTTCTCTAAACCGTCTTCACTCCATCAAGAGCACAATGATAGTGAGGAGAATATGTTATATGTAGATTCTCAGCGATCCATGATTCAGTGGCAGACAGTGCACATTGGGATTGGTTACCTTTTTGTCAGTTTTTCTGCTTCATTGGTTCATTCCCTGCCCCACATATCCTACCCATTTGGTAGCAGACAATGCGTATTGAGATGAGTTACATTTTTGTCCATTTCTACTACTAGTACTACTACTACTAATCCATTATTTTGTTCCCTACTCCCCATATATTATATATCATGCATATTATGAACTTCTTATGAAAGTTGACATCCTATACTGTTCCAGTTTTATGCACCAAAATCTCAATGCATGAATTACCATGTGTTTTAAAGAGGTGGACTAGGATCTGGTCCACTGGATTTCAATCTGGGTATGAAAGATGAGGGGCCAACATCCATAATCTGAGTCGTTGGATCTGCTACCTCTAAACTATTTATGAACCAAAAATCATATGATTTGGAGACTCCTTGCCCATGAATCAAATGGTCAAGAAAAGGCATTATAATATCTTATCTAAGCTTTCTGTTGTGACCACTTTATTATTGATGAGCAGTCTAAAGATAGCAGATCACATCCAAAACCTCAGATTATCAATCTCAGACCCCCATCTTTTGATTTCACATGACCGGATCCAACTTGAAATCCGCTCGACTAGGTCCTAGTCTGCTTCATGTTTTGAATATATCCATCATTATGTTGTACTATTGAGTAATCTATTGTTAAGTGGTGCTGATTGCCTAGGTATTGACTGCAATTATTGCATTACCATATAATTCTTGTCTATCCTCGATAAAATTCATGTATATATCAATAGTGTTGCTTTTCTCTTGATTTTGGTCTATTAATTTCATGCATTCCTGCAATGTTAATTGTTGATAATAGATGGTTTTGGGATAATTAATGTGTTTGAACTTTGAAATGAACAATATTAACTCTGCTAAAGTGGCTGTTGGTGTTCTGCAACTAGATACTGTTAATTCTTTATCACTGTATGCATGGCTATTGTACAATGTGAGACTTGTCCTCCATAAACTTTGTATCTATTTTCTTTAATTACATTTCTGGTTAAGAAGGGGCCATTGCTTGGTGCAGTGGTAAAAGGCTTGGGATGACAGGCGCAATGGTATGGGTCAAGTCCTAGGATATTTTTGTGCAAAAAATGCCAAAGGTTAGGTCTGTCCCCAGTTCGTGCCTCCTAGGACCATGGATTTCTGGGACCATAAATGCATAATGGCCTTTTTTTTTTAATGTTTTTGGTTAAGATAATATTTCATTCTGCTTGGTGCTTTAATAGTTCTTTCATAATTGACGATTAGAGCTTTATAGTTTTGAATGCATAATAAGAAAAGCATCATTCTTAATGTATTACTTGCATATTTTATAAATAAGAATATGCACCAATGAAAACATTACTTCCTTTGCTACCATTGAGATATTATCTTCCGCTAGTGATTGATCTCCTTGTACTGCTTTGTGAATCAGTTCTCAGTGCTTTACCATCGCCATTCTGAAGTTGTGATTCTCAAGCTCCTGCATTTGCACATAGTTGAGTAATTAAAGCATATTTTTGTGGCTGTGCAGGTTAAGGATCGGCACAATGGAAATCTTTTAATAGACGAAGAAGGACATATCATTCATATAGATTTTGGTTTCATGCTATCTAATTCTCCTGGGGGTGTAAATTTTGAGAGTGCACCATTTAAGTTGACCAGAGAGCTTCTTGAGGTCAGATATTTGCAGCATTTATTTTTAGAATTACATTTAACAACAATTGTTTTGTCTGATGGTTCCCTTCTTTCTTTTCCTTGACATCTCATGGCATGCTTTGTTGCTAGGTGATGGATTCTGATGCAGAAGGAACTCCTAGTGAATTCTTTGACTACTTCAAGGTGCACGATTGACCTTGTCCTTTTTGTTGTAATCACTGATGCGACTTCAGATATATTCAATTTTTAATTTGGTTCCACAGCTGTTATGCATCCAAGGTTTTCTTACATGCCGCAAGCATGCGGAGCGGATCATACTTCTTGTTGAAATGCTACAGGTAATGCAAAGCTTCTATGGAGGCATCACCATTAACTTTCATTTGAGTTTTCAAGATATGCAATGCTTTTCCTGCATTTAATTCTCTCTATAATTGTAATTTACGGGTAAATCATTTTGTTCACATTCAAGAATATATTTGTATAACCAAGATTTGAAGTACTAGTACTAATACCCCTACCAATCTTACATGAATGATGTGATACTGTAGTGACATGCAATATGCTTACATGTGCTGGTACAGCAAAAACCGAGGTACTACATATGTTGGTATGGTGCCTGTTCAGGAGACTGAAGAGAGTACAATTATCAATGCCAGTATCTTACTAGTACGAGCTAGTATGGCTTCATATTCACTGGTATTTGAATGCTTGGTTAGCAAATCAAAATTGTCTAGCATGCGAAAACCCTAGTTTAAATGCTAGCTATTTTTTTTCCATTGTAAGTTACCTTCTTCTTTCTAAGGATAGTTGTTTGTGATTTAATCTTTTTCAATCTATAAGCATTTGTATAACCCCATGGTTATGGCATTGGCTTCATCATCATAAATGAACCAACTGTATTGGTGTTTGCTATGAAATATCGGCAGTGTTGGTTTATCCTCATGTTTCAAAGTATGTGGTTTTGAGGGCATAGAAATATAAACCAGTGTTGCTGACCCCCAACCAAAAAAAAAAAAAAAAAAAAAAGAAAGAAAAGGAAAAAAGGGATTTTTTTTGTGACCTCTTGATTTTTTGGGGTTGTGAGGTGAACCCCTGTACTTTTGCAGGAACAGATAAACCTAGCAAATAAATGAAACATTTTCTTTAATTTTGTCCAATCCTGACCCATTTTTGGATATCAATGCCTAAGAGGCCTATCTTACTCTGGTTATCTTTTGTATGATGGAATTTTGCTTACTTTATGTACAAGTAAAAGACATATAAAGAAATTAACTAGAACTTGCTCGCCTTCTTCAACCCATCTTGTCCAGTTCAAAGCTGTGCATGGACCTATCTCATCCAGAAACCTATCTTCCTACCTTGAACAGAGGGGGTAATATACATAATATTATTAATTGTTGTTTGGTCATTTGGAGGATACTGGGATGCGATAGGGTGGATTCTAATAATCCCCCAAAAAATATATTAACAGTAATTTGACCAGATTTAAGAAGATGTAGATGTGGATTTGTTAGTGCTAGAATTGTGGAAAGGCTATTTTGGGTTGGCTGAGCTTCTTTGATGCCAATACTGGTCTTGAAAACATCTTAGTTTACTGACTTCTTTGGGTCTGTCATCACTTGGCTAATCTTTGTATTCTTGCAATGTGTAACGTCTATTTCCAAACTTGTTTGGCCTAATTATCATGTCTGTAGCATCATTTCTGTCTCCTAAAATGTAGTTTTAAGTAATCATAGAATCTTGTTGCAGGAGATTTATGCATGTCTGATCTGATCTTGCATTACAAGCAATCCAATGCACTTGGCATGACAAACACGTGTCACAATTTATATGCATGGAGTCTGCTTTGGCATGCAAACACAAATGCCAAAACACATAATATGAGGCAGTGCTTGTGCGGACTGATAAGACTTGCCATGCTTGTTTGCAAATTTTAGCACTACTCAGTGATAGATTTAGGATTTTTATTTAGTGGAAATTCCAAAGGAAACAGCGATAACATTGGTACAAATGTGTTTGATTCTAGTACAACAAACTGAAACAAGAACTCATGTGACATGCGATGCGTGCTTCCTCATTTTTTTGTTGCGAAATAACTTGCGGTCTCTGGAAGGGATATAGGATACCTTCTCTTCCACATACCTTAAGCCTGTGAGGTTGATCATCTAGGTCAATTGCTCCAATGTTGGGTACAGCTTATGTCTGGTAAACATGACAGCCATGTAGGAACTATTTTAATATCTAATAGATGACCTATTGTGACTCATCTCTCATGTGTTGTGCACTTGGAATAGATGTTCACCTATATATAGCCCATCTTGTAAATGGTTTGACCCCTACATGAAAATCAAGAAGATGCATGGTTGGAGATTTACTTTCATGATCCTGGTGCAGTCCTCCTTAGATGTTTTTATGCTCATTATTCTTGACAAGAAAAATGGTTTATTATTCTTCAAAAAAGTGAATGCATACATTTGAACACACTTAAACAAGATGAAAATAATAAATGTTGGAAGGTCTTAGGTATATGTATTAGGTTGTCACCAACTTTGCTGGTATAGCTGTTTGTAAATTACTATACTGACCCTAGAAATTTTCGATCCCTTTGGATATCATGCTAAGGCTCCAAAGCTTCAACCTCCCAATGTACATGTTCCCTAAGTTGCTTTTGATAACTTGATTTCAAGATGAATGGTTTCTTACCCTTATTAAGTAGCCTAATTTTTAGCTATCAATTTGCTTGAGGTACTCCACCTATTAAGTTACATTATAAGCCATTCATATAGCATCTTTCCTCAAATTCCAGTATGAATTTTTGTTTACCTTCCAAGACAGGTTTCTGTAAGGGTGTGAAATTAGAAGCCTTGCCTATAGAACATCATTGATAAACTCATGCCATAGTATTAATTAATTTTTCACGATCTCCAAATTTATTTGGCCCTTCCTTGGGTATGTTTGATGTACACATGGCACTGCTTAACTAGTGAGTATCATCATATCCCATTTCATGGACATGGATGGTACCTTTATAGTAGGGCTTATTGACATTGACAATTTTTCTATTAATAACCTTTTAAAATTGATCTGTCTTTATAACATGCTTTGAATTGGCATTTTGCATTTTAAGGACTTCACCAAATTATTAGTATTTTCGGATAAGTAACTAGACAAATCATAAAAATGTTTTGGACAGATAATTCTTCCTGAACATTTTTAGGCTCTTGATAATGTGTGTATGACTGAAATGAAGGATATCTAATTGAGAGCCAACAGTTTCTACGACTCAAAAAAGCAAAGAAGCAATACTTGAGGAGTTGCTGTCCTTGCTAGACATATAGGAAAATCTCAAAGCACTTTGCCATTATTGTCTTTTACACATACTGCAGCATTAGGTGGCACAAGAAAAATAGAAGAAAGATGAAAAGGATTTTTGACAAAGGTCATTTTATCCAACCTGTCCAACATCCTTGATATATGAAATTCATCAAAGACCCCTGCTCCTTGCCAAAGAATCTCAAAAATTCTTATCAAAGACCCCTGTCCAACATGTACATGTCATCTGTTAACTGCATTCCTCTTTGAGAATTCTAGGATACCAAAATTTCTGGATATATCGAAATGACACCCCATGAGATTTCCTGTATTATGACTGAACTGTTTTTGCCAAAATGTTAGATAGCTTACTTTATATGCATCTGCTTTCAATATCAGGATTCTGGCTTTCCCTGCTTTAAAGGTGGTCCTCGTACCATACAGAACTTGAGGAAACGATTCCATTTGAGCCTTACAGAAGAGGTTTGTTTGCCTAATTTTTCATGCTTATCTTTTCATATCAATATACAGAAAACTTCTTTCTTTCTTTCTTTCTTCTTTGAAGAAAAGGGAGGGATAACCTGACCCAGCTTCATTAAGGTAATGAAAGGTATGTTACAACAAATATTCAGAAAATATCTCACTGCAGTATCTGGTGATTTCGTGCAGCAATGTGTCTCATTGGTGCTCTCCTTGATAAGTAGCAGCTTAGATGCATGGAGGACACGGCAGTATGATTACTACCAGAGGGTACTGAATGGGATTTTGTGAGATGCTCTCATACTTCCAGGTTCTTCTTGTGATTTGCTTTTTCTCCTTCATAAAAAGCAAATCTAGGGAAGCGTGTTAGGCCAGAGGAAGTGTGATTTGATAGAAAGGGGTTTTGTGAGCCTGGCCAAGTGGATTAATGTTATCGCTTGGCACCTCTGACACTCTGGTCTCACATGGTGCCTTTGTTGAAAGTTGCACTGCAAGTCTTTTGGAGATTAAATTGTTTAATCTTTGGCAGAGTCTAGCAGGAAGCATACAAGATCAAATTGCTAGTCATACATTGTTTCCATGATCTGGTACTGAGAGCTGCATTCCCACATTGTTGTAGATATACAGGTTAGCAAATATGAGAAAATCAAAAGAAAAGAGATTTAGTTGTCAGTGACTGTACAGAAGAGGTTAATTTGATGTAGACTAGACAAAAGAGGGCCACGAAGAGGGGATGTGTACGAGGAACTCAGTTGATTCTTGGCTGAAATGTAAGAGTTTTCGCTTATCTTAGCTATGATTTGTGAACAAAACGGCTTTGAGGTTGTGCGGTACTTGAACATTTGTTCATTCAATTCTTGGCTGCATGTGATTAAGCGCTTGGAGTTTTAGAAAAAAACAAGTTGCAGCTACTTCCGGTCTACGCTTATTGACATCTTTGCTTTATTGTCATGATTCCTTGGAACATTTCCTTGGTGGTTTCCCTTTTTGCTTAGAATTCTCTTGTTAGCATCACATCATGATGCTTGATTTGGATATCAGGATTTCATGTGTAAACAATGTATGATATTCACCAACAATGCTTGCTTGTATAAGATGTATTCTCAGTTCTATTGATGGGCGAAGTAAAGAAGTTGCCAAGAAGTATTCCCAGGACTTTTGTTTGTTATTAACTGTTGGAGGTCATAAAATCCTTGTGTTGGTAACTACACTAGGTAAGTTAAAAGCTTGCTTATCCGAAGCAAAGTTCAGGGCATTTGCATTCCACAATGAACATTAATAGTTTTCAAGTGCCCAAGGACAGTTTTGCCATGATTCTATGCTATTGAGACCATCCTGCATTGTGCTATTAATTTGTTTTGTTGTTTGCAACAAACGATAGTTCCCATTCTGAATTGGGGATTTTTCCTTTTATTGTTTGGGCTTAAGCGTCAAAATATTGGGTGAGATTACCTCAACTCTAATATCTTTCTCCTGGACAACACTTATCCTGATCATCTGCGTTGTTATGATCATGTTGCATTAAAATACAGTTGTATTTAAGCATTTTCAGTGCCATTCATTCGTCAGTTTTTTCAGAAATTTCCAATTTTTGCTACTGTAATTTAGAAGATGGCCATTGATCATATTGTTAATTTGCCCCCCCTTGGTTTACTATGCTATATTGATAGCCGCATCAGTTATTTAGCATTCTTCTATGAGGTGACGACAGGCCAGAGGTTTATTGTAGGATCCGTTGATTTGTACATTTCTGAATTAGACCCCAACTAAATGCTAAAGTGAGGTAGGGATCATGCTGAGATTTCATGTATCAACATCATGGACTATGCGCGGTTGGTTGGTTGGGAAATTGATAACCTATTTTTTCTTTCTGGCATGTTTTCTCTTTTATTGAATGAAAAGCAAATCGTTGCTCGAATAGGCAAATGAACGGTGAATGGTGCTCATGGTTGACGTACTCTATCTTGGCGTTTTAAGACTAGCCGTAATTCCTCCGTGTTTTGACAGGTGGTGTTACGGGAGCCTCTCGCGCATGTCCGGTTGTGCCTTCTCCACGAGCTGCTTGATCCCGGAATCTTGTTGAGGATATTATATCAAATAAAATTTGGAGCGAAACATGAGCGAACGCGATTTGCTTAAATTTTCAGCTGGTAACAAAATTACTATAATACTTTTCAGTGGAAAAGTGGGGAAACTTTATCTTAAAAGCAGCTCCTGGAATCTTGTGGAGAATATTATAAACACGAGGGAACACGATTTGCTTGACTTTTCAGTTGGAAAAAGGAGGAAATATTGGTTTAATGTGCAACGCAAGTTGTACGCGTGATTGTAAGAATCTTCTTGATAGGGCTTCATTGTCAGGATTTTCCCTTTCAGAAATGCTTTTTAATAGCATTGATCTTCTCCTTTTGTCTCTGACCTTGATGGTAGACTTGACAACTTCGCGTTTCACTCTCTGCTTGCCTTCAGAAAAGTTGTTCTTTCCTTCTTTTCGTACTGGTGCAATGGCCTTTCCAGTTTAGGACTCTCTTTGTGCATCACCCTTGGCCTAGAAAATTTAATGTGGAGCACACTTTTTCATCCTATTAGATTATATAGTCATCATTTTTCAATACATATTTAATATTTATTTAATATTTATAATTTTATTTTTTCATTTGAAATTTTGAATGACGAAAATATCATTTTCTATCGAAAATATTATGACATTCTGTGCTGATATATAGAGATTATGACTTTCTGCATCGAATGTCATAATTTTTTCACGGGATGTTATAGAGAGAAAGACATTTTCGTTATTGAAAAATTACCATCAATTAGTATTTTTGGATCCGCCCTCGCTTTATGATTCAAGAAAATTATGATTTAGTATTTTTTTACATATATGTTCTTGTAAATATGGTTTACTATATATTTATTTTTCAGAAATCAATATTTTCGTGTATCCCTCAAATCAGCCTATTTGAGCATAAATACCCCATTTATTATATTTTTGACCGATGATGCTAATAAATAACGGTTTTGGGTATTAATTTGATACTATTACCTGTATACATTAATATCTATGAAAATAATTCAACATTCAATTTTTATCTATATGAGATATATATTTTATATACTTTTTATTAGTGCTTTCCCCCCCAAAAAAATGGTATTAGGTCTGTAACATTGTTTTATACTTAAAATGATTATTTATTAATATTATCAATAAAAAAATTACAAAAAAATATTCATGTAAAAATCAAATTATGTAAGAGGTATCTTTAAATAGTATTTTTTTTAAAAATATGCATCGAGCTATATTTGCTATGATATATAATTATACTTCTAGAATTTATTTCTTTCTCGACTAGCCAAATCAAGAATATTAAGAATCTTCGAAAGTCCAACTGATAGGAATATTTTAGATTAGGACCAGGAGTAATTATTAGGGGTGCATTTGGTTACACTTTTTGATTTTTAATTTTTAATTTTTAAAAAATATTTTTAATTTTTTTTATTTTTACTATTGAGTAAAAGTAAAAAAGTAAAAAATATGTTTGGTAACTATGTTGCTATAAAGCAAAAAATAAGATTTGGAGATGGCTGGTGAAGAGCTCGATGAAGGAGAAGGGTTCAAAAAGGGAGGAAAAAATGGGTGGGGAGGTGAAGAGCTCGATGAAGGAGAAAAGTTCAGACTTTTTACTTTTTGATTTGGTGTTTTAAACGTGCGTAAGCAAAAAAAAGTAGAAAAGTAAATTTTGGAAAGCAAAAAATTTTTGCTTTGCACGTAAAGTAATTATTTTGATTTTTGCTTTTTGTTTTTCATGGTGTTACCAAATATTACTTTTTAATTTTTATTTTTTAAAAATCAAAAAGTAAAAAAAATACTTTTTTAATGGCTAACCAAATGCACCCTAAGTGGAATCACATCACCTGTTCCACCTGATTTTTCAAGAGGCCTGTTGGGATATACCGACCGGTTCCCCTCATGCCGACTCACCGTCGGTTCCGCCTGACCAGCGCCCGACTCTGCCGACCGACGACTGCCGACACCGACCGACCGAGTATACGTCGGTCGGGTAGACCCTCTCCGCTCCCGACTGGCCGAACTGTGGAGCCCGATATCCGACTCCCGCAACGCGTCCGACTGACCATCGGAGGGTCCCTGGGTTTTCACCCGACATTCCTCAACCAGGCACCGACATACAGTCGGTCGACTCCTTCAAACGCCGTACGACTGCTGGAGACTATCCGTCATGACAGCGGCGTGCGGCATAGCCGCCCGGGGGCATTATCCCACCTAAGGCATGGGTCAACCCTAGTGATTTGACAGTTTCACGGTGATTTGACAGCCTCACGGTGGCTCTGACAGTCTTCGGTGATTTGACAATTCTCCCATTGTCTGCGTCATTAATGACGGCGCCATACCGCGCCCTACTATAAAACGGGGAAGGCAACAATGCTGGAGGAGGTTCCTTTCGAAACCCCTGAACTCTTCCTCTCTAGCTCTCGCTCTCTCTCTCTCGCTGAGCTCCTTGATTCTTTTCTACTGTTGCCTAGTCTCCTCTCTAACTTGACCGTCGGAGGGTCCCCACCGGAGCCACCTCCGGTCAGTGCAGACTTCTTTTGCAGGTGCTCGCTCCCGACGACCAGGCGACGAGGGGATTGACCGCAACAGGTTTTGGCACGCCAAGAAGGGGCATCGACAGGGATTACGACCCCCACAGAACTCGAAACATCCTTTCGAGATGACAAGAATCAGAGCTCAGCGGTCGAGGGCCACCGGATCGGCGAGGCACTCTTCCCGCCGGGAAGAGATCTCTCCTCCACCCTCCATGGTGGAACCTAGCTCTCCGCATCCTGTGGTGACCACGGAGGCGCAGATCGCTGTGATCGTGCGGCAGATGACCGTGCTGACGGACGCGGTCAAGAGCCTTCAACAACAACCAACCCGGTTGCCGCACTCGCTGGCGGAGCAACTGACGGCACACCCGATGCCCTCCAGGAGCAGCCGCCGGCGCCTGCGTCGGTCTCCGTCTCCTCCTCGGGAGCAGCTATTACAGCACTCCCACCGAGAGGAAGAGAGGCGGCCGCGGCTTGATACCCATCGGTCTCGACGGCCGACTCCTTCTCAGCTGGAACGAGCAAGGAAGGAGAAGCGGCCGCGAACACCGTCCGCCCCCCTCTCAGATTCATCGAGAGACTCCACCTCCGAGGTCTCTCAGCACCGACAGACCGACGACTACGAACGCAGGTTCGAAGAAATCGACCGTCGGCTTGCCCAGCTGCAGGTGGACGGACAGAAGTCTTCGAACGACGTCGACTTCCAAACCGTCCAACCTCTCTCTCGACTCATCCTCGACGAGCCGATTTCTAGTCGGTTCAAGATGCCCCATATGGAGCCCTATGACGGCTCCACAGACCCAGTTGATCACCTAGAGAGCTACAAGGCTCTCATGACGATCCAAGGGGCGACCGATGCCCTTCTTTGCATTGGCTTCCCCACCATACTTCGCAAAGCTGCCAGGGCCTGGTACTCTGATCTTTGCCCAAGAAGTATCCACTCCTTTGGATAGCTTGAGCATTCTTTTGTGGCCCACTTCAGCACCAGCCGGAAGCCGTCATGAACCTCGGACAGCCTTTTTTCCCTCAAACAGGGAGAAAATGAGACGCTCCGATACTTCGTGACGCGATTCAACGCGGCCACGCTCGAGGTCCGGGACCTCAACGAAGACATGGAGGGGACTAAGGGGGTTCCGATTTACCTACTCTTTGGACAAGACCCTCCTCCAGACATACGCCGAACTGCTGGAGCGCGCGTACAAGTACATGCGCGCGGATGAAAGAGCTTCCGATCGGTGCCTGACTGAGGCCAAGGGCCCGAAGGAGAAGCGAAGGAAGGGTCGGGCCCCTGCCGAGCCTAGCAGGCCTCTAACCGACAAACAGGTCTCACCCCAGCGGCGGAGCCAGAGGTCGCCTCGACGGTGGAGTCTGAGGCCGACGCATCCCAGGTATGACTCCTATACTCCTCTTTCTGCTCCTCGTGCACAGATTTTGATGGAGATCGAAGGGGAGAAATATCTGCGACGGCCTCCACCTTTGAAGGCAAAGGGCCTCGACCGACGAAAGTACTGCTGATTCCATCGGGGCCATGGCCACAACACCGAGCAGTGCATCCAACTCAAGGATGAGATCGAGGCCCTCATACGCCGAGGGTATCTCGACAAATTCTGGAGAAACCCGCCGACTCAACCCGTCACCGACCGACGACCCCAGCCAACTGAAGAAGCAACGAATAACCAGCCTATGACCGGGGTCATCAACATGATCTCCAAACGACTAGGCCCGGGGACGACTACTGGAGGGGAGCCGATGAAGAAGCTGCGCGAAGACGATGTAATTACTTTTACAGATGAAGATGTTCGGGGTATCCAAACTCCCCATGACGACGCTGTTGTTGCCTCGGCAACAATAGCAAATTATGATGTAAGAAGGATCTTTGTAGATAATGAAAGTTCGACAAATGTTTTGTTTTACTCGACCTTCTCTCGAATGCGACTGTCGGCCGACCGGCTCAAGAGAGTCTCTACACCCATAATAGGCTTTGCTGGAGATGCTGTCACGGTGGAAGGGGAAGTTACTTTGCTCGTGATGGCTGGAACCGAACAACGACAAAGCACAATCCACTTGACCTTTGCGGTCGTCCAAGTGCCTTCGGCCTACAACGCCATACTTGGAAGGCCCGGACTAAATGCCCTCAGGGTGATAGTCTCGACGTATCATCTGCTGGATCGGTTTTCGATCAAAAATGGAGTCGGAAAGATGCACGGAGATCAACAGCTCGCTCGTCATTGCTTCCAGATCTCTGCTCAAAGCAACGAATTAAAGGACTCCCTGACGGTCGACAAGTTGGACCAACGGGAAGGGGAAGAACGGGGTGAACCGGCCGAACAGCTTGTTCCCATCCCGATAACGGGGAATCCCGAACGAGTGGTCTGGGTCGGGTCTCAATTACCCGACCCCGAGCGACGACAGCTAGTGGAGTTGCTGAAGGCCAATGCCGACGTATTCACTTGGTCGGCAGTGGATATGTCGGGCATCCCCCTGGAGACGATGACACACTGACTCAACATCGATCCAGCAATGAGGCCGGTGAGGCAAAAGAAGCGATCTTTTGCTCCTGAAAGACAGAAGGCCATCGACAAAGAAGTGGACAAGCTACTCGAGGCGGACTTCATTAGAGAAACTACATACCCCGATTGGCTCGTCAACGTCATCATGGTGAAAAAAGCCAACGGGAGCTGGAGGATTTGTATCGACTATACCGACCTAAACCACGCCTGCCCGAAGGACAGCTTCCCACTCTCGAAAATCGACCAGCTGGTAGATGCGACGTCCGGCCATCGACTACTCAGTTTCATGGATGCTTTTGCCGGATACAATCAGATTCGGATGGCATCCGAAGACGAGGAGTACACAGCCTTCGTGACCGCCAAGGGCCTCTACTACTACAGAGTAATGCCCTTCGGGCTGAAGAACGCCGGAGCCACTTACCAGCGACTCGTCAATAAGGTCTTCAAAGATCAAATCGGGCGCAACATGGAGGTGTATGTGGACGACATACTGGTAAAGAGTGCGCAGACTATAGATCACGTTCGAGATCTCGAGGAAATTTTTCGCACTCTGCGACAGCACCAGATGAAGCTGAATCTGACTAAGTGTGCCTTCGGGGTGACTTCGGGGAAGTTCCTCGGGTTCTTCATTTCTCAATGAGAAATTGAGGCTAATCTTGAGAAAATAAAGGCAATCATCGACATGCGGCACTCGAATACCAAGAAGGAGGTCCAGCAGCTGAACGGAAGAATCATCGCACTCAGTCGATTCATCTCTCGGTCGGCTGAAAGATGCCTCCCGTTCTTCAAAACCCTGAGATAGGTGATGGACTTCTCTTGGTCGGATGAGTGCCGGTGGGCCTTTGAGGACCTGAAAAGGTACCTGGCCTCCCCGCCACTGCTTGCGAAGTCGGAAGTCGGAGAGATGCTGTACCTCTATTTGGCCACTTTCCCTGAAGCGGTTAGCTCGGTGCTCGTCTGAGAGAACGAGAGCCGAATCCATCAACCTATATACTACACCAGCAAAGTGCTCCACGATGCTGAAGCTCGGTACTCAAAGACGGAGAAGATGATATTCGCCCTGATCGTGTCTGCACAACGACTCCGTCCGTATTTTCAAGCGCACGCCATCGTGGTCCTCACCGACCAGCCCCTGAGGGCGATATTGCGCCGCCCTGACACATCGGGACAACTGACGAAATGGGCAATGAGGCTCAGCGAGTTCGACATTCAGTACCGACCGCGACCTGCCTTGAAGGCTCAGGTCCTGGCCGACTTTATTGCGGAGTGCCCGACAACCGACCAAGGGTCGGAAGGCGGGAACCCCGGAGAAGTTGCAATCTCGAGCTTGACCCCGGGTCTACCTGGGTGCTGCACATCGATGGAGCTTCCAATGCTAGAGGGAGCGGGGCCGGGTTCCTGCTCACCAACTCGGAGGGGGTAGTCACTGAGTACGCCCTCTGATTCGACTTTAAAGCCTTCAACAATTAAGCCGAGTATGAGGCACTCCTCGCTGGCTTGAGGATGGCGAAAGAGCTTGGGATCGACAGCCTCCGAGTCTTCTCCGACTCCCAACTGATCGTGGGGCAGGTCAAGGACGAATTCGAGGTGCGAGATCCGACTATGGCAAAGTATCTCCAGAAGGTGAAAGATCTAGTGGCACGCCTCGAATATTTCGAGATCTCCCACATCCCTAAGTCGGAGAACGCTCGGGCTGATGCACTCTCCAGGCTTGCGACTTCAGCTTACGATGCCTTGGATCAGACGTTCGTGGAGAATCTCGAGCAGTCGAGCATCGACAGGGCCGAGGAGGTGCTACAATTAGCTGCCGAACCAAGCTGGATGGATCCGATTGTTCGATACCTGACCGACAGAATTAGCCCTGAAGACCCCTGGAGGCCAAACGGCTCCGATGGTTGGCCTCCCAATACGTGATAATGGATGGCCAACTCTACAAAAGGTCGTTCTCCCTCTCCTTGCTCAGATGCTTGGGACCGACCAACGCGGACTACGCGCTCAGAGAAGTACACGAAGGAATCTGCGAAAATTATTTGGGGGGCAAATCCATGGCCTACAAAGTCCTACGGCAGGGTTACTACTGGCCTACTATGAGGAAGGATGCAGCTGAGCTGGTTCGGAGGTGTGAGCCGTGCCAGAGGTACGCCAACATACAACACCGACCAGCCAGCCAAATCACCCCTATTGTCGCCCCGTGGCCCTCGCCCAGTGGGGGATCGACATACTCGGTCCTTTCCCTCCGGCATCTGGCCAGAGGAAGTTCATAGTTGTTACAATCGACTACTTCACTAAGTGGATGGAAGCTGAACCTCTGGCGTAAATCACCGAGCAAAAGATGGAAGACTTCGTCCAGAGGTCCATCATCTTCAGGTTTGGATTGCCGCACACCATTATCACCGACAATGGACGACAATTTGACAACCAGGACTTCAGAGACTTCTATGCGAGATTCCATATCATGCACCGACTGACCTCGATCGGGCACCCACAGTCCAACGGTGAAGTCGAGGTGACCAACCGGACCATTCTGCATGGACTTAAAACCCGACTGAATGAAGCCAAAGGCCTCTGGGTCGAGGAGTTGAATTCCGTCCTATGGGCGTACCGAACGACACCCCATGTTCCAACCGGAGAATCTCCTTTCAGCTTAGCCTATGGGACAGAGGCAATGATACCGCTCGAGATCGGGCTACCATCGACTAGAGTCAAGCAGTATCAAGAGTCGGACAACTCCGAGTGTCGGAGGGCCGACCTGGACCTCCTACCCAAACTCCGGTGCGAGGCTCAACTTCGTATGACTTCTTATCGACAGAGAGTAGCCCGATACTACAATGCCAAGGTCAAACCAAAATTTTTCAGGCCTGGGGACCTAGTCCTAAGAAAGGTAGAAGTTTCGAAGCCTCTAGACCAGGGAAAGTTAGCTCCAAACTGGGAAGGATCCTATAAGGTACCGGACACCTACGGGCCGAGAGCTTACCGACTGGAGACCCTAGAAGGAACGACCATCTCCCGGACTTGGAATGCCGACAATCTGAAGTTGTACTACCAGTGAACTTTGTATCCCCTCATCCGGAATACAAATTCAGTTTCAAAATTTCAGAGTCCGAAATCTCACTCTTCGACTGAGGGTCGGCGCTTGCCAGAAGTACGAGCTCCGACTCCCCGACTTGGGCCCGACGTTCCTTCAGAAATCAACGGCTCGATCACCAACGACGCATCGGATACTTACGAGGACCGATGTATCCATAATGACGGGAGTCGCACTTCTTCTACAGTCAAACTCTCGGGCGGAATGACCAACTAACTTGCCGACTTGGCCCCGACCAAGAAAGGCAAAGCGCCAACGCGACCAATGTCGCGTTCGCAACTTACCGAGCATGTCACGATCGGTCGAAGGATATTCGACTTACCACCGTTTATTACACGGCGCGACGTATGTACCCGACCTAGGTCTGGGTAATGGAAACTCGACTTGTCATCATTTTCCCGACTGAATGCATCACACGCCATCCGACTGAATGTGTCACATGCCATCCGACTGAACGCATTGGACGCCATCCGGTTGAACGCATCGGACGACATTCGACTATCGGATCCTACAGAATGATCCGGCCATCAAGCTATGTCCAGAGATCGATCGACCTTCGACTCAACGAACGCGTCTGACTCACATCCGAGCGATGAGCGTTCGACTCAAGCTCTCGACTGTCGGGTCATACAACAGTCGGGAGGCTGATCTAAAGTCAGAGTTCGCTCTGCCTTTGCCACGGTGCAGACTACCGACTATTCGGATTGTTACCTAGGATCCTACCGAACGTCCTAACTAATACGTCAGGCTCACGACTTATGCGTTCAAAGTTGAAAAGATTTTAATTTCATTGATGCTCGAGCTAAGTTTATAAAATTAGGCCGAAGCCCGATTACAAGTATACCGAACAAAAGTAAAAACAAAAGACCGACTAATCTCCGGAGTCGGCTTCCTCCACCGGGCGAAGATTGGGGGCGGTCGGTGCATCCACTCGGGCTTCAGGAGTCAGGGCCGCTTCAGGAGTCAGAGCCGCCTGGCCTTCGGTAGACTGATCTGCGTCGGCCTCTACCACGGCGGTGCGATCTCCTGACGATGGGTCAGCCATCTCCTCTGCAGCTTGGGCCTCCGACTCTAGTGGCACGATGCTACTGAGGTCGAGCTCCGGATACAAGCTCCGGACGACTTTCGAGCATCTTCGTACCCCACTCGGTACGAGAGGAAGCCGCTCTCCAAAAGTTCCTCTCGATACTCTTCGGAGTCACGAAAGTCCTCCACAGTCTGACCCATGGCTTCCTTCGCCGACTCCGCCCTTGCGATGTCCGCATCGGCCTGAGCGGTAGACAGGTTCTCTTCAGCCTTAGCGAGGTTCCCTAGGCTTATTCGGAGCTGCTCGCGTTCGGCCTTGAGCTCCTTGGCGAAGTCGTCCCGCTCATGACGCAGCCGACGAACAGTGCGGGACTTCCGCTTGGCGTCGTCTCGGGCCGACTGCAGCTCGATCTCCGAAGCGGCCAGAGCGCCTGTGAGTCGGGAGACCTCCTCGGTGAGGCGGGAGATCTCCCCCTCAAGCCAGGCCTCCCGATCGACTGACTGCTGCAGCTGGTCGACCAGTATGACCTTATCGGCCTCGGCAGCCATGGCCTTATCCTTCCAGGCCGCGCGTAGATCGCTGAATCTTCGATAACCGACCTCCAGCTCGGATATGTTATAAATCAGCTGCAAAAAATGAAGCCTACTGTCAGAAGACCAAACTTACGAAAAACGATAACGAAAACGGAAAGGAGGAAGACTTACCCGGATCATAGTCAGGTAGAAGGAGGATAGCATGTCGGATACCCGCTGATTCTTCATGGCCTCGACGTCGGCCGGAAGGATGAGTGCCTGGCATAGCCTTCTGGCCAAGTCATGGTCGGCCAGGGCCGACGTCCCTTTGGGAAACAGGGAGTCGGTCGACGCTCCGCCCCCGACCAACCTCCTGTCGTCGTCGGATGCCATCGGGGCCTTCCCCCGTGCGGACACCCAGGCCCTGACGTCGGAAAAGGAGGGCATGCTCGAGCCCGACTAGGTCCCTCCCGAAGGTGCGGCAGCCGCCGACGCAGGTTGTTCGGGCTCGCACGCCTCTTCCCGAACCTCTTCTACCGGCTGAGCAGCCGGCACACCCTCGACCGATTCCTCGACCGCCCGTCCCTCGGGCGAGGCTGCTCCCTCGGCCGATGGTCCCTCGGACGAGACTTCAACGGGCACCGTTGGCACCAACAGTGCAATGACGGGCTCCCGATCCGACGCCCGTTCGGAGTCGGGCCCCGCCTCTACCCCAGCCGGCTCGCTCGGCGGAGCTACCTGAGGCCTCTTGGGAGGCCGCGATGGTTCGGCCCCTTGCGTCGGCCTCTTGCGTGCTGCATGCTGTCGGATGTCGGCTGCCGTCAACCTCGTCCTTGGCGGCATATCTGCAACGATAACAGACGATCAACATCAAAAAAAAAAAAAAACACAACAACAGCAAAGACACAGACCTAGGCGGGGCACCGAGCTGAGACCGGTATGGTACAGGGCCTGCTCGGTGACGAGCTCCTTCTGCTTCGGCACCGAGATGTCCTTCAGATGGTGGAAGTCTTCCCAGTCTCCAGCCTCCACCCGACTGTTCTCGTTTGGTTGGGTTCGGAGGTCCCCCCAACGGGTAGGAAATCCCCAAGGAACGGAAGAAGAGACAAAGAAGAACTGGTTCTTCCATCCATGAATCGACGATGGAAGATCGGTAATGAAGGAGAGACCCTTCCGAGGATTGAAATACCACCACCCTCGGGCTTTAGGGTGGGGTCGGAGAACAAAAAAAGCTCGGAAGAGTGAAATTCGAGGGTTGGTCGGCAAAAGCCGACACAACAGGGCGAAGCTGACTACCAGTCGGACTGAGTTCGGCGCAAGTTGCGCCGGACATAGCCCATAGTAGTCCAGCATGTTCCGGACGAACTTCAGAACCGAGAAGCGAAGACTGGCCCGAAGGTCCTCGACGTAGAAGGCCACCTGGCCCTCAAGTGGGCTGTTAACCCGACCATTGGCTCCAGGGGCGAACAGCTGAAATTGCTCCGGGATGCAGTACTGCTCCCGGAGCCGATCAACGTTCGGCCCCAAAAGTGAAGAGACCTCCACCTCTGGGGTCGATCGAGAGTCGTCAGTCGGGTTCCCCGACCAACTTCCTCGAGGAGATGTTCTAGCCATTATGCCAGAACAGAGGTCAAAGAATAAAAGAGGAAGAAAGAGGAGGACTACGAGGAAGCGAGGAAGAGAACAAAGGACAATGGGGATGGTTACCTGAGGCAAGGGACCGCTCAACCAGAGTCTCGACAGTAAGTTTGGAAAGTGAAAATCCGGATGCAAGTGACCCTGTATGTATAGTGCCCCCCGATGGTCGAGATGAAGGCACGACCAGCGAGGATCTCCCAGATCGTGACGTGTGGCGACATCTGGGCCTTCCTTCGGCCCGACGGTTCGACGCACCTGCCTCAGATCAGGCCACGTCGACTCTATCCGCCTGAACGGGTTTGGCCCAACGGCTCCCCGCCACGTGGCGAAAGAGTTGTGGCGGTTCGCGTTCTCGAAGAGACAGCGAAAATGGTGGTTTCAATTTTGGACGCCTGACACCGACGGGATGCCTGACACCGACGGAACATTTGACACCGACGAGTCACCTGACACCGATGGGACGTCTGATACCGACGAGTCGCCTGACACCGAACCAACCAACGGTACGGTCGTCAGAGTCGGGACACAATATGGTGGATATCCACTCTTTCGCCCGACGCCGCCGCCCACGCAAAGACGCTGGCCAGCACACCATCCGACTCAAGAGTGGGGGGGCAACTGTTGGGATATACCGACCGGTCCCCCTCATGCCGACTCACGTCGGTCCTACCTGACTAGCGCCCGACTCTGCCGACCGACGACTGCCGACACCAACCGACCGAGTATACGTCGGTCGGGCAGACCCTCTTTGCTCCCGATTGGCTGAAATGTGGAGCCCGATATCTGACTCCCGCAACATGCCCGACTGACCATCGGAGGATCCCTGGGTTTTCATCCGACATTCTTCAACCAGGCACTGACATACAGTCGGTCGACTCCTTCAAACGCCATACGACTGCTGGAGACTGTCCGTCCTGACAGCGGCATGCGGCATAGCCGTCCTGGGGCATTATCCCACCTAAGGCATGGGTCAACCCTAGTGATTTGACAGTCCCACGGTGATTTGACAGCCTCACGGCGGCTCTGACAGTCTTCGACGATTTGACAATTCTCCCATTGTCTGCGCCATTAATGACGGTGCCATGCCGCGCCCTACTATAAAACGGGGAAGGCAACAGTGCTGGAGGTTCCTTTCGAAACCCCTGAACTCTTCCTCTCTAGCTCTCGCTCTCTCTCTCTCGCTGAGCTCTTTGATTCTTTTCTACTGTTGCCTAGTCTCCTCTCTGACTTGACCGTCGGAGGGTCCCCACCGGAGCCACCTCCAGTCAGTGCGGACTTCTTTTGCAGGCGCTCGCTTCCGACAACCCGGCGACGAGGGGATTGGCCGCAACAAGGCCAATGGAAGCTCTCTGTAAAGATGAGTGGTGCGGGAAAGCTCTTGCCCTTTGTTTGGAATGAAGGATAAATTCATAGAAGGATGGATAAATTTTTTATCAATCCTCTCGTATATTTGGTGAAGTATGGAAGGGTAGACAAAAATAATTCTCTCTTCTGTTTGATATAGGAAGAATAAATTTATCCATCCTCTCATATATTTGGTAAAATATAGAAGGATAGGCAAAAATAATTCTCTCTTCTATTTGATATAGGAAGAATGAGAAAAAGGATGGATGATATTCATATAATATTTTTACTAAACTATCCTTTAATAAAAATATTATGATTATTAATTTATAATACTTATTAAGACTAAACAAGTAATCAATGTATAAACTTGTAATCTATAATTATATAAATATTATATAAATATTTAATTTAATACACGATTTAATGAATTAATTATATAAATAAAAAATTAATTTATTATTTAGTTTAAATAATTAATTAATATTGTACAAATAGTTAATTAAAAATAATAAATATAAATAGAGAAATAGAAGATAATCTAATTATTTAATCATAATTATTAAAATTATATATCAAAATTATAAATAATGACTAATAAAATTTAATAGCATATGATTTATGGTGTATATAAAAATATATATAAATAATATGGATGAAAGTAAAAAAATATTATAATTTTATTAAAAAATTAATGAGAGATAATTTTGTCAATGTAAAAGCCTATCTTTTAATGCTCCATCCATTCTCATTTCATCGTCCCAATTTGGGAGGATATAAATTGATGGGTTAGGATGGATGAAAAATTTTTTTTTTCATCCATTTTTTTTGTAATTTTTTGAATCAGAGGCCATCCATCCTTCTAATTTTATCCATCTATTTTCTCATAATCCAACCAAATACAGAGTTAACACGAACCATTTGCTTTTAAGGTTAAGGTTCACACTTCAGCCATTGGCCCCTTCTCATCGATACAGGAGAAATTATTAGATACAATATCCTCCCACATAGAATATAGGCAAAGCAATAATAACTCCACACATCACCTATTCCATTTGGTTTCCCATGCAATAAGAAGCCATCACATCATCAATTATTAAAAAATATATATTGTTATCAAAATTTGATCGAAATTTTTGAACTGAAAAAAATTTTGCTATTAAACCATGATTAATCATGGTTTAGTAGAGAAAAAAAGATCGCGCAGTCCACGCCGCCTCCCATACCTCCCACGCCTACCCGATAGAATGATTCTACAACGGCGTGGGAGATGGGATGTGAACTCTTTCTGAATATGCTATTTTCTACTCAACCGGGATGATTACAGACTGGTTGAAGGTTTCTTTTTGTCTTCTATTCGCGAGCCATGAGAGATTCCATTGTCCTTTCTGTTGGGTGCTCATTTGAAGCTCAGTTTTTCCCTGACCAAAAAAAAATTAAGGAAAAAGCTCAGTTTTTCTTCATTCTAAAAGTAGTACCCTTATTCTTCGAGGAATACCTTCCCCTGTTGCATACGCCTCCTCACATCTTCCAACCCAGCAGCCTCCACTCTCCCCATGCGACGAGGGTGGGAGGCGTGGGTGGCATCGGAACGGCGTGGGAGGTGGCGCCGGACGAACGGAACGGCATGGGAGGCATGGAAGGCGGCGTGGAGGGCGATTTTTATTTTTATGTTTTTTCCTACTAAACCATGGTTTAGTTTAATGGGAAACAGCTGGAACTTGGAATAGGCGACTCGTTTAATTGAGAAACCAAGTAGAATAGGTGATGTGTGAAGCGGAGTTGCCCTCCTTCTGTCTTCTTCTTGATGACAAGGTGCAGATTTATTATTTGGATCATGTCTCTTAACCTGCTTATTACATCTTTTACTAAAAAAAAAAAAAAAAAAAAAAAAAAAAGCTTATTACATTCGTTCTCTCATAGATGGTTACAAATAAATGATTGTCACATGAGATAAGCTTAGACACAAAATTATATATATATATATATATATATATATATATATAAATTTTAATTTTATTTTGATGAAAATAAAAATATAAAGATAGATAAGCTATTTCATATTCATAGTTGTTGCGGTTATGGATCAAGAGATCGAATCTTCACATCCAGTCAATCTAACCGATGTAAGATTGAAGAAGTGTATTATCCTCTTTAACTCATAATCATTTTTGGACTTCAATGGATTTTGATTTATCTTTTAAAAAAATCTCACATAGGAGAAAAAATTTTAATCTATATAAATCATACTTTCTCTCGATTCTAATCGATGTGGAACTAAAGAAGTCCTCTCTACACCACAACAATAGTTAACAGTATTAGAGTCCGGATGGATATTTGGATCGTATTGTAATTTATTCTTAATTTTTTAGAGTTAATTGAAAAATTATAATATTTAGGATGTAAGTGTAAATCAAGAAAAATTGAAAGGATGTTTATATATGTTTTTATAAAAAGATGCTTGACTTTACCCTGCATGAGACTTATTTGCATGTTTTTACGGTGCTCATCCCGTGCTCTTGGAACTCATCTGATCCGTACGATTTCATCACCTCCCCACATTTTTTATATTATTTTTCTCAGTCCATCCAAAGACCCGCTTTCCGTTACGCCGCTAGATTTGACTTGAATCTTCTCTTTCGTGGGATAAAGTGGACTTAAGAATAGCCAATGTGATTAAAATCTTCTAATCCCTTAGATGAGGTATTAATTAAGCTGTACCCATCATAACCTTAGGATTCCAAACAAGGGAGGGGATGGAAGGGACCCAAGGGGAACGGGAGAGGCATAAAAAAATCGAAGGTCCTCAGGACCACTGGAATGCAAACAAGAGACGCTAGCGGGGAGAAGGGCACCACGTCTGTCTCTCCGATGGCTTTCACCTCAGTGGATCCACCATAACCACCTGCTACTGTACCTCAAATGCTTTTCTTCTTTTTTTTTTCCAAAAAATATATGTTGTGGACTGGAATCTCTCTATGATTTGTACCTATTGTCTACCGCACTTTTTTGTTTTTTGATTTTTAAATGATTACAGATATTATATTGTGTAGCAATTGCCCTTTGGATGTAAATTCCCAAGATAGCCTTGAGTGTGATTAATTTGAAAACAGTAATCCTTAGGTTTTGTTGCACCGAGAGATTGCGCGTGGACAGATGGATGACCTAAAAATAGTTGGTGCCAATGGGACAATTGGGTTTTAGATCAATTCATCCACAACGAAGAACGTTCGAGGATCGAGTTTGAAGAAGAACATTCTCTCCCCCATCATATGAAATCCAATGGGTGAGTACATCACCTCTCTCTCCATCATATGGAACCTAACGGGAGCATCATATGGAACCCAATGAGTGAGTATATCACCCCAGCATTACTAAAATCTAACGGATCAAAAACCGCTTCTAATACTCATGCCCAGACCCTCAGCTCCCTCCCATCTCCCCCATCATTTGGGTCCTGCTATTTAATCGAAGCTCCAGTATCCCTCAAGACTTGAACCCGAATCATTTGCATGGAAGCAAAAGTCTGTTCCGCCAGGCCATTCTCTCGATGGTAGAGGTTACTTTCTCTTGAGCTATAGTTTTGTTCCGTTGACATCCATTCTATGGATGGATGCAAAATTCATATTAAAAAAATTTTACAATGGTCCATTAATAAGAATGATATTATATATATATATATATATATATATATATATATATATAATATATATATATATATATATATATATATATGGAAGAAAGAAGTTGATAAGTAAAATAAAATTAGAATTAATAATGATCAAGAGATATTTTTTATCCACCATGTAGTGAAAATTTTTACTTAAAAGAGATATATATAATATGCTTTAGGATAAGCCGTCGGAATAAGATATGCAGAAAGTTACTTATCAGTCCTTTAAGATTTTGTTTGGCTTTTGAATATACTTAGATAAATTTTAATAAAATTCATTCATCAAGTTTTTCTTAATCAAAAGGCTTCTTTTAACATCAATAGTTCAGTAAAAAAAAAATTTTTTCATTCAAGCAATAAAAAAAAATTACTTTTTTGATATAAAATAAAAATATTTTTGAAATTATCCAAAAATTAGAAATAATTTTTTTATCTTTTTTGGAGATAAAATCATTATGAATTAGGGATTGGATACTTTATTTGGTTAAAAAGAAATAAGATATGGAATAAATATTGTTTAAAATAATAAGCAACCAAATAGAGCAACAAAATTAATCTTGATCTCATCAAAACTTTCAAAGGCCATTTTGTATTCAATTTGGTTACATCGAATGATGATTATTATTACATAACAAATCTATCCAACGTCTCTTAAATAGTAATTTTTTATTATCCTGATTATATTTTTTTATTTAAGATAATATTTGAATATTTCATATCAAAATCATGGCTCTCAATTAAAATTTTTTGAATTAATCAAGAGTTAAAAAAAAAAATTTAATGTATGTAAGACGATGAAAAGAAAAAAAAAGTTCAAAAGCAAGTTACGGCAAGACAACTAATAAGGCAATTCATTATTTAAAAAATTAAAATTTTATTAAAATTTTATAACTTCATGATTTGAGAAATTTTATAAAATTTTATTGTATGAAATGTCAATTTATCTAAAATCATAACTTAATAGTCCGCAAAGAAAAAAAACAAGAAACTAAATAACCAAAATGTTATAATTCTTCAAAGGCATTCTTGAAAACAAAGGCAAGATAGTGGGTTGGTATTGTCATTTTAGTCAAAACAGTACCAATAATAAACTTCAGAAAAAACAAAAATTCTACATGTAATAATAATATTAATTTTTTAATAGAGAATTAAAATATTGCAGAAAAGGAAAAACTGTAAAGGGTCCCACCACCTTCTATAAAAACCAACCAACACCCCCCTCCCCAATCCAACAGGAGACGAGGGGCGAAAGACGAGAGAGTCTGAGGCAGAGAAGGCGAGCGCTCGATTCGATCGCAGGGCTTCCAAGTTGGGGCACCACGGCTAGCCTTGCAGCCGGCCGGCGGGCAACCGACCGCCACCACCCACAAGTGGAGCACCGCCGGGATGGCGGCGAGGCCCTCCGCCTCCTCCTAGAGAAGCGCAGCCCCGCCGCGCACGGCGGCCGCGGCGCCCTCCCCTCCGCCGGTGGCCTCCCATCCGACCTCCTCTTCCTCGCTGGTGGCGGCGCTCTATCTGCCCCCCTCTGCTTTCCCTTCTCTTAGTTGACCTATTCCTTCCTCATCTACGTATCGATAGAGCTATATAAACATGCTGACGATCAAGAGGGTCCCCACCGTGCTCTCCAACTACCAGGAGGACGCCAGCGAGTCCCGCGGCTGCGGCCGGAATTGCCTCGGCAAGTGCTGCTTGCCCGGTAAAGACACCTTACCCATGAGCTTGATCTAATCAACAAAGTCCTTTCGTCAAAATTCCTTTTTCACTGAATTCTTGAGTTTTTTTTTAATAGCAGTCTCAAAACTTCCCCTCTATGCCTTCAAAAGCGATTCAAAGCGGCCCATTTCTCCCTCTGGCGCCACCGATGACCCACCGGCCGACTTTTTCCTCAACTCCCTTTTGCTTGGACAGGTATTTCTCATATATGAACCCTAAAAATCCGATCTTTTTGATGTTCTTGATCTTTGTTATGTGTTTTGGTGATGTGATTGTTCTTGGTTTGTTGATTTTTGGGGATGTTTGTAGTGGGAAGATCGGCTGAACCGGGGTTTGTTCCGGTATGATGTGACGGCCTGCGAAACCAAGGTGATCCCTGGGGAGCAAGGGTTCATTGCCCAGCTGAACGAGGGCCGCCACCTCAAGAAACGGCCCACCGAGTTCCGGGTTGACCGCGTCCTCCAGCCATTTGATCCTGCCAAGTTTAACTTCACCAAGGTTGGCCAGGAGGAGGTGCTGTTCCGCTTCGAGGATGGGGGAGGCCACACGTCTCTCTTCTTTGACAGTGCCTCTGTCGATGAAGCCAACCCTCCTAGTGTCGTAGCAATCAATGTAAGAGGCCATTTTTTGGTGTAATCATCTTAGTATGGTTTTCTATGTATCCAATAAGATGATATATTGTTGATGTGTCTCATGGTTACAGGTGAGTCCCATTGAGTATGGTCATGTGCTGCTGATTCCTCGTGTGCTCGACTGCTTGCCTCAGAGGATCGACGCCGAGAGCTTCTTGCTTGCCCTCCATATGGCAGCTGAAGCAGGGAACCCTTGCTTCAGGCTGGGATACAACAGTTTGGGTGCCTTTGCCACTATTAATCACCTACATTTCCAGGTCAGTACTCCTGCCTACTTGATCAGTATTTTATTTGCATGGAATATGTATGAGATATTGATTACATTGATGATGGAATGCTTTCGATTGTATGGCGACAGGCTTATTACTTGTCGGTGCCCTTCCCAGTGGAGAAGGCTCCAACAAGAGAGATACCAATAGCCAAGGGCCTGGCTGATAGTGGTGTGAAAATCTCACTATTGATGAATTATCCTGTGAGAGGCCTGGTTTATGAGGGTGGGAACACCTTGAAGGACCTAGCTGATGTGGTGGCCAATTCCTGCATTTGGCTTCAAGAAAATAACATACCATTTAATGTGCTTATTTCTGACTCAGGCAGGAGGATCTTCCTTTTTCCACAGGTAAATGTCATCTTGCTATTCAAATCCACCTCTATGATGGTTTTATTTTTCTTCCATGCTGGCCATGCTTCTTAAATTCCATGCTCAGTTTTGTTTCAATAGGCATAAGCAACAAACAAGACTATGTCAGTTTTAATTTGTAAAAGTAGGTTTATCAACTTAAATGATTTGATGACTTGGGTATAGAATAAAGGGAAAGGTGGGACAGTCATAGATGCCTCACGTGGGCAGCTTTGAGACCTCATAGACATACAGTCATGAGTTGTATCATTCTTCTTCAATTTATTAGTTTTGGCATAGGTCTTCATCAATGTATACTGGACACTGTTGTTTAATTTACTAAGAAAAAGAAGATAGGATCATATGGATGATGAGGACTTGCAGTTGCTTCAACAGATTAAGGAAAAGCCATGATTTTTGCTGCTCCTGTTATCTTGATAATTACTCCACTATGATTTAAGAAAATCATGCCTTCTGAAATCTTCACCAGTACATGTGGTCATATACATAGGTGTTGAAGCTCTTGTTTATGTGACATCACATCAAAGTAAAATTCAGTATTGCGGAAAATGCAGCACGGTGTCTATTTTTTTTTTTTTTGTTGCTTGCTATTTGTATTCCTTAGTAAATTCTATTAAATTTCTCCTGTTATCTTGGATATTTGTCTATGCAATTGATACTTATGGATGGGAACAAGTGGTATGAACTAATTTATATCCTGAACTAGTGGTGTTTAAACTGATGGTTCTTTTAACTATGCTAGGCATAGAAGTCGAAAGTTGATGGGTTAAATTGTTGTAAGGCTGTCTAGGAATTCTCTATTGAACATTTATTGCCAATTTGCGGTTACCTGCCTGTGGAAGAGGGTGATCTCTCAGTATTTTAATTTTTCTTTCTAAATATAATCATAAACTCACCAAGGTGACCTAAATCCATAATTGTATCATGAATTTGTAATGGTGTAATAGAAACGAGCCTTGCTGATTGCTGCTCTTCTTTCCTGTGCCCAAATCGTGCAGTGCTATGCTGAAAAACAGGCTCTTGGTGAAGTGCCCCAGGAGCTTTTGGATACTCAAGTGAACCCTGCTGTATGGGAGATCAGCGGGCACATGGTGCTGAAGCGGAGGAAAGATTATGAAGAGGCGACAGAGGACTATGCTTGGAGGCTGTTGGCTGAGGTCTCCCTCTCTGAAGAAAGGTTTCAAGAAGTGAAAGCTTATATCTTTGAAGCCACAGGTCTGGTAGAGGCTGAAGTGGAAGATACAGATGCGAATGAGAATAAAGGAACATATCAGCCTACTACAGCATCCACTACTCATTTCCCAGAAGGCTGTCTGGTTCTACAGTGAAGGATGAGTCTTCATCTATTATTGCTGTTTGTTTTTATTTGCTTGCTTGCTTCTGTACCAAATAAGGGCTGTCATGACACTGTTTTGTGCAGCAACATTGCTTGGGGACTTGTTTTTTTTTCAGTGTGTGATCTTTATTGTTGGCTTATGTATCAAATTTAAGACCGTCAAACAGATGCTAAATCTATTATTTATTTTCAACTCATATTTAGTTCTACTTATATTCTTATTTTTGTTGATGTTGCTAATAATAAAGTCTATGAATCTAAAAATGAGTACCAAGATCTAACTAATAAGAGCATATAAAAATGAGTATCAAGATGTTTGACATAACATGAAAAGCTAGTGATGTCAATCAACAATCTTTGATCAATACAATTTTGATTCTTTTCCAACCTATGTATAAAGTCTGAGCGAACGAAGATAGGAGAAGTCAGAGTTCTAGTTTATCTATTTTTAAATTAATATGGTTCTATCATTTTTATAATGTTAGATGAATAAATATACTAATTTTATTTCTATCATGCTTCTTTTCGATATATATTTAAAATTTTGAATGAAGTTGATAGAGCAGCAGAAATATGAGTTTAAAAGGATCATTTTCTAAAGAACCAAAGGATTGTAATCATGAAAGAGATCAGAGCTATAGAAACTGAGAAAGTGGCTTTCTGCCTATAATATGTTGGAGCTGAACTACGTAGATGAATACATTGTAGAAATGCTAAACTGTTATTGCTAAGATGTTTCAGCATGACATTGTGATGAATTTTACCTATGAGCAAGTTAATTTAACTGCCATTCAGATTTCTTACATTTGAAAATACAGAATGGTTTGTAGTTCCAGCAGTTTTTTTTTTTTTTTTTGATTGGATGGATGAGTCTAATTTATCGTGAATACATCCAACAAAATCAAAAAATAAAATATCATAGTGAGCAACTGAAGCTGCCGCTGACCTCGGATGGGTTCCAACATTTCACTGGCGCCCCATCAACTCACATCACTGCCTCCACTAGGTCATCCTTCAGCATATTTTTCAGCTTGTTTCCATCAACACTCGTGAGACATTATTCCGTGAAGTTAATTGAATTGAAAACGATTGCCATTACAGGTAAAGTCCCTGGTAAATGGGGCACTAATATTGAAGTCACGAGCAGGATAAGGTGAAGGACCAGAGGCATGCAATCAGGAAAGCGGCAGCACAATTGGAGGGGCTGAAGAAGAATGGGTGAAAGTAAATTTGATGGACCACGACCACTGAAAGTTACCTCCGTTACGCGGGGGGGTAAAATGGTTTTGCCACTGGTTAAATGCTGCCAGATCTGGGTGAGCGAATCCACAGTCCAAAGCCTGGCCCAACTCGATATGAACTTAGGCCCATATTCTGGGCCCATCAGCATCCATTTCATTAGTACGTAACCTGATTTGGTTTAGTAGTAATCAAGGCTGATTGTTGTGCGCGTGCGCATGTGTAGCTCGGATAACACTAACTTAACAGGTTTGATTTACTTTGTTTCCCACTGCATGTAACCATGAATTCTCTCAATAGCTTTGGGATCCTTCCTCAGCACTCTAGCTTAGATATCATTTGGACTCTTTTAACGAAGATTGTGTACAAAGGCGTCTCCTCATAAGTATATATAAGTAATAATTAAAAGTAAATAAGATGAAATAATCTTAGCAATTGTAGCCACCCAAAACCTCTACCTCCATGAATTCTCAATGGCTTTGGGATCCAAAAAACCCTAGCTTATATATCATTGGACTCTGTTAACGAAGATGCGTCTCCTCATAGGTAAATATAGGTAATAGTTAAAAATAAATAAAATGAAATAATCTTAGCAATTGTGACAATCCAAAACCTCATCCCCATGAATTCTCAATGGCTTTGGGATCCTTCCTTAGCTTAGATATCATTGGACTTTTTTAACGAAGATTGTATACAGAGGCATCTCCTTATAGGTATACATAATAATAAGTAAAAGTAAATCAGATGAAATAATCTTAGCAATTGTAACCACACGAACACCTCACTTCCATGAATTCTCCATGGCTTTGGGATCCTTCCTCAGCACTCTAATTTCGATATCATTGGACTCTTTTAATGAAGATTGTATACAGAGGCGTCTCCTCATATGTATATATAAGTAATAATTAATGACAAGCTTCTTTTTTGGATTCTCAAAAAAAAAAAAAAAAATATATATATATATATATATATAATAAGATGAAATAATCTTAGCAATTGTAACCCCAAAACCTCACCCCTAGCTATGAATTCTCAATGGCTTTGGAATCCTTCCTCAAAACTCAAGCTTAGATATCATTGGACTCTTTTAACGAAGATTGTGTACAGAGGCGTCTCCTCATGAGTATATATAAGTAATATATAATTAAAAGTAAAAAAGATGAAATAATTTTAGGAATTGTAGCAATTCAAAACCTCACCCCTATGAATTTTCAATGGCTTTGGGATCCTTCCTCAACACTAGCTTAGATATCATTGGACTTTTTTTAATGAAGATTGTGTACAGAGGTGCCTCCTCATAGGTACATGTGAGTAATAATTAAAAATAAGTAAGATGAAACAATCTTAGCAATTATAACAATCCAAAACCTCACCCTAAAATACTAGTAAAAAAATATTATTTAATTTTTTCGACTCCATATAAATAACCAAGATTTACCAAATGCATATTTTAAGTACACACCCATTTGAATCCTCACATGTTCCTTTTAATCAATGGCAAATACCACTGTCAAATTGTGATCAAGTTAAATATATCCTTATTTTCTAATCTAAATAGATGATTAAGCAAATTTATTTTAATATCATTTATAATAATCTAAAATCTCATAATAAGTTAGAAATATTATTTAAATTTATTGATCTTATTGAATTTGGCTTGATCTGATCTGGATATGTATCCATTCTATTTTGAATTTTGTTGATTCATTTGAATATTTTGATTTTTTCTTTATTTTAAAATTTAATGATTATAATATATATATATATATATATATATATATATATATATATATATATATGTGTGTGTGTGTGTGTGTGGGCGTGTGTGCGGACGTATATATTATATTTTAAAGAAGATTATTTTTTGTTGTATAAACCATCGTATATTTTTTATATTTCATCTTTTTAATATAATAAAATATCTCTCCATCTTCGTCTATGGACACAGACCAAAGATCAAATCATATAAATTATCGTATCTTTTTTTTTTGTATTAGATTCTTTGTTATTATTTTAAATTTTATACTAATTAACTATTAACCTTGCAACATAATCTATATAGATATCCAAAATCTATCTAATACATAACTGAGCAAGATTAATATACAGCCGTACAAGTCCTCCCGATGGTCGTCCGGGAGTCTAAGCTAGGAAAGGGCACCACATAAGCTATTCCACCACTCAACAAGCCTACTTTATACAAAAATTTGGATGCTCGACTCACAAAAAAAAAAAAGAGAAAAATTTGGACCAGTTTCACATGTACAAAGACTAGCTAAAAAGGAGCAGAAATTATGTCTCTCTCTAGGAAGGGGAGGTTTAGATGCTCCACTTCAACCCAATCCAACATCTGAGCGTCGTCATCCGAATCCATGTTGTCCCTTTTGCTGAGAACTGGCTTCAGACCCTGAAAAACCAACACATGATCATCCATCATTACCAGGCAACCTTGTTTAAAGATTTAACTATGCAAGCCTTATCTAAAATTTAACCAAAGATGACACATCTATGTGACTCTCACCTCTGTGAAGATTTCAATAGCCTCTTCCATGGTTTTGGTGCTTAGCACATACAATGCTGCCTCCTGAAATAACAGAGTAGCTAAGTAAGAACACAAGACTTGATTCCAATTTGTATCTAACTCCATCATAATGCATATAACTAACAAAATTTAGCAGACTACCAAAGAGAGGCCATATAGAATTCATTAGTAGGAGCCATGCGGGAGAGAAAAAATAATAAGATTCAAAGTTAGGTTGCAAGATTAACATCTTCCTCTTTTTTCTTTTTTCTTTTTTTGCCCCACTTCCTTTAAGGAAGAACCATCACAACATATATTTTTGAGAAAAGAGAAAATGGAATCAAAGTACAAAATAGAGTGAAAGATTACATGGAAAACTGTGGAGAAAAAAAAAAAAAAAAAGGATACAGAGGAGATGCAGAAGAAGAGATTATTCATTGTTATGGAAAAGAAAAAAAAAAGGCGACCTTTTTTTTTCTTAACTTTTTAAGCAAGTCTACCAGGTTTCCTTCACCAAAGGTATAAGAAACAAGCCCCTAGAAGATATTAAATACAACAAGATCCAGTTCTCTGCCCTGCCAACGTCCAATCAAAGGGGAAAGGGGAAAATAAAATGAAAGAAACGAACCAAGATTCAATTTAATCTTTACGTGCAACTAACACAATAGCTACATGTATACATCTACTATCAGAACACTGGCAATCTAAAGAGCGAGGGAGAATTCGAAAAACACTCATATATGCTCCAACTCAAGGAGGCAAGTAAAACCATATATAACGACACAAGGAAACTAAATCACGTATCTAACAAAATACAATACGAAAATTAGTCAAGAATAGTCCATTTGATTCCAAAAATAAGAAATAAATGGCTACCCTGGCATATCTAAGCTGATCAAACGTGAGAGTCCGAGGCTCCTCCTCTATTGAAGATGTCCTCTCAATCTTCAGACGGGGAGGTGTCTCCATGTTGTTTCCTGCTCTTTTTTCTTATCAACTTTGTAGCAAGAAGAGAAGAATAATAAGAAAAAGGAGGAGGGCAGGCAACTACCCTGCTGAAAAAAGAAACAGAGGAAGAAGAGAGGAAAATAAATGAGAAGGATAGCAAAGAAACTTTCACACCAACG
The DNA here is from genome assembly GCF_000442705.2 of Elaeis guineensis. NCBI lineage: Eukaryota > Viridiplantae > Streptophyta > Magnoliopsida > Arecales > Arecaceae > Elaeis > Elaeis guineensis. The sequence goes on from NC_026001.2 coordinate 9,106,668, forward strand.
TTAAACGGTTCACCACGGTCATGTTGGCAACTCGGCCAGCACGAGGGAGATCCTTATATAGAGGAGCTGTCCACCCTACGGATGCGTGTCGGTCCACCAGGGGAGGAGGACCACACACGTGTAGAGAAGATTGTGGCACTTCCACATACGTGGCAGTGGATGGAAAGGCATGCGGGGAGTGGTCAAGAAATGGACAAATGCGATATTTAATGAGGGAAGGATACGTTTTAAGCTCGTGGTGCGCCAGGTCTCCTCAGTTCGACCCTGCCACCTTATGGGATTATATTTTTCTATTTATCCGCCACCGGCCTACACTTGGCTGTCTTCTATCAACCAACTAACAGGATTCGATTTCAAACAGGACAGTTTAATGTTGTTATTATTATTATTATTATTATTATTATTATTATTATTATTATTATTATTATTATTTGTAAACAGGAGAGTTTAATGATTAGTATACGCAACAACAGTGGGTGACTGAGATAGACTGACCGATGTGGCTAAATTTGAGTTGATATTGGACATCATGGACCACTAGTCGATATCAGGTGGCTGTGTTTACGTGTTATTTAAAAATTTCTTTGGTACAGGTATCATACAATATTCTAATCAAATCATGACGTGCTAGCTTGCGATACCAACGAGAGAATCATAGAAAGGTGGCAGGGTGGAGATAAAGTCATCAATCCCAAGCTGATAGAAGCGGTTCTTAACTCCAAGTGCTGGATGGATGCATGAACTTAGCTGAGATGAGATTGCCGACGTATAGCCGGTAACCTTTTTTTTTTCTTTCCAAGGAAGCATGTGAGGCACTTCCCCCATTGGAGAATTTATCATTAGCTTTTAATGTTGCAGTACAATAGGTGAGGTTGAGTGAGGTGATTGGGGCCCGAGATAGTAGCCATATTGCCCACAGTCACCAGTTTATCAGTATATGCACATAGTTTCATGCAAACAATTAGTTAGCATGGTTGCTTGGCACCGTCCCATCCCAGATTCCCCTGCGTGTTGAATTTGGGCCCGAGAAACTAGCTATATTGCACATAGTTTGCAGTTTGTCACTATATGCACATAGTTTCATACAAACAATCAGTTAAAGTGGTTGCATGGCACCGTTCCATCCCACATTCCCCTGAGTGTTAAATGTGGATGGTAAATGTTTGCCAAAAAAAAAATTGGATGGTAAAAATTGGTTGCTAAATGCTAAGGATAAGGTCTTCCTATTCTCTTTTGGGCCGAAGGTAGGACGTTATTCCTTCTCCCTTCTCGGTTTGTTACCTCCGAGGATGATCAAACTTGGGATAAGGAGGTTGGCTAAACCAGCATTCAGATGAGGCATCCGTTCTTGCAGAAGGAAGCAGTCTGATTGGGTGCCTTTGCTTATGATAAGGAGGTTTGTTTATCCGAGAAATTTCTAAGGCAAAGGTGCCAAAGGTAGAGGTATACTATAGAATGGGAGTAGAAATGAGTGGCTCTCACTTCAGTAGTTTGGTAATATTATATTTTGGGATGGAACATGGATAAATCCAATCTTGAATCTTCCTTAATATCAAAATCCTATTCCACTAGGTTTACTTAAAAAATAATTTTCTAAAAATATCTCTTTGTTTAATTAATTTTTTTAAAAAATATCTCTCTATTTAATTGATTTTTTGCTTGTGATTTTGGTTTCAGTCATGAATCGACCATTCCGAATCCAATGCCGGCCGTGAACCAAATGCACCCTACGTATCTTAGGAGAAGATTCCATTAACTAATAATAACTGACCATCTTTTTTGGGCTATTTTGGTTGTGAAGTTGTATGGGTCATACAACACATCCACTCTTCAGCTACTAACTTGCTGGATGGTTGGGATGGTGACTACATGGGATAGTGGCAGGAGAGAGCTGACTTTTGGTAAGGTTATCCCAACCCATGGTGCTCTGGGTCTGGGGCATGGGAGTATTGGCCAATGCCTTCCGGCAACGCTGGAAAGCTAGAAATTATGTTGTTTTTTGAAATGGAGATCGGTCTGGGCCTCTGGTGGCGAGAGGATCTGCGTTATGGCTGTTGGCCACCATGCTCCTTCTAATCAGCATATTGATGACGAGAAGCAAGTGAGAGGCAATTAAGTCTATCTTGAAAACAAGTGAAAAAAAGGGACAATTATAGCAATTGCCTTGATAGGTAATAGCAGTTTGAAAAAGAAAAATCGTCTATTTCAAGATAAAAATTTGAGATGAAACCACTATAAATTTCACAACACAAGAATGATAGGCACAAAGACTTTAACTCGTGCTTTATAATATGGTTTGTATACGACAAAATCTTTTGACTTCTAATTGCTATGTAATCTTTCAAATAATTATCAATAATATTCTATTTTGGCTGGACTTTCTAAGATGATGGGCACGTGTCTCTTCCATGCTTGTCCTTGGGAGAGGTACAACAAAGAGTAATACACGTATAACATTTTCTTTTCTCAAAAGATACGGTGATCTCATGAAAGATATATAATTTATTTCTAGAAAAATATCAAATATATATAACATCTGCATAGTCTTTTATATATATATATATATAAGTGTGGATAAGATTGAATGGATTTGGGTTCAAATTTGATCAGATCAAAATTAGACAATGGGAATCCTATATCGATGATTCAAGCTGTTGGATGTGATCTATTACCTCAAAATTGCTTAAACATCAAAAATCATATAATTTGAAGACTCCAAACATATACATCAGATGATCAAATAATATATTTGATTTAATTTTATTTAGATTATCAAATTTTTGATTGTTTAATGCATAGACTAGAGATTTCTAAATCATATATGTTGGTGCAGAATTCCACCGATGCCGGAGAAGCTGGAGTCGAGGGGATCGCGACCGCCGCGGGATCTACAAGGAAAGTCTAAACCGGAGTTGGGGTGCTCCGCAAGACCCTCCGACGCTCAAGTCAGTACTCTGCTTCAACAAAAATGGAGTACTCGAATGGGATTTTAGCAGAGTTTCGAGATAGAGTTTAGAACTTAGAGGAGAACGTATCTGGAGGTCTCTTTTATAGACGGAAGAGCGTAACCGATTGACAGCGACGTCCGTAACTGCCTGGTAGTGGGCCGTTCAGGGTCACGTGGAGTTTGTTACGGAGAGCAGTGGTGTCCGTTGTCGCAACTTGCCAGAGAGTGATGGGGCCACGTGGAGTTTGTTACCGAGAGTAAGTGGTGTCCATTGTTGCGACTTGCCGGAAAATTCGGGCCGAATGGCTGAAGCTCGATTGGAACGTCTGGTGGAGCGGAATAGCTCTCTGTCTCGCAATCTAAGAGAAGCTCGGATGTTTTCGAGGTTGCTGACGGGTTAACTATGGTTGGGTGTCTTAGGCGTCGATGCTGCAGACGGAAGTCATCCGCTGGAGGAGTTTGAAGGACACTGTGGAAGGTCGGCTGGCGCTGTTGAAGGTTGATGGCTGGAGAGGTACGGAAGACACCGGAGACAGTCGGTCATTGTAGAAATCCGATCGCTGGAGTCCGTCCGTTGTAGAAGTTCGTCCGAAATCCAATCGCTGTAGAAGTTCGGACGGAGTCCGGTTTTGTAGGAGTCCGGAAGAAGGCCGCTTACTGTAGAAGTTCAGATGGAGACCGGTTGCCGTAGAAGTCGGATGGAGACCGCTTATCGTAGAAGCTCGGATGGAGACCGGTTGCCGTAGAAGTCCGGATGGAGACCGCTTATCGTAGAAGCTCGGATGGAATTAGGAAGGCGATCGACCACCGTAGAAACTTGGATGGAGTCTGGTTACTATAGAAGTCCTGCTGCTGGAGCAGCTCGGACATTGATGAAGTCCGAAGAAGCTCAGAGTGAAGTCGATCGTGATAGGAGGAAGTCTGAAAGAGATTCGGAGAGTAGTCGATCACCGTAGAAAATCGATTGATAATGAATCCTAGAGAGCATTTGGAGCAGTCCGGTAGATGACTGAAAGAGCTCATTATCGGAGAAGTCCGGAGGGTACGATAGGAGTTCGTCCGTTGGAGGAATCTGGAGGACACCGTGGAAGGTCGACTGCTGGAGGAGTCTGGATGGTACTGTGGAAGCTCGGACAACCGGGGGAGATCAGAAAGATGCGCACAAGGTCGGAAGCCGGAAGAGTCCTGGGAGGGTTGGCCTCTTAGAACTTCGGCTGGGGTTATTTTATATCCAACACCAGTCCCCTACTTTCGAGTTCGGGTTTCGAATGAAGGAAGTACAGAAAAATTTTCACAGCCGAAGTTGCCCCCCTCGATTTTCGTACTTGATTGTTTCTAGATATCTTGGCGTTTGGCATGCCGGTGCTGGGGTCTTTTCAAATCGAGGCGATCCGAAAAGATTTTTTCAAATTTTGCTGGAGCATTGTTCTAGTACGGCGCAATAATGATTCTGTCAGTTGTCAGCCGTCTGTCACGACGAGTGGGACACGCGGCAATTGTAGATCGGCCAAAAGAGATCTGCAATCATCATTGCGCCGGACCCTGAGGCCTATTTAAACCCATCCTCCTCCTTCAGGGGTTTCACCTTGCCTGAGATTTCTCTTTGATCCCTTCTTCTTTCCGAGAGCTTCGTCTTCCTCCAATGTCCCTCTCGATCTTAGGCGCTCTTCGGGTAGACCCCCATCACCCTCGCTGCCTTCCTGCATCTCTCAGACCAGCCTAGATTAGTTCTGAACCCTTCTTTTTCTTGTTGTTCTTCCATTTTTTTCCTTCGCATTCCGCCCGTTCGGTTTCTCTGCAGCGCCTTGTTTCTTATTTTTTTCAATTTTTTTGAGATTTTTGGGGTTTTCACTTGATTCAAAATTCCTCCAACACTTCTTCCTCTAGTAGTTCTAGAAGTTCGTCCGTTCTAGCCCCCCAAAATCTTAGTTCTGTAGATGGACCTCGTCCGATCTTTGTACCAGACACCATTCCCAGCTCTCTGACTTCGGACAAACTCTCGCTGATTAGGATTCAGTACGGGGTTCCTCCGGAGTACGAGCTTGAGCTTCTCGGACCAACTGACCGGGCTAGCGCCCCTCCCCCTGGCCGCTTCTGCTTATACCAGGAAGCTTTCCACTCGGGCTTCGACTTCCATTTCATCTTTTGTTGTTACTCTTTTTCACTTTTTAAATATTTCTCTAGTTTCTGTAGCGTCGAACTTCTTTAGTTTCTGATAGGATTTCTTTCCCTCTGTCGTTTAGCTGAAGTCCGGCCAACTCTTTTCTTGTTTAGAAATTTTTATACCTTCAAACGTCATCCTTCGCGAAAAACTGGTGGTACTTCTCCCCCCAGTTTGGTAGAAAGGGGTTGCTGAAAGGTACCCCCTCTTCTATCCACAACTGGAAGGAGAGGTACTTCTACGTCCGATGCCTGACCCTGATGCTGGGGTTGCCCCCTGGGGCTCCCTAAGGGACTCCGTCCGTCGGGCTTCTAGCCTGGAAGGGACGACCTTGAAGCCTCCAATAAACTTAAGGCTTATCCATCTCCTCTCCGACCTTCTGAAAGAGCAACTCTTATTTAACGTCGTCCTGAGCCCTCTCAACCCTATCGGTATTTTTTTTTTAAGTCATTCGCTGCTTCCTCTTCCTCTTATTCCATTTCTAAACCGTGCCGATCCTTTTTCATTGCAGATATGGACGCGGACGTAGCTCGGATGCTAGCCAAGGGTCTCAAGGCCCACAAGAGGAAAGGCGCCGCAACTTCGGGGTTGGCGAAGAGGGCTAGGGTAGAAGAGACAAGCTCGACCGTGCCTGCCCAGGTGGCCATTGTCGTTGACGCCCCCTCCGACGTTGAGCCCGCAGTCCTCCGAGCTTCTTCAAGAAGCCCTCCGACCGAGGTTCCCGCTCCAGAGTCTCGTCCCGAGGAGGCACCGGAGGCCGAAAGGAGGAGAAGGAAGAAGACGTTGGCCCGCAAGATCCGCAGCAGCAGGGCTGCCACTGAGGGGGCGACAGCTCCAAAGAGGATCCGGAGGAGAATCCCTTCAACAATAGGGATTTAATAAAAAGATTGGTCGACGGGTGCATCCTGCCCGAGGTCGTCCACAAGATCGTCCACGTCGATCCTGAACAACGGATTTGGACTCTCTGGGGTCCTTTCTTGAGGTAGGCCGATCTACTTTTTTCTTCCTTTCGCTTCTTTACTTAGCTTATTCCTTAGCTTTCATATTGACTTCCTGACTATTCTTGCAGATTGGTACCAGCTCATCGCCAACATCGAGGCGATGAATAATGCCAAGAAGGAAGCAGTCCAAGCGGAGGAAGGTCGTCAGGCTGAAGCTGCCCGTCTCAAGGAGAAGGTCGTCGAAGTTGCGAGTCTCCAAGAGGCACTGCAGAAGGATGAACAAACCTTGGCAGATCTGAAGGCAGCCCTGGAGGAGGAAAGAAAGAGGGCAGAGGCTGAGATCTCCAAGCTGAAGGAGCAGATCCCGACCCTAGTCTCGGAGGCACGGGCCCAAGCAGTGGAGGAGTTCAAGACCTCCGAGATGAGGGATCTAACATCCAGTTCGGCCAGGCCGCCTTCATCAAAGGCTTCGAGCTTTGCCAGGAGAAGGTGGTCGGAAAGTTTTCCGAACTCGACCTCGACTTCCTAGATGAAGCATCCGACGATGAAGTGGACCTTCCAAAGCCGCTGCTAGTCTTCCTCCAGTCGGGTCCTCTTCGACTGCCGCGGCTGCTGCGGTCGACTTTTCGAGGGGGCCGAGCTCCTCTACTTCTGCTCCAGAGATCCGAAACCTCTAATTTTGTACTTTTTCTTTGTTGCGACTTTTTCTCTTTCTCTTGTACTTAAGAATTATTCAATCAATGGAATCGAATTTTTGTTTACAGAGAGCTCCTTTCTCTCCTTCTTTTTTTTTTTGCAATGATTTGCATTGTGACGCTCTTGTTTTCCGACAACAGTGCCCTGCCGAAGCTCTTCTCCTACCGCAGGGGATTCCTCTGAAGTTCATGATCCGAGATTTGAGAAGGAAAGTTCGTCACCTAACGAAGAAATCAAAGAAGATGGATGATGAACTTCACAGGCTGAGGAAGAGCCATTCGAAAGCCACCGCGGAGGTTACTCGCCTTCGGGACCTCCACAAAAAGGGCTTCATGGACTACACCCGGAAGAAGGCCGACTTTGTGAAGGAGCTTGAGGAACTCCAGAAATGCGCCAGCGATCGATCTTGGACTCAGGCTTCCAAGATCAGCTCCCTCGAGGTTGAGTTGGCGGCCACACGAGAGAAGATCGGCCAATTGGAAGGGAGCTCGTCCTGGCTTACAACTCAAGCTGACCACGATCGGGACTGGTCGAAGAAATTCTCCGACCTCCAAAAGCAGCTACAGGACGTCGAGGTGAATTACAACGTCTACAGAGTCGGCTGGTGCGGGCAAGTAAATGACTACAGAAGGAGTCTCAAGACGGCGACCAACGAGGTTGCTCGCCTTCAGAAGTAGTTATTCGAGAGAGCCCAGGCCATTTCGGTTCAAGGCTTCGACGAGCTCTGCTCCTTGAGGGGGATCATGGAAGAACTATCTGTGGCCCTTGGACAGGAGAAGGCCGAACTATAGTGGCTGAAAATTCAGTTGGCCTATGAGCAGCAGGCGGTCAAGGATGCCAAAGCGAAGTCCAAAGTTCTGAGGAAAAGGCTTCGAAAATCAAAGGGCGAAAGCAGGTGGTTTCACCAAATATATCGGGAGATGCTGTTAAGAAAGAAGGAACTGAAAGAAGAAGTTGAGAACTTAAAGCAATCCCTGACAATGGCTGCAACCGAGAGATCGAAATCAGAAGAAGCCGAGCTTCCTTAGCACTTTTTTACCTTTTGTTCCATGTATTCTTTTCTTTTCTGATTGTTTCTTTTTTTTTTGGCCTTCAAAGGCTTTTGTAGTGCATTCTTTACTGATGAAATAAAATAGAATTTTCTCATTATCTTGTATGCTCTTGCTCTGAGTTGTCATTTACTGAACTTTTCTTATCTTTTGTCTTGTTCGATGTCGACGTTGTTTGAAGATTCTTGATCATCCCCATGTTGATTCGCCTTTTTTGTTCATGACCGAAGGTCTTTTCGAGGCCATTTGAGTTTGACGCTTTCTCCCGGTGTTCGAGCTTGAGGCCGAACTTCTTGTTACTTTGAAAAAGTCTATTTTCTCCTGCTAGTGTTAGGTTTCCCCTTAAAGACTGAGAATTTTTGACAAAAGTTTTCTTCCTCGGTCTGTCTTAGATGTAGTTCGTTTCTTCCTTATCTCTGGCGTAGCTCGTCGCTTTCCTTTTTCTCTCCCCCTTTCTTTATGTTTGGGGAGGATTTTTTCTCTGCTCCTAACGAGGTTGTAGGGGTGTAGAGGAGCCGCTGAGGGGACTCTTCCCTCATCCGTCTTAAACGATCAGATCTTCGTTTGTGTTAGGACGAGGTTCTCCTCCTGTTTCCGACACAATCAATTTCAGCTCATGTTAGGATGAGATTTTTCTCCTGTTCCTAACAGGATGTGGGGGCGCATAAGGGCCGTTACAAGAGCCTCTCCCTCCATCCGATCTCTAAATAATCGGGCCTTCGACTTGCTCATGTTAGGACAAGATTCTCCTCCTATTCCTAACATGACTGTGGGAGCGCATAAGGACCGTTGCAAGGACCTCTCCCCCCATCCGATCTTTAAATAGCCGGGCCTTCGACCTTGCTCATGTTAGGATGAGGTTCTCCTCCTGTTCCTAACATGGCTGTGGGGGTACATAAGGGCCATTGCAAGGGCTCTCCCCCATCCGATCTCTAAATAACGGACCTTCGACCTTGCTCATGTTAGGACGAGGTTCTCCTCCTGTTCCTAACATGGTTGTGGGGGCGCATAAGGGCCGTTGCAAGGGCCTCTCCCCCATCCGATCTCTAAATAACTGGGCCTTCGATCTTGCTCATGTTAGACGAGTTCTCCTCCTATTCCTAACATGGCTGTGGGGGGCATAAGGGCCATTGCAAGGGCCTCTCCCCCATCCAATCTCTAAATAATCGGGCCTTCGATCTTGCTCATGTTAGGACGAGGTTCTCCTCCTGTTCCTAACATGATTGTGGGGGCGCATAAGGGCCGTTGTAAGGATCTCTCCCCATCCGGTCTCTAAATAACTGGGCCTTCGTTTGTGTTGGGATGAGGTTCTCCTCTTGTTCCTGACATGCTTAATTTCGATTGTCTGAAGGAGCTACTCCCTGTCGTTATAAGCTCATGCCAAAAGAAAAGATATGCGAATATGAAACTTTTATTTAAGGCAAAGTTATCGGTAATATATTCGTAAATTTTTCGAATTCCATGGTCGCGAAAGGTCTGCTCCTCCGAGCTTTTTTAGATAGTATGTTCCGGGCCGGACTACCTCCCTGACTTCATACAGGCCTTCCCAGTTAGGGACAAGTTTTTCTTGGTTCTGAGGTTGTGAAACAGTGGCTAGTCGAAGTGCTAAGTCCCCACTCTGAAGGCTTTGCTTTTGACCTAGGAGTTGTAATAGCGGACTGCTTTCTGCTTGTAGGCTGCCATCCGAACTCGAGCTGTCTCCCACTTTTCTTCTAACAAGTCGAGGTTGGCTTTGAGATCCTGTGAGTTGTGCTGCTCGTCGAATGCACGACTCATGCCGACGGAAGCTTAAGTTTGATCGAGATCATGGCTTCTGTTTCGAAGGCTAAGGCAAAGGGGGTCTTCCCTGTGGGAAGTCTTTGGGTAGTTCGGTATGCCCATAACACATGATAAAGCTCGTCTGCCCAAGTTTCCTTTGCTTTTCAAGTCTCGCTTGATTCCTTGCAATAGAGTCCTGTTAGTACCTCGGCTTCACTGTTTTCCTGCGGATGGGCTACTGACATGAAGTTATGGGAGATGTTTAAGTCCTCACAAAATTCAGCAAACCTTGCTCCAGCAAATTATCGTCCATTATCAGTAATGAGAGTTTTGGGTAAGCCAAACCTACAGACGATTGACTTCCAAACGAAGTCCTGCACTTTAGCTTCTGTGATTTTCGCCAAAAGTTCACTTCGACCCACTTGGTGAAGTAGTCAATTACCACCAGGAGGAACTTCCGCTGCCCGGATGCCATGAAAAAGGTCCAAGGATATCCATCCCCCATTGTGCAAACGGCCATGGGGCACTCAAGGGTGTAAGTTCGGAGGCGGGCTATCTTTGGATATTCGCATATCTCTGACACCGATCACATTTCTGACATATTCGATGGAGATGTGGTACATTGTAGGCCAGTAATAACTTTGTCGGAGCAGTTTGTGGGATAAAGATCTGGCCCCCAGGTGACTTTCGCAGACTCCTTATGTACCTCCCACAAGGCAAAGTCGGCTTCAGAAGGTCAGAGACATTTCAGGAGGGGCAAAGAGTACGACCTCTTGTACAGCTTGCCTTCATAAAGGATATATCGGGAGGCCTGGTTCCTAAGCTTCCGAGCTTCTTTTGCATCATGAGGAAGAACCCCGTCTTTGAGGTATGCAACCAGTGGGTCAATCCAGCTGGGTTCATGGCTGATCTCTATTACAAGCTGCGGTTCTTTCGTACTTGGACACTTCAGAACTTCGAAGAAGATTTTCTTGGGTAGTTCAGCCGGAGCCAGTGTAGCCAATTTGGAGAGAAGATCGGTCTGATATTTTTCGCTCTTGAATCTGCTTGATGCCAAAGCTGCCAAAGACAGGGATGATCTTTTTTACCTTTTGAGATACTTGGCCATACTATTCTCCCAAGCTTCATAGCTTCCACTAACTTTCCCATCACCAATTGGGAGTCACTGTAGACTTGGAGCCGGTTTACTTCTAATTCTTTGGCGATCCTCAGTCCTGTAATCAGAGCTTCATATTCTGCTCCGTTATTTATCGCAAGGAATTCAAAGTGCAGCGCGTACTCCACGATAATTTCTTCTGGATTGATCAAGATCAGGCCCGCACCTGACATGTTGGAGGAACCGTCCACATAGAGGGCCCAAAAACATCAGGAAGATCTGTTCTTTCTTCATGGGAGTTCGGCTGGAGCCCTGGATTGTCAGCTTCACCTCGTTCAGTTCAGCCTCTTCCGGGATGGTGCATTCCACTATGAAGTCTGCTAATATCTGGGCTTTTATCGTCGGCTGAGGTTGATAGTTAATGTCGAATTCCGTGAGCTCGACCGCCCATTTTCTATCCTTCGGAAGCATCCGCTCGATGCAGAACTGCCTTAATCGGCTGGTCGGTGAGCAGTGTTATGGTGTGCCCTTGAAAGTAAGGTCGGAGCCTTCGAGCTGCAATCAATAAGACGTAAGTTAGTTTTTCTAACTTAGTATACCTGATTTGGTGTCTCTCAATACTCGACTTATGTAGTAGATCGACCGTTGAATCTTTGCTTCTTCCTTAACCAGACTGCTGTGAGAGCCACGGGGGAGACCGTCAGGTACAGGAACAACTCCTCTCCAGTTCGGACTTTGCGAATAGCGGAGGTGAGCCGAGGTGGTTCTTCAATTCTTCGAACGCTTGCTGACATTTAGTGGTCCAACAAAATTTTTTGGCTATTTGAGAGTCTGAAAGAAAGATAGCACCGTTCGGCCGACCTTAAGACGAAGCGATTCAGAGCTGCTACTCTCCAGTAAGGCGCTGAACTTCCTTTATTGACTTCGGAGCGGTTATTTTCTGGATGGCATGAATCTTTTTCAGATTTGCTTCGATCCCGCGCCCCGATACCATAAAGCCCAAGAATTTTTCTGAGGTTACTCCAAAACGCACTTGGTTGGGTTCAGCTTCATCTTGTATTTTCGGAGGGCGCTGAAGGTCTCCTCAAGGTCGGCGATGTGGTTCATCGAGGATTTACTTTTTACGAGCATGTCGTCCACGTAGACCTCTATGTTGCGGTCGATCTGCTCTTTGAAGATCCTGTTCACCAACTGTTGATAGGTCGTCCCTACATTTTTGAGGCCAAAAGGTATAACCCTGTAACAGAAAAGACCACGGTCAGTGATAAAAGCAGTTTTTTTTTCGTCCTCTGGTGCCATCCTGATTTGATTGTAGCCGAAAAATGCATCCATGAAAGTGAGAAGCTCGTGGCCCGAGATTGCATCCACTAATTGATCAATTCTGGGTAGATGATAACTGTCCTTCGGGCAGGCTTTGTTCAGCTTTTTGAATTCGATACACATCCTCACTTGCCGTTCGCCTTCTTGACGAGAACCACATTGGAGACCCAGTTCGGGTAGTTGACTTCTCTGATGAATCGGCTTTCAGGAGTTTATCAACTTCTTCAGCTATTGCTTTCTGCCTTTCCAGTGCATGACCTCGGATTTTTTTCTTCATCGGTCGATATTTGGGATCAACAGCTAGACGATGCTGAATGACTTCCGCATCAATCTCCGGCATGTCCGTCGGAACCCAAGCGAAAACATCCACATTCTTTTGTAGAAAATTGATAGCCGTGTCCGTACCTCTTCCCCAGGTTGGAGCCGATCTTCACCACATGCTCTTCATTCCCATCATTCAAAGGAATTGAGATAAGATCTTCAATTGGCTCATCCCATTCTTCAGTAAGGTCGTCGCGGGTGTCTAATCCATCAACCGGACAGGGGTCAGACTGACCATTTTTTTGTAAGGCTATGTTATAGCAGTGTCTTGTCAGGACTTGATCTCCTCTGACCTCTCCGACCCCTTGGCTAGTAAAATTTCAATTTCAAATGGTAGGTCGATACCACAGCTCGGAGGGCGTTGAGGTCAGGTCGGCCGAGTATTGCGTTGTAGGCAGACAACACCCTTACTATCAGAAAATCCACTTGCACTCTAGATTGTTTCGGGTACCGACCTGCAACTACGGTCAAAGTTATTACTCCTTTCACTGGCACAGCATCGCCAGTGAACCCTACCAACGGGAGCTTATCGGCCCTAATCGACCATCCGGAATGGATATTTTTGAGAATGCATCGTAAAATAAAATATCGATCGAGCTTCCACTATCAACAAGAATGCGACGTACATCATAGTCAGCAATATTTAAAGAAACTACAACCGCATCATTATGGGGAATTGAATTTTTCGGGCATCTTCTTCAGTAAAGGTTATAGATTCTTCAGTCCTCTGCAGCTTGGACGGTTCGGTTGATCCACTGGCTGCTCCCCATCGAGATCCTCCAGAGATGGTGTTGATGATCCCAATTGGAGGTCGATCTTCAAGCTGTTCTTCCCTCCTTGGTGGCTCTGATTGTGGTAGGGCCCTCGACCGATCTTCTCTACCTTCAGGCCGACGTCGATGAATCTGTCTAGCCGACCTCGTCTGATGAGCTTCTCGATCTCATCTCGGAGCTAAATACACTCCTCCGTGTCGTGGCGTGGTCACGATGATAGAGCAGAACTTGTTAGGGTTGCGCTTCCCGGGATGTGTGCGCATCCTTTCTGACCTTGGCAGCTGCTCCCTGACCTCCATCAACACTTGGATTTTTGGAGCATTGAGAGGGACGTAGCTGTGGAATCTTCCTGGGGGAGAGCTCCGCGAACTCTGCGGTCCGGGCTTCTCTGCCTACGAGCTCGGGGAGGAGTTCGGACACGCTTGTGTCCGGAGGAGTTCGAGAACGTGGTCGAGCTTCACTCGGCCCTTTTTTAGCTGCGGGCTTGCTGGAGTCACCCACCTGTCGCTCCTTCGCGGCCTCCTCATCCTTCAGCTTGAAGGCTTCCTCTGCTCGGGCATATCCTTCGGCTCGAGCCAGCAAATCACGAAGTCCTGGGATACTTCTTTTCCAAGAAAACAGAAGATCATTCTTTTGAAGACCGCTCTTCAGGACGGCCATTGCAACTGATTGGTCCAAGTTCTGAACCTCCAATGCGGTGGCATTAAAACAGTTGACATAAGTTCGGATGGATTCTCCCTCCTTTTGCTTGATGTTGATGAGGGACTCCAACCTCTCCGGGGATGTCGGCTGCTGACGAAATGAGCCGCAAACTGATGGCTCATTTGATCAAAGAGAAGATAGTACCCGACTTCAGTGCCGAGTACCAATTTCTTGCTGCTCCCTTCAAGATAGACGGGAAAGCTCGGCACAAGATGGCGTCTGACGAGCCATGGAGCAGCATCATTGTCCGGAAGGCCTCCAGGTGGTCAACCGGATTCGAGGTCCCATCGTAGCTCTCAAATTGGGAGAGCTTGAAGTTCGGCGGGATCGGTTCCTGCATAATCATTTGAGAAAAAAGAGGATCAGTTCAGATATCCTCACCGTAAGCAGGGGGAGCATGGCGGAGCTCTTCGATCCGTCGGTTCATCTCTTGGAACCTTTGATCCAGGAGATCCTCTCGACTGCGAGTCTCGAGGGTCTTCTAGCAGAATGGAGGTAGGGACCCTCCGAGGGTGGAATCGTGATCAGACAGAGAGCTCTTCGCCCTCTGCTTCCCTTTTCCGGAGAATACAGGGCGACTGGCCCAAGTGGGCCGCCCGATCGTCAGATTCTGGAACTCCGACGATGCTCTTTCCAGCCGCACAGATGCCTGCGGTTGCTGCTGCTGCTGCATGGCCTGCACCGCTTTGGTGAGGCCCCTGACCTGCTGAACCAGCAGGTCAAACTGCTCCATACCGACTGTCGTTGTCGGAGGAGGAGGAGCCTGAAAAACTGGAGACGAGGCCGGAGCTTGCGGATCTCGCTGAGATCTGACCACGGAAGTCGTAGATCGCCTGGTGGATGCTTTTCGGGGAGGCATCAGGTTGGGATCTGGCAGGAGAAGAAGAAGAAGATGTCAAAAAAAATGACCGAAGACAGTCCTGTTGAGTACTCCTTTAAGAACAAGGGTCCTGTGAAGACACAGAGCCCTTTCTCTAGCGCCAATTCTGTTGGTGCAGAATTCTGCCAATATCGGAGAAGCTGGAGTCGAGGAGATCGCGACCGCTGTCGGGACCTGCAAGGAAAGTCTAAACCAGAGTTGGGGGTGCTCCAGCAAGACCCTCCGATGCTCAAATCAGTACTCTGCTTCAACAGAAATGGAGTACTCGAATGGATTTTAGCAGAATTTCGAGATAGAGTTTAGAACTTAGAGGAGAACGTATCTGGGGGATCTCTTTTATAGACAGGAGAACGTAACTGATTGACAGCGATGTCCGTAACTGTCTGGTAGTGGGCCATTCAAGGCCACGTGGAGTTTGTTATGGAGAGTAGTGGTGTCCGTTATCGTGACTTGCCAGAAGTGATGGGGCCACATGGAGTTTGTTACCGAGAGTGGAGTGGTGTCCGTTATCGCGACTTGCCGGAGAATTCGGGCCGGACAGCTGAAGCTCGGTTGGAACGTCTGGTGGAGCGGAATAGCTCTCTGTCTCAGCAATCTAAGAGAAGCTCGGATGTTTTCGAGGTTGCTGACGGGTTACTGTTGTTGGGTGCCTTAGGCGTCGATGCTGCAGACGGAATTCATCCGCTGGAGGAGTCTGGAGGATACTGTGGAAGGTCGGCTGGTGCTGTTGAAGGTTGATGGCTGGAGAGGTACGGAAGGCACCGGAGACAGTCGGTCACTATAGAAATCCGGTCGCTGGAGCCCGTCCGTTGTAGAAGTTCGTCCGACATCCAACCGCTGTAGAAGTTCGGACGGAGTCCGGTTCTTATAGGAGTCGAAAGAAGGCCGCTTACTGTAGAAGCTTGGATGGGGATCTGTTGTCGTAGAAGTCCGAATGGAGATCGCTTATCGTAGAAGCTCGGATGGAGATCGGTTGCCGTAGAAGTCCGAATGGAGACCGCTTATCGTAGAAGCTCGGATGGAATTCGGAAGGCAGTCGACCACCGTAGAAACTTGGATGGAGTCTGGTTACTGTAGAAGTCCTGCTGCTAGAGCAGCTCGAACATTGACGAAGTCCAGAAGAAGCTCGGAGTGAAGTCGATCGTGATAGGAGGAAGTCTGAAAGAGATTCGGAGAGTAGTCGATCATCGTAGAAAATCGGCTGATAATGAAGCCCAGAGAGCATTTGGAGCAGTCCAGTAAACGACTGAAGGAGCTCATTATCGGAGAAGTCCGGAGGGTATGATAGGAGTTCGTCCATTAGAGGAATCTGGAGGACACCGTGGAAGGTCGACTGCTGGAGAAGTCTGGATGGTACTGTAGAAGCTCGGACAATCGGGGAGATCAAAAAGATGCCGCACAAGGTCGGAAGCCGGAAGAGTCCTGGGAGGGTTGGCCTCTTACGAACTTCGGCTGGGATTATTTTATACCCAATAATATGATTTTTTTTATATCAATTAATTTTAAAATAGTAATAGATCACATTCAACAATTTGAATCATTGATGTAGAATCTCTATTATAGAATATTGATCTGATTGGATCTGAATCCAAATTCGATCAACTAAATTCTAGTTGGCTATATATATATATATATATATATAAAACTATATATCGTTGACAACTTGATGGGTAGTGGCACCTAACAACATTACTTGCATAGATTTTTGAGCACACGAAGACTTCCAGAACATTGCATGACTCCTTAATTTTGCTGCGTACCACATACATCCGAAAATATCGCCTTCATCATTCATCGCAGTAGTGACCACAATCAAATGAATGGTCGTTGCGAAGGCCAGAAAAGAGATGACTCGAAACTTCTATTATTGCAAGAAGGTGGCGCAGGATTCCGACATCTGCGGGCGTATGTGCGTTGGCATATTTCTACTGGACGCTATTGCGTGAGGGTCTCCACCTCCAACGCAACAGAGCATCACCAACTTTTCTATCTCTCAAGTTATTCAATAGTCCAACACCCTCGGCTACACGTGGACAGCGTTAGATAAAGTACGGCCCATACGTGTGATGATTTGTGCCAACGGATGTGTGATCCGAGGGCCAACAGTTTGCCTATGGTATCCAAGGAGATCTGCTTGTCTCCTATAGCTTTCAAGAAGTCCTTTTAAGTTCTTTCCTTTTATCTTTTTTTTTTTTTGAAAAATTTTGGTTTAGCGCTTGAATCATTTGGCTCGATATGCAAACTATGGTTAGATTAGATGTAATAATTGATTATATTAGGAGAATTGCAATGATATTGATGTGGTCGTTAAGTGATACCATCCATCTGCACCTAACTCACTTCTTTTATTCTTTAGTCTTACTAGATTGGTGGAGGGTGATGCACTAGCACTTGAGTTGGCTTTATAATAAAAAATTGCCAGTTCCGTGTCTTGCATTAGAAGGTTTTCTTCTACGTAATTGTGCAAGTTAAGCATCTCTTTTTGTGCGAAAGGAAATGTTATGAAGCACCACTTCCTTACCCTCCGGATTACCTAGCCCATGAAACTATATCAATCTGCCTGTTATATCAAATAGGCATCTTCCTTTTATAAAGTTAGTTCATGATTGCTAATCATGTACAATTATGAGGGGCCTATCATTAGACCTTGATACAGAATCTATGTATACAACCTAAAGCTATCCAATGCGGCAATTTCTTTTTTTCAGGATAATTTGTAGGCCAAATGATGAGATTGGAACCTTTACATCCAATCGAACCAATAAACAATTAAGCAAATGTGTCAATTTTTTTGGCATGATCTTTGGCATATCATATATGTTTAACAATTCAATTTTTAGTGTCAGATGCAGCCCACATCACATAAATGACTACTCCACCTACATTTAATGTAGGCCACAAATTGAAAAGATTAGAGTGGGTGGGCAACGGTGGTATGTCCAATTAGAAATATCTTTCTGCTCCTCTATTTTGCAAAAAGTTTTATCATTCTATTTGGATTACCATACCAATATTGGCGTGGTGTAACCAAGCAATGATGAAACTGTTACCAAAAAAAAAAAAAAAAGATGATGATGAAACTGTTGCAGTGGTGGACATGAAAGTCAATGAAAAAGAGGTTATAGAAAGAACAAGTTTAGCTTGTCACTATGGCAATTGAAAGGATGGTGATGAGATTTACACTCCCTTTGTAACATTCTAACAAGTGCAATCTGTATTTATCTACTATGGATATTCTCGATTTCTATGTGCATATATAACCAATAGAAATCATTTTATGTTTTATTCATGCGATCGATTGATGGTAAAAGAAGGAAGATGTGAAGTCAGAAAGAATGATATTTATTTATCCCAACATATTTTTTTATTGTGTACTAGAAATTTTGCCAGTTTAGTGCACCTGGCCTCAAATCTTCTAATTTTTATGACTATATTGCACTAACATGTTATATTGTATACATTTATTTATTTTATTGTAATACCAAATCTAACCTTCACTAATGTTTTACGATATGTGCTAAATTGCTAACCATTGATAAGTAATTTTATCTCAAAAAAATTCATTTCTTATATTGAAAGGGAGAAATGAGTTGAATACATTTTTTTATAAAAATTATACAGATAATTAGAAAAAAAAAATTTGATCACTATGTACCTCTTGTGCTGAAGCCCCAATTCATGCCATATTTGCATGTTATAATGCTATAGCTGCTTCATTCAGAAAAATATAATATGTTGCCATAAAGCTTTGGTTGAAGAGGGGTGGTTGTGGTCAGCACTCATGAGAGGTGGAGCCTAGAGGTTGGTGAGGTCCGAAGATGATTGTTTGTTTTCAGATTTGGAATAAAAATATAATCAGAGATTCTTCATGAAGGACTCTGATACTTAAGTTACTCAAAGCTTTAAGAACAGGAAGAGAGAGAATTGACAAGAAGTATTTCCGATTATCAGAGTCTCAAAAAGATTTATCAGATGGTTCTTTGTGCCCTTTTTTATAGAGAAGGAGAATTAACTTACGTGGGCATATTTTGTTGTAATCATTTAAAATTTAAAGAGAATGGTATCAACCCATGTTCTACTTGTAACTGTTCAACACCTTTAGATTTTAGAAGTCCTCAATATAGATCCGATCATGAGATCAACATGAGTTCAAGCAATTTGTCGGATCAGCTCGAGAAAATGTCGGAAGATGAAGATCAAGAAATAATTGAAGACAAAGACAAGGTGGAGTAAACCGCCCACAACATAACTTATTTAGTCTCTAAATTTAAAACATATTTACTATGTGTACAAAAATATAAAAAATTAAAAATAAAATTTTTAAATAAATTTAAAACATACCAATCTATTATATCTCTCATCGATGCACATATATACCATACATTTTTATTCAAAGACATGACGCCAACCATATTCCCATAATACGCCCCACATTCTCAATTACCTGTTAGTATCATCACACTCTCAAATGCTCTCCATCTCTCAATCTCGGCGAGTTAGTTAAATAAATAAATAATAGAGCACTAAAGTTTTAAGTGTTTTTTTTTTTTTTTCCACTTGGTTGGCAAACGATCCAAACTTCCTACCGCCAAGTGACCAGAACCCCCTCCCCCATTTGAACCCATCCAAATCCCGCATCCTCCCTTCGTAGTATGAGATGCCGAGTTCCTCCCCCTCCTCCACGGCGGACTCCGGCGGCCGGAGCTCCGCCTCGCGTCGGAGGAACAACCGGCGTCTGCGCCAGGCCTGGTGTTGCTCCTTCGCCGTCGGGCCCTACAGCCCCGAGATTCTCGTTTCCTCCTCGAACCAATCGAAGCTGACGCAGAAGACCATCGACCCCCGCCGATTCTCTCGCCCGGCAGAGTCTCTCCGATCGCCCCCGACCCCCCTCGGCCGAAGACCGCCGCCGAAGAGTCGGAGTTGAGGGTGAGGTTGATGGGGAAGAATGGAAGGTGGCTGGAGTTGGATTTGGACTCGGAGGTGTTGTGCGAGAACAGCTCATTCTTTGCACGGATGGTCGCGGAGGCTCGCTGGAACGTCTCGGATGTTTCGGAGGATTCTTGGAAGATCGAGGTCAAGGAATTGGAAGATTTGGATGCTTTTAAGGAGACGATCGAGCTGATGTTTGAGAAGGAGGCGATGAGGTGGCTCATCAATGCGGGTGTCTCTCGAGCGATTGATGTACTGGAGGTGAGGATGGTTCTTTGTTTTGGTGACTACCTTATCTACTCAATTTTATTTATGTTCTCTTAAACACCAATTTGGATGCTGAGATGGATGTGTGGGTTCAAAATAGAATGGACAGTGGGAGGAAGGTCAATAGAGATTAAGAAATGATTCATATGGAGGGAAAATAAGTACTTGATATGAAAAGATTTACCTATAAATTCAGTAAAGTTTTGTCTAATGGGTAATGGCCATTGAATTTGTATCTTGGCTCAATGCTACCTAAACACATAATGAGGGCGTTGAGAAGTGTCCAGGAGTGATGGATATGGGATCTTTCAAAAGATTGGACAAGGGGACATGCCCATATTATATAGATGTGTCCTTGAATGTGTATAATTGTATGACCTCCAGGTTACAGTGGAGTAACCTTACCATTGCACCAATGCTCACCCTCATGTATATATATGTCTGTAATTTCATAGAATTCATGAAATCTTTTGCTAATGTTCTATATATTAGATTTGAGGACTTCTAGGTGCCAAAACTTGATATTGATATGTGACCATGATGACATCATGGCTCATTGTCTCGAAGTGTCCGGGTCATATTTTAATTACTTAATTACCACTTAATCTGAAGAATAAATTTATCCCTTGCATGAGGGTTTAGCCTTTTTGTTCAAGATATTAATCATTGAAGTTTGAGGCTGTTGCATAACCAGGTCTGCTGTGGATATGAGTCTTGTATGAATTGGTGGCAATTGATATCCAAGGAAACTTTGGCAAATCGATTTTTCAATGAGAAGTTTGGCGAACATTAAACTGGAGAGCGTGTGGCCTAGTAATTGAGTATGTGCTGTCATCTTATGAGGAAATCATTACTCTTGCATTTAAAATCATGTCATGGGAAAGTGTTATGTTTGCTTTGGACTTCTCTATTTAAAATGAATATGATCCACTTACATATGCATATTTTTGAGTTATGGCAGGATTAGGGCATATGTGGAAAGAGGCTATTAATGAAAGATATCATAAAATAATGTGGGTTTAAGCATTAAGTGCATTGGAAATGTACTGGACCTATAGGAGATTGTAAGGGTTGTTGGCTGTGTTTAAGTGAGGTTTAGTGTTGGAAGAGTGACCAAGTTAGACTTGATTTGTGGTTTAGAGGAAGTAGCATGACCTCTGTATAATGCTTGTACAATACATACCACCTTAATCCTTCAGTTGGACCAATAACAATCATGATTAATTTAAAAACCTTAGATAATGTGAATATATGAAGATATTGTCACTGTCCTTATCACCTGAATATGTCATTGGTAAGTGTCATTTATCTCTCTCTTCTCATTTTCTTTTCTTTAACTAATGCTAGCTCATGCTGAGAGGTAGGAGAATGGGAGGAGAAAAATTATATATGCTTTGTGGTGATATCTACTCATTGATGCCTAAATATGCTACTTTAGCATCATCTTGACTGTCTGTTTGTAGTGATCAACCTTCATACTTTGTCTTTAATGTGCACAGCCAGATTGTGATTGGTGGCAGAGCATCATAGTATCTGTTGCATTCGCTTACAACCCTTCCACGTCTTCATTTCTGGCACTAGTCCAAGGGATTATGTCGGGATTTCTTCATCTTTGATCTAAGATTTCTAGTTAGGTCACCATGTTCAGAAAAGATATGGCCTAGATATTATGAACGTGTCTCCCCTTCAGTTGGGTGATTTTGGAGTTTGGACACTACTTGAGCCATTGCACCTTTCTCCCATGTTGGTGTTTTCTACCTTTACTGACTTTCAACCTCCTCTAATTGCAGGGTCACCTTATATTTTTTATCAAGGAAGGGGAGCCTTATTTGTTCGTGTTCCATCTGATTTTGTTAATATGATTCACCACAAGATAAAACAATTTAGGCAATTATTCTATGAATTTTTCATTTTGAAACTCTTTTTTAAAAATTTGATGGTATTAGAGTTATGGTTCAACCTCAGCAAGTAGAGAGGCCAAACTGGAGACCTTTGAATTTCTATGTATCTAGTGACTGCAGAACAATCAGGGAAACAAAGGGCTGGTAAAGCACCATTGCACCGATGTTCATTTCCACCCTCCCAGCTAGATCTCCTGCCCCTAAAAATGTGTTTCCAATCATGAAGCCTGCTTTTAATTTAATTTCATTGATCACCAATTCAAAAGTAAAGAAAAATGTTTGTTTAGCTCCCTTACAAACAATATGGTGTCTTGGATATAAATCTATCAAGAGATATAATGTAGCCTATCCAGTTTCAGAACTGGATCCATTTATTGTTCCAGAAGCCAGATGAATGATAAACTGATCATAAGTTTACATTGTTGCAAAGGATGGGCATGCCCTTAAAACCAGGTTGCACCTTCTAAAGGTTATTTTTTCCTGACCACAAACCACGTGCACATACTTGGACAACAAAAGAAGTTTCAAAAATAGCAGACTTAATTGCATTTGAACGACCATTTTGCTATAAATTGGACTAGCAGAAGCGCTGAATAATGAAAAGGTTGTCTAGTGCACGAGAGTCTCGCTATTGCAAGGTTTGGGGAGGGCCAGATATACACAGCCTTACTCTCACATGCAGAAGGGCTGTTTACATGTTTCAAACCCATGATCTCCAGGCCAAAATTGAGAAATCTTACTGTTGCACCAGGACTTGCCCTTAAACACTGAATGATGAAAGATTTAAAATATACATCACATCTCCAAATACATGAATATCTGCCAGATCTTGGAAAGTACATTTTTGTCTAAATAATTTCTCTTAGTTATTGCTCCTTATGGTCCTTCTCTAAAGTCCTTTAGTAGTCAAATTACTCAGTTTTCAGTCATAAAGCAGATCTTACCAGTACATCATATCCAGTGCACTTATTTTTTTGGTTGATAAGATAGGAAAGGATTAGGAGGTATTGTATTATTAGCTGGAGATTTCATCGCACTTCCATATTCTTAAATGCTTCTTAATACCTTTAAGTGGCTCCTTGGTTACTCACAGTTTTTATGTGGTCATACATGTAAAGATTAAAATGGACAAGAATATGGTTCACTTGAAACCATAAAATGAACCAGCAAAATCAGGCAGTTTTACCATCTTTTATTTTTTTTCTTTTATACTTGATTGAACTCTTCTAAAGTAGATTTTACATGCCTTACACACCATCTTTATGGATGAAAAGGTATAATCAAAATAATGTTTGGACTAACGGTTAGCCATCTGAGGCTAAAGAATAAGTAATGCAGGTTTAGGGTTTTTTAAATCAAAATAATGGAGGTTATAGCATATAGTACAAACTACAAAGCCTCTTTTACATCTGGCTTTTGCCATCAATTAATTCTTTGTGGTTTTGATTGTAATTCTGCTTCATTGCAGTTGATTCTCCAGAGATTGCATTCTCCAATTATGTGCTATTTATATTTAAGATTCAGAGTTTGGCTCTCAGGTATCCTCCATGATTATGTTTGACAGAGGAGTTGTGTCGTGTGTTGAGTATCTGGAATCTATTCCGTGGAGTGAAAGCGATGAGGAGAAGCTGAAGAATTTATTTGCCAGATCATCTTTTGATGTAGCAATGTCCAGAGATGTGCTAGCAAGGTTATATCCACTAGGTCCCAGCAGCTCAGAAGATCTAGTGGTGCAACTCATACAATCCGTCACCAGGGGGACCAACAACAATGCTAGAAAGAGGCTGCAGTCCTTAGTCTATGGTCTCTTGTCCCCTAGCTCTCTCTATCATAAAGGCTCTCTTGGAATAGACAAGGATAGCTTGTACAACATTTGCCATTCTTGTCTGAATTCTTTGATGGGGCTCTTTCAAGAAGCCTCTGCATCAATTCCTGTTGATCAGACAGCAACAGTTGGAGGAAGAAACTCATTGATAGAACAGATCACTAAACAAGTTGAAAATATCAATTGGTTGCTAGAGATACTTATAGACAAGCATATTGCAGAAGACTTTGTGGAGCTGTGGGCAGACCAGAAAGAATTAGTTATGTTGCATGAGAAGGCATCACCAATGATAAGGTATGAGCTCAGCCGGATTTCAGCTAGTGTTTTCATAGTGATAGGGAGAGGGAAGCTGCACTGCTGTAGAGACGTGAGGTTCAGTGTCCTCCGGGCATGGTTTAGTCCAATACTGATGGATTTTGGTTGGTTGAAAAGGTACTCAAAGGGGCTAGACAAGGGGATCTTAGAAGAAGGCCTTGGTCAGGCAATCCTCACCCTCACACTCAACCAACAACAGAGTCTATTTTTGGAATGGTTTCGGGTATTTGGTAGGCAGGGCACAGAGTGTCCAAATCTAAGCAAGGCCTTTCAGGTATGGTGGCGAAGGTCGTTTGTGAGAACAACAGACGCACGAAGCTGGCTTCAGTGATTCAATCTTCAGTTATTATTGTATGTATGTAGTGTGATGGTATGCTAGGTAAGAGAAATGTTGATGTAACAGGCCGAATTGCTTTCCTTTGATCACAAATGAAGTCTTGTGATTTTGTTATCACACAGGTGGATCTTGACAAAGATTGAATCTCTCTATCATTAGCTCTAACTCTTTATTATTATAAAGCAGAGCCATTTCAGGCATACGTAATCTCACATAAATCTAGAAATCTACTTCCAATATCTTTCTGAAGATTCTTGGGTAGACACACAAAAAGAGAAGGGAAAAGAGGATTGTCCACACAAAGGTATCTTTGCCGAAGATTTCTTTTACTTTTATGGTAAAGTTGACGGATGCTCTTTGAAGGGTTAGGAGTTTTGAGTGCTGGATTGGATTTTCTATGCGATTGGAGCTTTCCAGTTCTTTTAACTCTTGCGCGATGACTATTTCGGCAACAGAATTTAGGTATACCAAGTTATCGGATCGTGGGTTGGCCAATTAAGACAGATCTTTATTATACCGGTAGTCAATGCCCAACTTTTGAAAAGCAACATTGAACTTACCTTCCAAAGTTGTAGGCAACGATTGTTGCCCAAAATACTATTGGTCGCATGTTGATTGATTCAATCTATGAAAGATATTTCGTAATACTTCAATATATATATATATATATATATATAATAAAATTGAGTGTGGAAGGATCTTGGACGTAGACCTACATGTGCTAATAGCTCCATATATTTTGGCTTGCAATCAAATGCGATCACTTAAATAGAAAGGGAATCAAAACAAAAGACTAAGGTTAGATTCTTGAAAAAAAAAAAAATAATAATAATAATATATATATATAATCGATTATTCCCATTAGAATTGTAAAAATTTGGTAGAACTATCAAAAGAATTGGTTTAATTGGTGCCTTCAATCAGAGGAGCAGACTAGTAAGGGAGAAGCAAGTGTTGCTTGCCTGATTTAATTCTTGAAGCATATTCGGATCCATTATTAAAAGGCTTCTCAAAACCAAGCTCGTATTGTGCCGACTGGCTGAGTTGTCAAGGTCTTTTGTAACACAAAATACCCAGGTTTGATCTTGTCTACAGCGGCCCGGTATTCAACAATATTTCCACTAAAAATGCCATTTCACCACATATATCTTCGACCATCATCAATCTGTTATAAAATGCAAGTTCCCACAAGGACAAAAAAAATAATGAAAAAAAAAAATTGTTGGATCTTTTGCAAATTAGTCCATAACATCTTTTATATTGATATATTAATCAATTTCCTTTCCAATATATTTTAATCCATGAAATCTGATAATGTGTTGCTTATAGATCCTTCAAATTAAGTTTACAAGATGACAATGGAGTATTCTATTTATATTTTTAATGATGTTAATTTTACATATTTTTGATATTTTTGTCTATTACTTTCATACTACATTGACCTTTCAATCCGAGTCCTACTACTATTGATTTCGGATAGCCAAGGCCCCCTACAAGAAAAGGGTGAAATAAACAAGAAGTGTTCTAAACGTCATTCATCATTAAGCCAAGGCAATATTATCTATAAACCTAATCTGATTTGATTAATGAAATTTAGTGGAGAGATTAATGCATACAAACAAATAACTTTGCAAACAAATTTATACAAATATGTATAAATATAAAAATTTTTATGGACTAATCTAAAAATTTATAGTTATATTTCCATGCACATTATCCTTCTTCTATTGATCTACTCATTTGCTAATTCCTTCACAAGTACATTATCTATGCGAAAATAAACTCTTCTCTATAATTCCTTTTATCCATAAAGAAAATAACAATATCATAAAAGATAGATAAAAATGCATAATTATGTATATAATGCTTATGGAGTTAAATTGATGCATCCTTTGGAAAAGCACGGTCTAATCTATCTCAAATTTTCAAGTGCAATATTGACTGTTGGGCATATTATTCTAAGTATAATGTTGGGGTGCCAATTCAAACACAGAAAAAATTCTTACTACATAGAATAAGAGGACTATGTGACACAAAATAATGCATTTCTTTCTGAAACAAAAATAATATTTACTAATTATCCTTAGCATATATATGTAAAAATTTATGAACAAGATCTGCCATATGGATCAATATCACATTGTATCAATGTCAAATTAGTATGAATTCTCATATTATATCGATACTCAATACATCTCACTATCTCGTATCATATCATATATCATTACCAATATGCATAAAGGCACAAGTTTTTTGGAAAATGCTTAATTGACTACGTACGAGGCTTGCATGGCCATCAACGGATATGCTAATATATGAACGCGTAACCTTAAGCATATCTGCTGGCATGTTCTTCCCCCAGTCAGCATAGCATCAATTACTAATCCGTATCTCGCTAAGTTTCTCTCTCCACGAGCATTTATAGACCAGAGCAATATAGAGATTGGCAAATGTCATGCCTGCATCAGGCCATTCATCACGTGCACATGATAAAAGAAAGAAATATGGTGATGCTTTATGACATCTTTTCTTCTATAAACAAAAAGAGAGGTGGCTTCTCAGTTTCCTCGCCCTGCTTTAGTAGATTTGAAGGTTCTGATTTTTATTCAGTCTACTCATGTTCCATGGCTTCTCTTTCAAATTTTACTCATGCTGGAAATTAATCTCTTAATGGGCTTCTCTTCACTATGGTCCTTCTATATCTGCTCTGAACTTTATAAGGATCATGTTGGCAAGACTAATAGAAACTGCTTATTTCTTGGGGTTCATTACATGTAGCAGCAGAATGTAATATATCATCTGGAAGCTCATTTTTGTTTGAATAGGTTCTTTGTGATTGGCTCTTTGTTGGATCTTCGCTCACTGACCCTGTCTGTT
Source organism: Elaeis guineensis (assembly GCF_000442705.2). Lineage (NCBI taxonomy): Eukaryota > Viridiplantae > Streptophyta > Magnoliopsida > Arecales > Arecaceae > Elaeis > Elaeis guineensis. The sequence continues at coordinate 9,133,763 of NC_026001.2, forward strand.
CCTTATCTTGGGCTCATTGATAGATTTTTGCTTGGGCTCTCTTGGTGATGTTTTGGTTTGAGAAATATTTTGTGCATCACGGACGGCATAGAAAATCCAATGTAGAATATACCATTTCATCCGATTGTCCACTAATCATCATTTTTTAATACACATTTAATGCCTCCGGATCGATTTTTTTATTTGAAAATTTTGTATGATGAAAAATATCCGTCCTTTGAAAAAATTATGACATTTATGTTTATATTATAATGTCTTATATCCATAATATGTGTAGGATGTCATAATTTTTTTTAAAGAACAGAAATATTTTCGTCATTCAAAATTTTCAAACAAAAAAATCGATCTGCAGACATAAAATGCGTATTGAAAAATGATTGGATAAAAATATCCTCTTATATTATGATATCCAAGATTATATTATACATTTTGAACTATATTATGCACAGCATGTCATAATTTTTTTCAAAAATAGAGATATTTTTATCATATAAAATTTTTAAATAAAAATTATATATTAAAAAATAATGATACATGAATTAATCAAATAAAATGATGCACTTCATATTAAATTTTTATACACCATCGTGAATAAAAATTTTCTTTAGCTTTTTGCGTTCTAGTTATATCTTGCTTACAATTTTTCAGATCGTCTTCTATGTACGTCTGCTGCTTTTTCTAATATGAGCATCAGCTCCTTTACTTATCAAATTAAAAAAAATAGAAAAACAAAAAGAGAGGCTAAATCACTATGACAACAAACACAGGGCCTAATCTTCTTTTTAGAAAACCTTAATCACCCTTGTCATAGGGATATTAGTACTTCGCAGAACAACTGCATGGTTTCACCCCACCTTCCCTTTTTCAGGAAAACCAACTTCATGAATTGAGGGCATAGAATTTGTTTTGGTGAAATGGTTGGGCCCAACGCGGTAGTCTAAATGAAATCCAACCATCTTAAGGGAATCCACGGTTGCCATAATGCCATGTGTTCATCCTTCTAGAAGCATGCGCCGTTGTTTGTGCGAGTCCAATGCAGACAAAAAGTTTGTTACGGAATCCGTTCAGACGTCATCTCAGTGGTTGCCGCTCCTTTAATCATCCCCTATTGCTGTCCGTCTGATCGGTGGACATCATCCTCAATTTAGCCGCGCAAGACGCACTCGCCGCGTGTGCGGGACTCGCAAGCTAAGTCGCGACCACGGTTGACGGCCGTAAACGGCCAGATGGCTTCGGAGAAACGGGCTCCGTTAGGGAAAGGACGGACCTTGACGCTATTTTGCGGTGACGGCACCCACCGGGCTTTGACCGGCTCTTCCCCTGGTCTCATGGAGGTGATACCCATCGGTGGTGATGATGATGCTGATGGCATGTATGCCATATGGGATCATGACATGGTCATCAGGTGGGCCCCGTTTCTCGTGCTCTAGCTGGACGTGGACCTCGTCTCCCTTTTTTTAAACAAAATAAAGCTTTTAGATCATGCTTTCTCGAAATTACCCTTGCCTTTTTGTTTCTACTTTTTATTGTCCTTGGGATGTACGTAATTCCGGTGAGCTTACCTTCCGAGAGTTTGGAGGAATGGGCGGCGCAAAAGCTTCACTAGACTCACGGTGGGTTCGTGGAATGGGTCTACCCGACCCTAGTCACCCTAGGCTTTATGGCCTTTATACACCCTTCATCTAGAACCGTTCGATCTTGAATCCGACGGTCAGTAACAAAGAAGAGTAAGATACCCTATGCTCCCTGGAAAGAGGGTAGTTTCGTCATACTAAAAGTTTGAGGGAGGCTCATGATTGCCATTGTCGGAGGACACGCGTCGAATTGTGAAAGGGTCCTTATTTTTTGGTAGTCAAAAAAGCTGGTTTGGGTTAAGTCATATATAAACGAGCCGGGCTTGAACCGGGCAATGCAAGTATTTGACCAGCTTATTAAAGAAATATATGATCATTAGAACTTGGGTTGGCATGGCTCAAATAAAGCACTTAAAAATAAGGAAAAGTGCTCGCTGGGACAAGCGGAGCTGGTGGGTTTGGTGAATGAATCGGTCAGGTCTGGCTGGTGGCAGCCATGGCACGTCTAGTTTAATGTTTCCAAGGCTATAGTGGACCACTTCTTGTTCCAATTGGTCTAAGCTTGAGACCTAGGATTTTGCTATAGAATAATATTTTATTATAAAAAATATTTAAAATATTATATTATTATTTTTTTATATTTTATTATTTTTATTTTTTTTCCTCCTCTTCTTCGACTTCTTCTCGCTGTTGTCTGCCTCCCCACTGCTGCACACCTCTTCTATTCTCCTTCTCTATCGATCGGACCCATTGCTCGCCGTCCCATCACCGCTCACATTCCCACCACTGCCTCTCGCTTCCCCCCTCCCTTTCCTATTTTGTCATCTTTTTCCTCCTTCGCCTTTGCTACTCACTTTTCCATAGCCACATACTACCTTTTTTTCTTTCTCCTCCTCCGTCGCTCAACTCTCTGCCGCCATACATTGACCCTAGATGAGAAGGGATGATGATCCATTGGGATGAGAAAGGAGAGGAGCACAATTCCAAAAGATCCCATTAGCTTTTTGATTTTTGATTGTATCTGAAATTTGAATTATTTAATGCATCTATATATGATTAATTAAAATTAATTACTGATAAATAGATAATTATCATCAATTTTAAAATGATAGATAGGAAAAAAGCCATCGGTAAAATGATTAAAAGAGATTTTGGAGCACCAAAGTAAAATCCCTGAAACCCATTAGGAGAAATTTTTGGGTGTTTTAGTTAACATTGCTTCCCCGGGATTTTTGTTAGTAGCTTTGTATTGCTATATCTGGTTAAATTGCATAGGTCCAACACTAATCGAGACGTGGGGATTGCACCACTTTCTACCGATTTCAAATGACTGATACGGTGCCAAATCGTCACAAGCCTAGGTGAATTTTTGCTTTTCTATCCCATTATTCATTTGGGGCAATAGATTTACATATGATCTTCTTTGATATGTGTTATGCATGTGAGTAGGACTATGCGTAGCTTCAATTTACTATATGATTTAAAATCCTTTCAATGTTCGTGATCAATGTAGCCTTGCATGCTTTTAATAAGAACGTCATTGTTCCTCTCATAAAAGAAAAGACTAGGAAAAAAAAGTCTATCGTAGATATGTTAAAAATAACTATTTAAAAAAAAATATTTTTAAAAATGACATATATGATTGAATGTTTAGGAAAGATTTTATGAGATTTTTAAATGGGAGGCTAAGATTTTATCATGAAATCTAACATCATTGGTCTCTGGCTGCATCATTCCTGGCCCACTTAACGTATTAATTTTACATGCAACTAAAGAATTGTGCACTCAAGAATTCGTATGATATTAACTATCTTAGGTATAACTTCGCCCAGTGCTTCCAACCTTGTTTATTTTCTATTAGGATCTATTCGTGTACCCAACTCTTGTATTTATACCATATCCAACACTTCTACAGATTGATTTCTTGCTTATGTACTTGATATAATGCTTAATGCAAGCTTAGGCTCCTGAATGTTATTAAAGAAAGAATAAGAAATCGTGCAACATGACATCAAAAAAAGAATTCATGCAATACATAAAGGACACGTTGAGATCATTGGGAGGTCCATGTACCATACAACTAATCACCAACTTTTATATAAAATTATCCATTCTCATTTAGTATATCATTAAAATCACTCTAAGGCACCGATCTCGCTCTTTTGAATTCTGACATGTGGATCGTATGAAAAGGTGCCTTCTAGAGTTCTAGTCTCTCATATGGTCGTCTTACGGTGCTTTGCGTATATCACAAGGCATGTGTTGTTTTATCTACTTCATTATTAAATTAAAATACTTCCTTTCCACCGAAAAGTTTAAGGTGACCGTTGCCACTGACGTGCTTGACCAGTGTTTAATGAAATGATCGAGTGGCGGTGCCGGCGCCACGTAAACGGACCGTCCGGAGGATTTTCGTTGCAACGATGGTACGATATTAAATTTGCAGCAATCCAATTAAAATTTAAAAATTAATAAAATAATATAAAATATTATTATAAAAATCAATGAAATATATAGTAATAAATAAAATATAAATATTTTTATTAAATTACGATAAATTTGATATGATATCACCGTTGCAACGATTTTTTTTTTTTTAGAGAAAAATCGTGAGATACCCTTACATCAATCATTTCATATGACTGATCATGATCTTGAGCTGAAAAGCCAACATGCATCGCCATTCCAATACTTATTATTATCTTAAGTGTGACTTTAGGCCTTAGGTTTTTTGCATTTTGGTGGTGGTCAGATGTGTCTATTAATAATCACTTATTGAAATAGTTTAGATTTGTCGTTCCAAAATTTTTGATTCATTGAACCAAATGAAGAGATGTGTCTGATGAAATCAGTGATCAATCAAATCTTTCAATGATTAGCTAATGGTTGGTCCAACGTGATCTCAATCCATCCAAATAAGCATGTTGTAACCAGCTAGTGGTTAAAATAACTATTCACATTATAATGCAACTCTTCACTATCCTGATCAATAGAAAAGGAAATGATTCAACTGCTTGTCCGATAATCTGGTGATCTCAATTTAATTACGAAGCTTCTCATACCCGCAAGATCGAAAAAAAAATAATGTATAATATTTTTCTCTCATATCTTGTGTTTTCTTTTAAAATTTTACCTCATTTAAAAATCGAAAGATCTCTGCCCGACACATGTTACGAACCTTTGATTATTTTCTATAGTTACAGTACTAAACCAAGCTTTCCCATCTCTATTGAATAGAGCAATTTGCTCATCCACCTTATCTGATCGGCTCTTGAACAACAATACTTGTAATTTAACAACTTTATCCAATATTTATGCAAAGTCTCTTTATTTATTTATTAAATACCAATACCTTATAATTGGCAGGGCTTCAGCACATATCAATTCTTGAGCAACTATAGCATTCAAGATATTAACAAAACAAAACAAAGTTAGGGGATATATTACTAGATTGGCCATCAGCATGCTTTCATTCATCACCTTGCATCTTTAACTGTCATTTAATTCTTCATTTAAGATGGAGCCAAGAGTTTGAGTAACGCATGTCCATAGTAAAATTTGAATTCAAAAAATTAAAACTAGAGAGAGAGAGAGAGAGTTAACAAGGACATAAATTGCCCGAATGTTACTTGAGTTTATAAGTAATTAATAGATCTATGCATATTTTGCATGTCAAGCCATTGATAGACCACCAAAAAAGTTCCTCACGCCCAAAAAAAAAAAGAGAGAAATGAGATTATATACATGTTTCAAGTCCAGCAAAAAGTCAATCTTATGAATTGTACCTATCCACTTACAAGAACCTGCCATCCAAACCCTCATATCACATTGTAAAAGAAGAAGAAGAAAGTGCTAACTACTAACTCTAGTTTCAAAACTATACTTGATGCTCGATCAAAGAACTATAAAATCATACTAGCTTGATCATGCAACCTGCATTAGCGAGAATAAAATCCTGATAATCCACCCTATACCACCAAACTTCCATATGAAAACTCCAAGTTAAATAGTTTTAAATGAGTATAGCGTATATTTCATAAAAAAGTGGTATGCATTTATTTCTCTACTTTTTCTTCTTTTATTTTGCTTCAGACTAGAAAATTAATCCAAAACAATTTTTTCTTCTTGAAAAGCCAAATAAGAAAGCTTAGTACCAACAAGCTTATGCATTTGCTCTTTTGAATTTAATATCCACTTCCGAGTGAATTTTTAGCTATGCCATTTTTGATGTGGTATAGATTTCTTTCTTGAGTTTACCTACTAAGTGCAATTGCGCAGACGTATCGATTATATGAGATGGAGCATCAAGGAAGTCAACCTTATTTGATTGATATATTTGCATTTTTAGTTTCTCTTTATCTCCTTAAGAATGGCGATGAACTGATTGTAATATACATGTTTGATTAAAAAAAATGTATACATTGCCTTAAAAGGATCTCCTTAACTATAGAAATTTATTGTCTTCACACCTACGAGATTGAGTTCGGTTCATGGCTGGCCTTCCAGTTAACACTGGAGCATGAGGCCTATAATTTTCATTTCATGAACAATTAACTCATCCAGAACTAATCTAATTACCCAAGAGGCTCCCATGTGAGCAGGAGCCGCAATAAATCATCTCATAATATGATTCTTATTCTAATGAAACCAGGCGGTTGGCATCTAAGCACCACCGGTGAGATGACCACGCCAAATTCCCCCTTCCCGTCGAGACGCCTCAGGGCCAAAAAGCAACCGAAAGAATGATCGACCTCTGAAGTCCGACCCCACGTTCCCCCACCTCATAAAACCCCCGCAAAACAGCTACTCTACAAAGGCGTCCAGAATTATTCTATGCGAGCGTCCGATCAGCCGTTCTCATGCGGGTTACGTGGCGGATTGGTAATGAACTTTGCTCCCAAAAGTCAGTTTTTCTCGGTTCCAGATCGGCATATATATTTCTATGCGGAGATATTTTATCCGCCTCTGTGGCGGTGGGCATGTGGATGGATGGATGGTGTCTTGCATGACCATGCATGATGCATGGTGACATGACTGAAGCTATATTTAATATCTACGAAGAAAAGAGGCTTTGAGAGGGAGATGGAGAGGGGGAGGGGGAGCGTAAAGAGAGGAGGAATGATGGGGAGAGAGAGAATTTAATCCAATCTAATGGAATTTTGACGTCCGCAAGGACGGAGGGAGCTCTCACTCTCTCTCATCCCTCTTCTCTCTCTTCTGGAGAGAGAAGAAAGGAAGCCAGAGAAGAATAATTATTTCTATATAAATTTAAAGAAAGAAAAATAAGCCAGGAGTAGAAGGGGTGGAAAAAAACCGGCAGTCGCTCGGAGACGAAATCGAGTAAGAATCAGCAAAGCAGAAGAAACCCTAACCCTAGAATTCGCAAGCACTAGTAGAATCTAACAAAGAAAGGGCGTTGAGGATCTCTGGTGAGTTCAAGGGTTGTTTCTTTCTAGATTTTGTGGGACTTGTTTCTTTGTTTTGCTTTAGTTGCGTTATTTGTCAATCTTCATGCATTCGGATGACTTGGAGCTCTGTCGGCTCTGTGCAAGATTGGGGTGAGTTGCTGGTGGTGGACTCGGGGAAGATTTTTGTCTATATTTAGTTGGGATTTTTCTCCATTTGAGTGATGTTTCTGGGGTCCGAATCGGTAGAGGGATTTTACTTTAGATTTCAGCGTGCAAAGTGGAAAAGATGGCCGTGAGGGGAGAGGAAAGCAGTTGTTCTGTGGTTTAGGGGAGGGAAGATCGGATTTTGAGCTGCGTCCTGCTTGCTTGCTTTCTGTTTCCGGAGAAAGATCCGATTTTTTGTTCGCTTTCTGTAAGTTTTTGCTTGATATTCCTGCTAAACGCGTGGAGGAGGGGCTTGGGATGAGATATCTGAGACCAAGGTACTGACTTTTTGTGGGGAAATTGAGAGAAGAGATTGAGTAGGATGCTGGGAGGCAAAGCCCTTTGCTTGGATTTTGTTTCCATCACTCGAAGTTCCTTGTGTTCCTGTATTATTGAACATAAAGATTCCGTCTTTCCAGTGGTGAGCCAAACTAGTATGGAACCATGGATCTGGGGTTCCAAATCTTGGAAAGTATGTTGCTTTAACTAGAAATTTCATCTTCTTCTGGTCTGTAAACTTTCCATTCCCTTTGCTCCTCTTGAAAGATGGTGCCTTCGGGGCCTCCAACTCCCATTGGTGGGGCTCAATCTGTTTCCCCTTCCCTCCTTCGGTCGAATTCTAGCTTACTTGGAGGACCGCAGGCTGGTGCCCTCCCACCGCAGCCGCCATTCTCGTCCCTGGTCTCACCTCGCACTCAGCTCAACAGTAATAGTTTGCTGGGAACTATCTCCAATGTCTCGTCCCTCCTTAACCACTCGTTTGGAAACGGAGGGCCTGGGTCTGGTGGTGCGCTTGGTACGCCTCTAGCAAATCTCCAACAGCGTGGTGGCCTTGGAGGTGCTGTTGAAATGGTAAGCTCTGCGGTGCCTGATCCACTCTCCTTCAACTCTTCGTCTGGCCCAACCCAGGGGCAGCACCTCCAGAATCCTACTGGAAACCATCTTGGATCGGACCACCCCCAGCCTCAGCAGCTTGAGGCAGTGCAGAACTTGCAGCAACAGTTCTCTGTTCCTCACAGCCAGCAGCAGCAACAACAGCTTCGAGGAGGATTGGGTAATGTAGGCAGCGTGGGCCCAGTTAAGTTGGAGCCACAGATGGGTTCGGCAGATCAGAACGGTCCAACACAGCAGTTACAAACAATGCGCAGCGCTGGTGCTGTGAAAATGGAGCCACAACAGCTGCAGCCTTTGAGAAACTTAGTGCCTGTTAAGATGGAACCCCACCATTCAGATGCATCAGTGTTTCTACACCAGCAGCAGCAACAGCAGCAGCAGCAGCAGCAGCAGCAATATTTGCACTTGAGGCAGTCTTCCCAGGCTGCAGCTGCGCAGATCGGTCTTTTGCATCAGCAGCGGCTGTTTCAACTTCAGCAGCAGCAGCAGCAGCAGCAGCAGCAGCAACAACACCAGCAGCAGCATCAGTTACTCAAGAACCTACCTCAACAAAGAAGCCAGTTGCAACAGCAGCTTCATCCACAAGGTCTTCCTGTAAGATCCCAAGTGAAACAGGCTATATATGAGCCCGGAATGTGTGCTCGGCGACTGACTCATTATATGTATCACCAGCAACATAGGCCAGAGGTGATTTTCTGTTACTCTTGATTCAGATCTCATTATATGAGGATGTAGTTAAGTTGCATGTTCCTTTTATTCTCAAGCCTCTTAATTCCCCATGCTAAGTGCAGGATAACAATATTGAGTTTTGGAGAAAATTTGTCGCGGAGTATTTTGCTCCCAATGCAAAGAAGAGGTGGTGTGTTTCCCTTTATGGAAGTGGTCGTCAAACTACTGGTGTTTTCCCTCAGGTATGCTTAATGATCAATTTAACCTTGTCATTACATGGCACTTGGTTTGTATGTTATGTTGGGTGGTTCCATTTTTTTCACTGTCCTTTTACTGGAGATTGTACTTAGTGTTGATAATGCCAGTGACATGTATGTAGTATTCCAGCTTTAGTTTAATTCCAGTCAACACAGATTTTCATTCACATGCTCTTGATTTTTATGTGCAATTTTACAGGATGTGTGGCATTGTGAAATATGCAACCATAAGCCTGGACGTGGTTTTGGTATGTACTCTTCTAGTAAAGAATTATCATTTGTCATAATAAATCATCATTTGTAGATTGCAATTCTCTGTGTGGCGTCTATCTTTTACTATTGTATAAAAGAGCAATTCTTCTGGGGCTCCAAAATGGGTGAGCAACTCATCTAATTTCATGCATGTTCCACTCTAGTGGCCTTTAATTTTTCCCAGCTTCAAAAGCAAACTCAATACTTCCATCTATTTCCTAGTCAGCTATCCACGCACATAAATCCTTCCACTCTTTCTCTTTCTTCATGCATGTGCATATTGTTGATATTTTTTCTCTTTTGGAAGGGGGGATGCTCGGCATCAAGGTTTGTCGTTTCAGTACCGGACCTCATACCAATATCATCCAATTATATTGTCGTTACGCATGGTATGGGGGCCGGTTCCATGTGTCAAGTGTTGGCACACCCCCATACCGCATACCAGCTATGAATGGTACAGTCGATATGCACCGATATTGACTGATACAGCAAATCTTGCCTAGAATTGTATCATGAAGTCCTTTCTGTAGTCTAGTGCTGGCTTCACCTTTATTCTCTACTCTCATATTTGATGGTATGCTGCTGCACAACTGTGGTGATGAGGTTGTTGGAGGATTTGATGGGATGGCTTCGGTGAGCAAGTAGACCAAGTTATGAAAGGTGTGGGTGTGGGTCATGGTGGTTACGGTGTTACCTTGGTTGTGATAAGGGGGTTTGGGTTCCTGAACTTCTCAAACAATTGGGATTTAATTACAGAGAGCGGAAGGATGAGGAGAGATTTACAGAGAGATGCTGGGGAGGGGCTTGTTAGAGAGGAGAGAGGTGGGAGTGAAAAGCAGGTTTGGATTTTGTTATTAAATGTTAGTTAGTGGAAAATAGAAGTCTGTGCTTAGAGAGAGGATACTGTTAGGTATTGTCATTGCACATGAGATTCTCTCCATGATCTCATGAGTCAGAAAAGAAAATGTTTGGTCATCAGATTTGCTTTTTTTCTTTTTAATATGATTCTGTAGATCCATTTCTACTTTTCCTCTTTTAATATTATCTTAGAGAATTCTCTATAAGAGTCAAAAAAAATTTACATTTACTGAAAAGATGGGTGTTTATATACAAGAAGCATGGGCTATCAGAAGCTTAGCTGCATTCTTGTCTGTCATTTCTAGTGGACTACCAGTAAAGCATGTGTAGTGCACATAATTAAGAAGTAATAATTAATGATGGTCATGATGTGCTGATAATTTTAACTGTTGTAATTTATAGGCAAATGCTCTCATTTTATTTTTATTTTCTTGTTTCTAAAAGAGAAAGGTAGGGAGTGAATCAAGAAATAACTTTTATGTCAAAAAGAAAATCCTTAACCAATTTCTTTTACTTCTTTCCATGGCTAATAAATGTATAGGCAAGCCTTAGATAAGGTGAGGACACTGTCTGGCAACATGCCAAGGTCTTGCCATTTGCATATAATTTATTTGTACAATGGGTTTGACAGGTCATTTCATGCTATTTAAACAGCTTTATTTTGTCTTCTTCATATCATTGAGTCCAAAGGAGAAGAATAGAAGCTGAAATACCATGTATGTATATGCATATGTATATGCATGTGTCTATGGGTAAACATAAGTATACATTATATACACATACATATTTATGTGTGTGTATATGCCTCTAGGTATTTATGCATATATGTGTATATACATGACATAAATACATATAATGCATATATAAAAACATAAAAATACATGCATACATATACATACACAAATGTTGACGTACATATACATGTACACACACATGTATGTATGTGTGTATGTATCCATACCCTTGGTTTGCTTTAATGGCAAATTTATTGATTAGAATGGTCGTTTTTGCCCCTGGAACTCCATCTCGCTATGACTGTGTTTTAATTCTTCCCAATATTGGCTTCTAGAAACTACTGTTGAAGTTTTGCCAAGGCTATGCCAAATCAAATATGCTAGCGGCACTTTGGAGGAACTTCTATATGTCGATATGCCCCGTGAGTATCAGAATCCATCAGGTCAGATTGTACTGGATTATGCTAAGGCAATCCAGGAGAGCGTCTTTGAGCAGTTACGTGTGATACGTGATGGGCAACTAAGGATTGTCTTCAATCCAGATCTAAAGGTGAAACATCAAAATAAATGCTCTGTTGTATACTACATGCTTACCTTCTTAGCTTTATGCTGTGATTCTATTCAATCAATTTACCCTTTTTTTATGCTCATCTCTTAGATTGCTTCTTGGGAGTTCTGTGCGAGGTGTCATGAGGAGCTTATTCCTAGAAGATTGATAATACCACAGGTACCGAGTAATCTTTTGTTCTGGATATCAGTTTGCAATCTTCTGCTCCATTTTTAGTTCTTACTTGCAAGCATGCTCTTGTAGCTCTGGTTCATGGATAGTTTGTTTTTTTGCTATGCAGGTTGGTCAACTTGGTGCTGTGGTACAGAAATATCAGGCTGCTGTTCAAAATACATCATCAGGCTTATCTACTCAGGATTTGCAAAGCAGTTGTAATTCGTAAGTCGGTTGCTTTTGTTTCATGTCATATTCACCCATTCATTTAATATTTAACATTTAATACTTACTGCTTTACGTCTCCTGCCAAATGAATTTTATTACTTTGACTATTCTTCAACACATGTTAAATGAAAAAGAAATACTTAGCCATTGCCAAGAAAGGTGTGCATGTTGTAGTTAGGGCTGTAAACAGTTTCTGGTTATCCAATAACATGATTCTTAGAAAGCAATCAACTTTAATCCTGAATATGGACCGATCATAATAAAATATACTCGATAAGTTATCCATTAATATTTTATGTACAAAAGTGTATAACCAGTATTATGTTTTAGTGGAAATTTCACATATGTTAACCTCTTCACTTTATTTTTGTATTTTTCATGATGATTTCATATACAAATTTTTCAGTTTTAGATCAATTTGGGTCTAGACTACTTAGACTTATTCAAGGAAAAATATTGCACATATAAACACCCTAGTTGTTAAATCAATAACTCCACCCTATAATATTGCTTAAGTTTGAGAAAAAAATGCTTGGGAGAATATTGGTATCAATTTATACTAGAGCTACTGAACATCTGATCATGTATCAATTTATCGCAGTTTTTTCACATGCATGCATACGTGCCTTGTGTACGTCCTTGCATGTTCGTGCGCACGTGAATTTGTATGTACAGAGCTTTGCCATTTTTATTAGTATGAAATGCTTAGCAACTTTAACCATCCAGGAAAGCTTTTGAGGCTTGGGGAAAGCATTGTAGCTTCAATTGGTTCATTTATTTTTAACTGCAGATAAGTTAAGGGTGACAATATACATGTCTGGGATCTTTGTTCTGCATTGAATATTGTTCTGGTCTTCTAGAGGCAGTTGCCTAGGTGCCCAGGAGGTTGCCTGGGCACCAAATTGGACGAGGCCATGTTGGGCCAAGCCTGTGTAAGCCCTACTTTTTAGGGTTTCCATTTCTCTCTTCTTTCTTTATTTGAACCCTGTATGGTTAATTTGGGCAGCAGCTGATAGGCTGACCGATGGCTATTGTGGGCCAAGTGACCATGATGTGTGGTAGTGCTGACAGCAACCGCTAACACTGGTGCTGGCCATGTGTCTGTTTTTCACTTTTTTCTTCCTTTCACTGTTTTATACTTTCTTCTTTGAACCAGTCTTCATCTTCCTCTCCTCCTTTGATTGTGCTTCCTTTTTCTGGTATTGCTTCTTCATCTGGATATATTTCACTTGTTTTTTCCCCTGTTTTTCTCCTCTTTCTTTCTAGCCTCTATTCTGCTTGCCTTACCTTCCTCCTGATGGGTGTTTGTTGTGGCCCTGCAGTCTGTTTGCTGCTACTTACCTGCCTTGCCTCTCCTTTTCCTTCTTCTTCTAGTCCTTGCGGGGTGTTAGTTGCCTGTATATGACCCGACAGCTTGCTGGTTGGTACATGGCAGCAATGCTGCTGCTTTCCTTTTTCTTATGGATTTTGATCTTTGGACTTTCTAAATATGATAAAAAGGTTTTGTGATGCCACATATGATGCTAAAAGAGTGTATATAAAATATATGCACATACTTATTCATGTATATTATCAAAAGCATGCATAATTAAGGCTTGGAGAGCTTTCCTCCCTATGTGGTTGCCTAGGTCTGCCGCCTGGCTCTGCATAGGCAATTCGACAATCTTGGCAGTTGGCACTGAACCAGTTTTGTGATTAGTTTTTTTCTTCTTTTGTCATTATTCATGCATTAAATTCTTCACACTGTTTGGGCCCACTTTTATGATATTAATATCAGCTCGCTGTTGTTTAAGTTTCAACAATTTCTTAATTATCTTTTGCAGTGTTACCTATGTCAGGGCTACAGCATGTTGTACCATAATTAAGAAGACTTTCCAGTCCTGCCACCGTTAAAATTTTCAGCAATTTTATAGATTTTTTGTCACCCATATTTTGTGGTATATCAAGTAATGAAAGTGTGGATTGGATTTCAAAAATTGCTTCATCTAATATTTGCATTTCTATTTTGATATTTATTTTTTTGATTTTTATGAGCATCATTAAACTGTACCAGCCAATCTGCTACTATCTTCTACTAAAATCAAGAGAACTCCAAGTGACCCGACCGCCAAACTTTGTCAGATGTTCAACCATATCATAATTGCATGTGAGACAGAAGCCATTCATGAAAAGGAATAGAGGAAACAAGGAAAGCCAAGTATCTGAGTGGAGTAAATAATGGAAATTGGGATGCAGATGTTTTTCATGTGCATGGCATGTATCAAAAACTGGTGCAATTAATTTGAACGTGGTGCACATGGATGAGTAAGCTAATTTATCATGAACACAAGCATACATGCTTGCATGCCTGGGTCATGAAATTCTGGTGAATTTGACACTTGTTATCTAAGTGAGCAGATGATGATACTTCTTTGCTTTTTATGTGCAAAGGCACCTTTCTAACCTCAGCAGGTGTAGATGCTGGGAAGAAGTAGGAACACTGATGGTTGATGTGTTTATCGATATATCTATTTTATGGCATTTCATTTCTTTTTTGTTTTTTTACTTAATTTTCCTTTTTTTGGGATAGCCTTTCAAAGTATTTCTCTAATTTGAGCATGCTAGATTTCGCATGGGAGATGCATGCGAGAGATAGTTTGGCCCATTTTGTTTAAAGATTTTTTATTGTTTGTGTAATTTTATAAATACACAGTTTCGGGACCTATAAGTAAACTAAATAGGGTACATTCGTTTTAAGATGAGGAGTATTCATGGTGGTCTAGGGACATGCATTATGTTAATGTGGAGCCTCATGAATGATGCATGTATGCAGGAGTTAGGTTTAAAATTAGAACAGATGCAAACTTGTTATGAATATGGATGTTGAAAATTTTAGTATTGCTAATTTAACTGACCTTTGATGCATTTATTGATAAAACCTATTTTATTTTTCTGCCAAATTACTCTTCTAGTTTGAGCCTATGTATATGAATATAAAATTATGAAAAAAAATATGGACTGTAAAAGTAAATTTTGTCAATCTATCTGTTTTTGGATCTATATATTGATATTGAAGTATGCAAGTGCACATTCTAAATAATTTTTCAAATAGTGGTTTGTTTATTTATTGTGCTGAGCTGAATTAGTTACTGGGAATGAATCTGCTGCTAGACATGTGGTCTTCTGTACATTGTATATGATTGCATAAATGAAGAAAAGATATCATATTGTCACTTCCAATCAAATAGGTAAGGTTACCTCAATTTTCTGACTATATTGCACAACTCATACAAGATGATGACTCTGTGGCATGCCATTATTATGAACAGATAAATTTCATTTCCTTCAAATTGACATATGCTAGATAATTTCATATGAAAAGCACGATTGACTTGTACTCTAAATGGTTAATGTGATCTTCCTATGCATCTTCAATGTGGCCTTCCTCCAGAACCTGTTCTGTGTTTCCCCCTCCCTGTTTATGTTCAGTCACTGTTGTTAAAGGTGAGGTGCATTGAGACACAAAGTGACCTAGGCACAACCTTATAGTGTGTTGTCTGTGTTAAGGCAACAATGATTTCATCAAGGCATAGTTGTGACTATTTGTGTTGTGTATGTGACTCCTGCATGATGTCAAGTTTAGTTTGCTGTGGTGACTGTGTCTCTGTGTCTGTCCGTGCATGTGGCCAAAATTATTTTGGTGTTTATATATGTTTTCCTGTCTGTGGTGTGTGTTTTATTTTTAGTCATATGTACCATGTTACCCAGGTCCTTCATTTTAGCCCAAAGTACCTGCACCTGACAGCTGTAGACAGACATTGATATGGCACTTGGACATGGGTCCATAAGACATGTAAATGTGTATACACACAGACACACACAGGTTGACAATATAAATGTGTATACACACAGACACACACAGGTCGACCATATAAATGTGCATATACACAGATGCGCACACAGGTCGACTATAAATGTTTATATACACAGACACAAATACAGTCTTAGGTTCCATTAGACCTTATCACCTTGGTGTTCTTTGAGCTTTAATGTTTTTTCATGCGGGTACTTAATGTGGAATTACTTTCATTGAACATGTATGATGCACTGAATTCATGTTGATTGATTTTCTCCCACTGATGATCTTTAAATGGATTGTAATTAAGACGTATGTCATTATAGGTTTGTGGCATCTGCTCGTCAGTTAGCTAAAGCTTTGGAAGTGCCATTGGTGAATGATTTAGGATACACCAAAAGATATGTTCGCTGCCTTCAGGTAGGCTGCTCTCTTACTACTATTTTACTTGAATCACTTTGAAGAGCTTCTTTTTTTTTTTTTTTTGACTTTATTCATTTTTTAATCATAAAATACAAATATGATTTTCTACTACAAAAGTTTTTTGCATTATGTAAAAAAATTGTTTAAATATTTTAATCATAAAATATGTAAATATGCTCTGATTGTTTCCCATACTGAGTTTTTGCATTATGTAAAGCAACATAAGTGATAAAGATTTCCCCACACTGTTCCTTGATCCATAACTGATTACATTCTTCTGGTTGCAATAATCAAAAATTGCAGATATCAGAGGTGGTAAATAGTATGAAGGATCTGATTGACTATAGCAGAGAAACGGGGACTGGACCTATGGGTAAGATCTCTCTGATTTCCGTCTCTATCTTATGACTCCGCAAATAGTAGACTTTTCACATGTGGCTGATGTTGATATACTTCCAATATTATTTTCAGAATATTTACTAGTATGGAATTAATTAATTGAAATCTGATCCATGCACATTTACATTATTTAAAAAGTTTGTACATTAATCGTTGACTGGTAATTGCATGTAGCTTTGGATTTTGTGGATTAAATTATTCCCTAAGAGCTACAGATTTACTGCCATGTCCATGGAATTATGAGACTTGAGAGATGCAGACATAAAAGTCTATAGGGCATATAGCCATGTTACTATTATTTTGCAATGCCATGCATTCTGGAATATAGCTACAGTTGACCAAAATTAATTTTATTATATCAAAATTAGTCTTTCCACAGAATCATGAATGCATTGAATTACCCTCTTGTTGAACATATCATTCTGTCCTTGCTTTGGTTCAGATAGTTTGATCAACTTTCCTCGAAGGAAGTCTCTATCATCAGGACTTCAAGCTCAGCAAGCCCAACAACCTGAGGAGCAGCAGTTGATTACCCAAAATTTGAACCACGGTGATCAGAGTGCTGTTCATGCCACTAGAGTGCTACTTTCTCCTGCGAGCAATGGTGTTGTTAGTGCAAGTAACTGCCTCAATGCTGCATCATCTACATCCACATCTGCAACTACAATTGTTGGCCTCCTGCATCAAAATTCAATGAATTCCAGGCAAGAAAACCAGATGAGCACCGTCACCAACACCTACAGTGTTGGGAGCACCGTTCAGATTCCATCTGCCAGCTCGTCGAATTCACTACCTCAACCCAATCCATCTTCCCCTTTTCCTTCACCAACGCTGTCTACGTCTAATAGCAACCCTGCAACTTCTCATAACATGACCCACCTGAAGCCCACCGGTTCAGCTGCAAATTTGTCTGTAATGCAACAGATGACGGCACAGCCTCATGAAGTTGATCCGAATGAATCACAGAGCTCTGTGCAGCAAATTTTACAAGAGATGATGATGTCCTCGCAGCTAAATGGTATAAGTACTTCAGGGAATGATATGAAAGGCATTAATGGAATGAACCCAGTTTTGGGTGGTGGGAATTCTATAGTTGGGAATGCTATGGCTAACAATGCATCCATGGGTGGTATGGGGTTTGGAGGCATTGGTGGGATTGGTCCATCAGCTACAGCTAGTGGGATAAGAGCAGCAATAGCCAATAATGCTATGACCATGAATGGGAGGATTGGAATGAATCATCTCTCTCAGGATCCAACAAGCATGAGCCATCAGCAGCAACATGATATGGGAAACCGGCTTTTGGGTGGGCTTGGAGCAGTCAACAACTTCAATAATCTTCAGTTTGATTGGAAGCCCTCTCCATAAAGTGAAATAGGGGCCGTCAGTCCAACGAGAGCATGTTATCCAGGTAACAGAAATTATCCGGAGTACATGAGGGAATGTTACCATCAGACAATGAGGCACCCACAGCCACAACAGCAGCCACGTTGCAGGTCCTTAACTTGTTCAAAATACCTCTTCCTGTACCAAGTTCTCGAGAGGCATATATAGTAACATCATACAAATCCTTGTACCTTTTATTGTCTACCATCTAACTGTTGTTTGTAAACAATGTGCATTATGCCTGGTTGTTGCCAATGCTACTTTACACGTGGGAAGCGTGGGGAACTGGAGTCTGTACCACGGGAAGAATAGAAGCTTTGCATGGTAGTGCCCGTTGTGCTCTCTCCACGATTTTGGGGAAATACAGGGTGATGCATTTTATGCGGATGTTTTTGTAACCTCGTCGTCCTCCAAGATTTTGTGGACAAGCATATGCTCTGTTTCGGTTAAGATGTCCAAAGTTATAGGCTATGTGATTCTTTTAAATGATATAAGAAAAATGAGAATTGAGTTCTGGAAGGTCTTCTGAGCAAACTGATCATTTTTGTGAAAGTCCTCTTGCACTCTAGTCGTAACACCGGGAACAAGACAGCAGCAAAAAGGATGAAGGAACCGACACAATGTGGACATCTGTGCTGAAATTTTTAGAATTTTGGCAAATATTGCCACCATATTCCGCCAAACTAGATACTAAATGATTCGAATACTCTTAACTTAGTGGCGGTATGCACTGTTAGGTGATGCAAGAGCAGTTAGAGGTCCTGTCCATTAATGAAGAGCTTTATGGTTCAAATTCCAAACGGATGGGCATAAATCTGCCATTGCACGGTAGTGGGAGAGGATAAGCTTGTTTTGTTGATCACTCAACAGTCGATATACCAGGTGAATGGATAATGTCAAGTAACAGATGATATACAATCAAAGTTTAGGTCAGACGTGCCTTCTCTTGCCCTCTGAGGAGGTGTGCTTTGGGTGGCAGCTCAGGCTGCCCAGGGGTTAGGCTTCAGTCTAGGTGGTGGTCTGGGCCGCGTATAACGTGGTGACAGGGGATTAACCCTCCTGGTCTCAATTTAAAAAAAAAAAAAAAAGTCTGGTCGACAAAAAAAAAAAAAAAAAAAAAAAAAGAAGAGAAAAAAGATGAAAAAGGGTGCTAATACTTGAGGATTAATTCTGCTAAGCTACCAAACATGAACAACCAGTCCTTTAACCGTTCCAAAACAAATGCTAGATGGAAACTTTATATCTGATCTGTTTGCCGGCTTCTCTGCTGTGTTAACACCTGTATAGGCGCTTTGTTGTTCTGCAACCATTTACAGCTTTCATGCCCGTAGAGACTGAGCGGCTAGAGGGCGTCTCATGTCTCTTCTTAGATGATGCAGAAAATGAGAGACAGGCATACGCATTACAGTCAGGAACTATGAGATCACCATGGCTCCAATTCCCAAAGATGCTAAAACTGAAAATCTGCATTCACCAAACTATTCTGTAATTCAGTTTGTGCACAATGAGAGCATCAATTAGCATTCTGATGTAACAAATATTAATCTATAGAGGTCCAGGGAACTTGCAAAGGTGATCGTCTAATTTAATACTTCTCCCAGCATGCATATCATGTGATGTCTTCAGAGATAATATCCGGTTATCAACTGCGGTAGATACTACCTAGCTTATCCACTGCAATGAATAAAAATTTGTTGCATCTTTGTACCAAAAGTAAGCCAAAAAGAGGGGGAAAAAAAAGGCATCGATTGCACCATAGCTTAGCCAGCACCAGTCCACTTCCTTTTCTGCACTGTAAACACTCCATCAAAGTATTTTGAAAAAACTGACAAAATCATCATGTTCTTTTCAATCATTAATTTACATAACATGGAACCAGTTAATGAACATAAGCGATGGTCATAAGATAAAAGAATCCGAACTTAAACCATCTTTTAGTTTTGGAGCACAAAATATAGTACATAAGGAAATTGTTTAAGACGTGTACACAAGAACAACATTAATCAATCCTTTGATGCTCCTTAAGGTCATTCTGTATTTTTCACCCGAGAGGCGCTACACTCCGTTATGCTTCTAATGTGCATTTCTCCAACCTCGGCATTTCTTCTGTGGCTTGTTTCCTTCTAGAGACACCTAAAGTCATACCCACAGAAACTAGAGTTTCTAGTGATCTTTCACTGTTGGCAAGAAGATCTTCATCTATCTGTATTGCATCCTGCAAAAAGTGCACAGGGACCATAAAGTTTGACACAAATGACATTTAATAGCATCAAAAGCCAGGTCAACTTTTGTTTAATAAACATGTGCCAGCAACAATTAGTTGTCAAGCAACATGTGCTCTTGCTGATAGGCATCATGCCAGTGACAATTCCCCAGGTGAAGCTGATTTTACCAAACATTTAGTTGTTAAGCTCTGTAATAAGATAATTCTTTTACTGTTTCTCCTAACATTTTACAATCACAATGACTTCGGAAGGTCTTCTATTGGTAATATGATAGGTTGCATGGCTATGGAGCTTAAATTTCTGCAAAAGTGGATTTAATGCAGTCATAAAATTTTGAAGAGAATAAATAGATTTTTGGCAGGACAAACCTTCTCAAAGACACATATTACGGTGCTTCCTCCAAATGAAAAATACCCGAACTGACAAAGTAAAAAAATAAACTCATTAGTAGCACTTAGTTCATGATAGGGGCAATGTAAAATAGTGGTTAAAATAAAGGGGTAGAAAAGCACCTCATCTCCTTTATGGACATAGTCACCCTCCTTTTTCAAAAAGGTAATGCTTCCTACCATTGTTGCTCCAATTGCAACAAATGCTACCTGTAACAAATAACATGAAAAATTAAAGCATGATACAACACAAGATATGCAACTACAGATAAATTACAAGTAAGGCTTGCAACTTAGATATTTCAGATAAAAATCTTAATTATGGTGTTAAGTTATGAACCAAGTGCCCTAGTCAGCTGATGCCCTCTGTATATAAGTTCAATATTGGATTTGGACGTGCTGAAACCTTTCTTCATATACATTATATTGGTAGGATTCTTGCAATTTCTTCTAGGTGAAGATTCTGATTTGTAGGGAAATATTCTATAAGATAAATTAGTACTTAAAGATAGAACCCAATATCTTCTTAAATAGTTTTGATACCTCTAGCTTATTATTTTTGCAAACATATGGTTAAGAAGAATAAACAATATCCAGAAAACATGAGGAAATAGGAAAATGGTTCGAAGGATCATATGGATCTACATTTTCATGGACTGATTGCACCATAACTACTAGACTTTCTTTTGCATAAATATGCCATGGTGTTATTTTTGTTCCCTCTTAGCACAATCAAATGTAGATGTCACAAATCAGCCCAGCCCTATGGTTGGATCTATCGCCTACTTATTATCACTTTAAGGAGTGATATTGAGATTTGATTTGACTTGTGTGATAGCATAAAATCAACATATGCAAAAATCTGTACATACATCTGCATGTAATTAATATGACACAGAAATCGTAGAAAACCAATCCTAATTTTCATTTCCAACGCCCGTACTTGTTAGGCTTGATATACATTGTTGACCTATTCTCTATCAGCTTAAGCTTTTGGAGTAATTGGTTAGTTAACATAGCATTAGAGTTCAAGTTTGAAGGATGTCATGAGTTTGAATCCCCATGCTACTTATTTAACTAATCAGGTTATTATCTTGATTCATTCAGTCATTTTTTTGTTTTCTTGACTCTTTCAGCTGGCTGCATGTGAGAAGTGTTAAGCTTGATATACATTTTTGACTCCTCTATCAGCTTAAGCTTTTGGGATCAATTGGTTAGTTAAACAGTACCAGTATGTAATATATGTGATGTGTATTTTCAAATTGCAATGTTTGTGTGGGTGTATGAGGACTCGTGTGGTGTATATTTAATCCCACGTTAGTTATACATTGGATACATTTTAGATACTTATACAGAATTAAGAAACAAACATAATACCACCATCTAACAAATATTTTTGGATGAGATATTGGGTTGTTACAAATGGTATTAGAGTGGGCCCAGCTCATGACCCATATGAACAAGGAGATGCTACAGCACATGCCCATTTTGGGTTGTCCACATGTTGATTGTAGTGTTTGTGATTGGATTTGTAGTGCTCATGATTGGATTTGAATGGATATGGACTTTTAGCCTAGCGAGAATGCTAGGACTTAAATAGAGGATGTGAGTACTTGTACAAGTGTGTCTACTTATATAAGGGCCCAAGAACCTAAATAACATGTTCTAGCAAGCCTTTCTTAATGAGTCTTGGGTTGTCACAGTGGATATATGTGTGTGAGAAAGAGGAGAGATTTGGATCCACCAATGCATGATAAATTTTGGGTTTTGGAAACAACAAGCAAATTTTTGTAAGCATTACTATAGGCTCACAAAACTTCACAAGGTTGTGAGTGTTGGGAAATGTGTCCAAAGCAATCGTCAGCTGTTGACGATTGTGCTCATTCTTGTAAATTGTATATGAATTTCATTAATAAAAGTTATTTGGTATTTTTATTACAAATTGTCCATCTTGGAACTCCTGTGTTGTAATGAAGTTCTTAGGACTATAATTAATCAACAAAGGAGGATTTGTCGTTAAGTCCTTAAAAGTGTTCGCGACCGAATGATATGCTATTAATAGGACGATAGCAATATTGAATATAGGTTGTTGTGTGCCATATGAGTTGGTTGTCCTCTTAATCAAGGAGTGTGGAGACACTGTAATGACATGTAGATGGAATGTAGGAGTACATTCGCATCGAATGTGACCATGTGCCGAGTATTCTACTGTCAAGAATAGCTCGTGAAGGGTATGGTATAAGTGTCCCCCAGACCTAAGATCACCATGATGACTTGTAAGCAACTCACTGTACTTTAGTAACGGACCATCTGAGTTTTTAACTCAATGACGGAAGGATACTGGGTGCAGTCAAGTACTTATCAAGTCGGTGTGTGAGTCAAGATGGAATCGACCCCTCTGAATTAGTAGGAGATGTGCATCAGTGTATTTCAATTTAGTAAAATCTTGATCAGGATAATCCATGAGATGGATTTGAAAGGTTGAAATACAATGTGGTCGACTTAATTAGGGTTGACAGTTAAACCCTAGGTCACCTTGAGCATTAGGGTTAAAGGGATGAATTATATGATAACCATACGCCAGTAGGTTCTAGAATATTGCTTTGCAATACTTGACCTATCCGATCATCCGGTCACTATTGCTAAATGGTTACATCGATTGGTATAGAAAGTTGTTTTATGCTACCGGCTTAGGTTTGAACTTATGGGGTCACATGCATTAAAAGATTTGGTCAGATCTGATGGCTGAAGAGTCCAATTGAATTGTGACTTTGGTAAGGAATCCTATTGAGACTAGAACTCTGAAGGAGAGTCCCACTGGGACTGGACTCTACTATTAATGGAGAATTAATTAGTAATTAGATTACTAATTGACTTAATTTGATTGAGTAAAGAGCTTTGGATCAAGTTTAATTGAATTAGATTCAGTTCGACTCAGATTGGGTTTGATATGATCAAGCTGGATTATAAAAAAATTGATCCTGATTCGATCAGAGTTTGGACTCATTTAATTTCTAATTGGGTTAAAAATTTATTGAGATAATTGATTCCTAATTGGATTAGGTTCATTTCTATCATTGGGTTCAATCCAAATTTGATTTGGATTAGAATTGAATTAGAAATGAAGGATCCAAGACGACTAGGACTCTATCCTTATCTCCTTGCGCTACACTTAGACCCATGCCCTTATCTCCACACCAAATTGGATTTGGCTTGACCTTTTTGGCATCAAAGTAGTAGACCCAATAAGGGTGGGTGGCAATGATTGATGACTCATAATCCTATCTCTTGTCTAATTCGAATGCGATCTGAATTAGAGATAAGATGAAAACAAGAAAAGAGATTTTTCATACAAGGAAGGCTGTTGGCGCCATATTGATTTTTCTTTTATTTTCTTGGAGAGTTCTTGGGCTGTGAGACACCAGAATCCTTCTCCACGCCAAGGAGCTTTTTCTGAAATTTTTGGGATGCCAAAAGATGTCTGGTGTGGACTCTTGTGCGCCCTCTTTCTTGGATTAAAAATCCTAGACCTTGCCTATAAAAAAGGAGTCCCTCTTCCTGGCATGAGACATCAATTCCCTTGCTGGTTTTTATTTTTCCAGAACTCCTCTCCTCCTCTCTTCCTCCTCCAAATCCCTTATCCTTTGGAGTGTCCAAAGTGCTTGAAGAAAAGGAAGAGATCAGCCGTCAAAGTTGCTTGCAGGCTAGCACCTCCAGCCCCTGATCTGCGCTAGTCTTCGTGTAGATTTTTCTGTAGAGGCCAGACGACTTCGTGTGGCTACAAGCGACCTGAAGAACATCTTCTCCAAGCATTGGACCAGAGAAGATCAAGATTCAATTGGTTTGATAATTGTTTCTAATCTGTCTTAATCATATTGTTAGATCTAATAGTTAGATCTAAGATTTCAGCATCGATGAGATCGATGTGTGTTTTTATTTTCAGATCTAAAGTGCATGATTTTCAAATAATAGATCATGGGATGGTAGTCTAGATTAGATCTTATGCATGTGATTAAGATTAAATTATTTAATCTTTTCATTTTGCTGCACAAAAATTTTAAAATTGCATGCATAGCACTACCACATATTTTCTTCAATTGGTATAAGAGCCATGGTTATTTTGATATGATTTATTATGCCTTTAGATTTGATTTTATGATGTTAGATTTGATTATTTATGATTTAGATTAGATCTAAATATATTTATTTTCAGATCTCATTTTTATCTTGTTAGATTAGATGTTTTGAGTAGCAAAATACTCAGATTGGATAATCACCAGGCCATCCGATCATAGGAGCAAGTAGGATTTCATGACCCTCTTCTCTCATTCAATGAGATGCTCTTATGGCGTGTAGGGGTGCCATTGTGAGGTTCTATGAAGAAGAAAATAAAAGGAGAAAACTTACTTTCTTGCAAAACTCTAGATCTTGAAACTCTAAGTATTGTTGTATGTGATGCAGGTTGCAAAAAAATTAGTTACATCTAATCTTGATTAATCAAAATTGTTTTGATTTAAAATCATAAAAATCTATACTTGATGTAAAAGGATTTTATGATTTAATGTAAAAAATTTATATGAAAATTATTTACAAAAGCCTTAACCATGTTGATGCAAAACTTAATTAAAAATTAAGTGTTGGATTGATTTGATCAAGAATTATGATCTGAGATCTAATAACATTGCATAAAATATGAGGCATGGGTTAGCTCAAATCAGATCTTTTTCTTTAATTAGGTTAGATCTAATATTAGAATCAAAGAATTGATTGACCATGTAGAAAAATTGATTAAGTCTAACCAAATGTTGAATTAGATTAATCAGGATTTCTCTAATATAATAGTTGTAGATGGTTAAATCCATATCTTTGATCAGACCAAATGGACCTTGATTGTGGCTCAGTGGTTGAACCTGAATCATTAGATTGATCAAATCGAAACTAATAAACCAATTGGTGTCTAAGATAAATTTGACATTTCGACTGGTGGTTTTTAATTGAAAGCGACTTATCTGATCATTTCGATGGTGTCTAAGGCAAGCTTAGCAAACTCTCCCATCGATCTCATTTACCTGACCAATTTAGTCAATTAGATTTTGATTAGATCACTAAGTGATTCGAGTTAGCCCATGCCATTAAGATTGATCAGTGTGACTGATTTAGATGCCAGTTCAATCAGCATAACCTTAACCCGTTTCAGTGACTTGGTAAAGTTAGTGGAAGGATTATGGTCTACTGATTGATTTCTTCTTCTCTCTTCTCAAAACGAATTAAATCCTCTAAATTATTAGATCTCTAAAATGAGCTGATTATGGTGATAACTAGATCATAGCCACCCATTAAGGTGAATGATAATGGGTCTATTATTTCTGATTGACATTGCAGGCACCATCCGTCTGGTGTTCTCTCTAAATGATGAAATTATCATTCATCATATGATGACTCTGTTATACTATCTGATGAATGGTTGGGTTGATCGAGCCATCCTCGGATCTGATCATTCTTTGGTTAGAAACACTGAGTAGGTTCATGTTAATGGTTTGACCTAATTGAAACTTTCAATGAAGGCCCATCGTCTACTGAAATAAAATCTGGAACTAAATTAATTACTAGAAGTTGTTTAGAGAAACAATTGATTGAGAACCTACCCATAGGTGCATATGGATTGACCGAGCCATCCTCGAGCATATATGCAGTCTATGTGGATTCTAGTATCCACTATGAAATTAAGGTAATTCCTCGAATTGGAAGTAGAGGCTACCAATTCGTATAACATAGCGGGAGGACCTTTAGACTAAAGTCAAAATCTTTAAGATTAATAAATTCATATATTGATTAAATTTTGATTTTTTCTTGTGTGTGTAAATATGGCCTCAAACTTGTCGCTTTGATCACTATTGGATAGTGAAAAATTAATCGGACCGAATTTCGATAACTGATATCGAAAGCTCAAGATAGTCCTGAAGCACAAGCGGACCCTATACGTGATTATGGATCCGATACCTGAGGAGCCTACTCCCAACGCCCGAGATGCGGTCCGAGACACTTATCTGAAGTGGCTCAACGACCGCACCAAGGTTCGTTGCATCATGTGGGCCTCTATGAACGACGAGTTCAATCGAAAATTTGAAAAGGCTCGATCAGAGGAAATACTCTAAGTGTTGAGAGATCTCTTTGGTACTCCTGACGATGTTAAGCGGTACAATACTAGTTGTGCTATTTTCAATGCTCGAATGAGGAAGGGTGCATCTATTACTGATCATGTATTGTACATGATCGAACAGATTAAAAAACTGAGCAAGCTCGGCTTTCCTTTGCATGAACAGCTAGAGAAGAATGTGATTCTGAACTTCCTACTCAAGTCCTACCTATCGTTTCTCAGTCATTTTAGAATGACGAAACCTGCGGTCAACTACCACAATCTGTTGGGGTTGTTACAGTCTTTTGAGAAAAATCACCAGCTCCATAAGGAGACAGTGAATTTAGTGAGAGGATCTTCTTCGGATAGTCGTCGTTCCTTTAAGAAAGAAAAAAAGAAGAATAATAAGAAAGTGCCAGGTGCTGGGAGTCAGTCCCAGAAACCCAAGTTCAAGACTGATCAAAATCAGATGGAGTGCTTCTTTTATAAAAAGCAGGATCACTGGAAGAGGAACTGTCCTCAGTATATTGCTTCTCTTGACCCGAACAGGCCAAAGAAGAAGCAATCAATTGCTGGACAAGATACTTATGTGATAACACCTTGTAACTTCTCTCTTTTTGATACAATGACTTGAGTATTGAATACCGAAAGCTCTATTCATATTGACAATTCATTGCAGGATCTTCAGGTCAATAGGAGATTTGAAGATGGCGAGAGATTCCTGAATGTTGGAGATGGAAGATCAGTTCCAATTTTAGCTTTAAAAATCATCAAGCTTGTATTCGAGTCTCATTACATTGTTTTCAACGAGTATCATTACTTAGTTTTCTTTTGAATGTTATTTCTGTAGGTCTTTTGACCAAATTTAATTATGAAATATCAATAAAAAAAATCTTTATAATATCATTTTGAATGGTATTACAATATTACGTGAACAATTGAACAATGGTATCTATGTTGTATCTAGGCCTAATGTAATGTACATTTCAAATAAATACCCTAGAATAGATGATGTCACGAATGCCTACCTTTGACATTGTAGGCTAGGTCATATCAACAAGAACAGGATGAATATGTTAGCTCAAGAAAGAATTCTTGATAAAGATGATTATGAATCGTTACCTATCTGTGAGTCTTCTTTGCTTGGAAAGATGACCAAGTCATCTATTATTGAAAAAGATGAACGAGCCAGTGATGTACTGGATTTAATACATACTGATGTATGTGGACCCATGAGCACATGTACCAGAGGGTACAGCTATTTTATTACATTCACAGACGACCTATTTAAGTATGAGTACGTCTACTTGATGAAACACAAGTTCGAATCGTTTGAAATATTCAAATGGTTCCGTAATAAAGTAGAGAAACAAACTGAAAAAAGTATTAAAACTCTTCGGTCTGACTGAAGAGATGAATATCTTTCAAGTGAATTTCTGACATATCTAGGAGAGAATGAGATTCTCCCTTAATGGACCCCTCCAGAGACACCACAGCATAATGACATCTCAGAAAGAAAAGAATCAAACCTTGTTGGACATGGTTCGATCCATGATAGGATTTGCAACTCTGTCGATCTCTTTTTGAGGATATGTACTTGAAACAGCCTGTCTTGTGCTTAATAATGTATCAAGCAAGTCAGTTAGTAAAATACCATATGAGATATGGTCAGGACGTAGACCGAATCTCTCTTACTTTAAGGTCTGAGATGTCCGGCTCACGTTAAACGATTACAAACTGACAAGTTCAGTCCTAGGTCCGATAAAAATAATTTCATAGGATACTCCAAGAAAACGAGAGAATATTACTTTTACCTGCCTGCTGAATAAAAAATATTTGTCAGCAGTAAGGCACACTTTTTGGAAAGGGAATTCCTTAGTGAAGGAATAAGTGCCTCTAAAATCAAGCTTGAAGTTCGACAGGTAGAAGAACCGACACCAATATTGAATTTGAACCGGATTTGATAAAATCAAATCCGAAGCCCAATACATAAACATCCTTAAGGCGATCCGGTAGAGTACCGCGTCAGCCGGATAGATACTTAGATTTTTTGGTCCGGGATGGGGATCTTGTTGAACTCGATGAAAACGATGAGGATCCGATCACCTATATGGATGCGATGCAGAGGTCCGACTCTGATAAATGGCTTGAAGCCATAAAATCCAAAATGAAGTCCATGAAAGTCAACGACGTATGGACATTGATTGATCCATCTGAAGGGATTAAACACATAAGGTGTAAGTGGATCTTCAAAAGAAAGGGGCGCAGATGAAAAAGTGGAGACCTATAAAGCCCGTTTGGTTGTCAAGAGTTATCATTAGCATTATGGTATTGACTATGACGAGACGTTTTCTCCTGTGACAATACTCAAATCCATTCAGATAATGCTTGCGATAGCAGCACACCTGGACTATGAAGTCTAGCAAATAGATGTGAAGATAGCTTTCCTAAATGAAGAGCTGAACAAAGAGATGTATATGATACAACCTGAAGGGTTTACATCCACAGATGAGTCCAAGATGTGCAAGCTTCAAAGATCCATTTATGAATTGAAGCAAGCATCTCGAAATTGGAATATACATTTTGATAAGGTAATCAGAACGTATGGCTTCGTTAGGAATGGAGAGGAACCCGACATATATAAGTGGGCTAATGGTTCAATAATTGTATTATGTTATATGTGAACAATATTCTCTTAAAAGGAAATGATGTCTCTGCATTATAGGAAATAAAAGTGTGGCTGTCGTCATAATTCTCCTCAAAAAATTTGGAAAAAACAGCCTATATCCTAGGGATGAAGATCTATAAGGATAAATCTAAGAGGCTACTCGGACTCTCTCAATCCACATACATAGATACCATGCTGAAATGGTTCAGCATGAAAAATTTCAAAAAAGACTCTTCCGATAGACCATGAAATTTCTCTTGGAGATGGATTGTCCGACAACTCCTCAAGAGAGTGTATGAGTAGAGTTTCATATACTTCGACAGTAGGTTCTATTATGTACGCCATAACATGTACGAGACCAGACGTGACATACTCACTAAGGGTAGTGAGTAGATACCAGTTTGATCCAGGAGAACCACTGAAAGGTCGTAAAGATCATTTTTAAGTATTTAAGAAATACTAAGGACCAGTGACTTGTGTACGGTAAAACTGACTAGTAACTGGTGGGGTTCATCGACTCCAGCTTTCAGTCAGATCATGATGATAGCAAGAGTGTGTCCGATTATATTTTTATCTTGAATAGTGGAGCGATCTGCTGAAAAAGTTTCAAGCAGCACACTGTGGCTGACTTTGTTTGTGAAGTGGAGTATATCGCGGCATCCGATGCTGCGAAGAAAGTTGTATAGTTACGGAAGTTCATTGGCGAGCTCGGAGTGGCACCCTCCATTGATGGCCCTGTCTTATTATACTGCGACAATACTGGAGCCATTACTTAAGCCAAAGAGCCAAAGTCCCATCAGTGTACCAAGCATATCCTGTGCAGCTACCATCTTATCCGGAAGATCGTGAATCGAGGTGACGTCGACCTTCAGAAGATCGGCAGAAAGAAAAACCTAACCGATCTATTTACTAAAACTCTCGAGATCAAAGAGTTCGATGATTATAAATCAAAGATGGATATACGATACTG
This sequence comes from Elaeis guineensis, assembly GCF_000442705.2. NCBI lineage: Eukaryota > Viridiplantae > Streptophyta > Magnoliopsida > Arecales > Arecaceae > Elaeis > Elaeis guineensis. The sequence goes on from NC_026001.2 coordinate 9,163,993, forward strand.
TATCGATTGGCTTTAGTCCAAATGAAAGTTGTTGGAAAATATATCCCAAAATCAATCGTCAGCCTGTTGATGATTGTACTCATTCTTGTAAATTATATATGAATTTTTATTAATAAAAATTATTTGATATTTTCATTATAAATTATCCATCTTTGAACTCTTGTGTTGTAATGAAGTCCTTAGGACTATAATTAATCGACAAAGGAGGATTTGTCGTTAAGTCCTTAAAAATATTCGCGATTGAATGATATGCTATTAAATATCGAGTATAGATCGTTGTGTGCCATATGAATTGGTTGTCCTCTTAACCAAGGAGTGTGGAGACACTGTTATGGCATACAGATGAATATAGGAGTATATTCGCATCGAACGTGACCATGTATCGAGTACTCTGCTGTCAAGAGTAGCTCGTGAAGGGTATGGATATAAGTGTCCCTCAGATCTGAAACCACCACGGTGACTTGTAAGCAACTCACTGTACTTTAGTATTGAACCATCTAAGTTTCTAACTCAATGACGAAAGGATACTGGATGCAATCAAGTACTTATCAAATCAGTGTGTGTCAAGATGGAATTAATCCCTTTGAATTAGTAGAAAATATGCATCAGTGCATTTTAATTTAGTAAAATCTTGATCAGGATAATCCATGAGATAGATTTGAAAGGTTGAAATATAATATGGTCAACTTAATTAGGGTTAACAGTTAAACCTTAGGTCACCTTTAGCATTAGGGTCAAAAGGGTGAATTATACGGTAACCATATGCCAGTAGGTTCAGAATGTTGCTTTGTAATACTTCGACCTATCCGATCGTCGGATCACCATTGCTAGATGGTTACTTCGATTGATATAGAAAGTTGTTTCTATACTACCGGCTTAGGTTCGAACCTATGAGGTCACATGCATTAGAAGATTTGATCAGATCTGATGGCTGAAGAGTCCAATTGGATTGTGACTCTGGTGAGGAATCCCACTGGGACTGAGACTCTGAAGAAGAGTCCTATTGGGACTGGACTCTACTATTAATGAAGAATTAATTAGTAATTAGATTACTAATTGACTCAATTTGATTGAGTAAAAAACTTTGGATCAAGTCTAATTGAATTAAATTCAGTTCGACTCAGATTGGGTTTGATATGATCAAGCGGATTACAAAGAAAATTTGATCCTGATTCGATCAAGATTTGGACTCATCTAATTCCTAATTGGGTTAGAAATTTATTAAGATAATTGAATTTCTAATTGGATTAGGTTCATTTCTATCATTAGTTCAATTCAAATTTGATTTGGATTAGAATTGAATTAGAAATGAAGAGTCCAAGTCGACTAGGACTCTATCCTTATCTCCTTGAGCCACACTTGGACCCATGCCCTTATCTCCACACCAAATTGGATTTGGCTTGATCTTTTTGGCGTCAAAGTAGTAGACCTAATAAGGATGGGCGGCAATGATTGATGACTCATAATCCTATCTCTTGCCTAATTCGAATACGATCCGAATTAGAGATAAGATGAAAACAAAGAAAGGGATTTTTCATACAAGGTTGTTGGTGCCATATTGATTTTTTTTTTTAATTTTTTTTTGAGAGTTCTTGGGCGTGTGAGACACCAGAATCCTTCTCCACGCTAAGAAGCTTTTTCTGAAATTTTTGGGACATCAAAAGGTGTTTGGCATGGACTCTTGGGCGTCCTCTTTCTTGGATTAAAAACCCTAGACCTTGCCTATAAAAAAGGAGTCCCCTCTTCTTGGCGTGAGACATCAATTCCCTTGCTGGTTTTTATTTTTTCAGAGCTCCTCTCCTCCTCTCTTCCTCCTCCAGATCCCTTCATCCTTTGGAGTGTTCAACATACTTGAAGAAAAAGAAAGAGATCAACCATTAAAGTTGCTTGCAAATGTTACTACCATCCAAGAATTGCTGTAAATTCAGGCTAGCAATTGGGTTGAATCCAAACAATTAGCTGTGAGAATCAAAAACATGCAATGCACACATGATGTTTGAGTAGCAATGCAACTGGTGGAAACATGAGCTTTAAAAGAAAAAAGAAGAAGAAAAGATACAATTGTCCAACACTCAAGTAGTTGTGTAGGCGGTCCAGGTGCAGTCATTGGGATTATTTCACAGATGTGGATTTAAACAACCTTTATTATAAGAATTGTTTTTTCAAATATCAGGAAATGAGGGTTTGTTTTATAATTTAAAGTTTAGGAGCTAGAAAGGATCCCCATTTTTAAAAAGGGGAAAAAGTTACAGACTGAAAGTGGTTTCAATCCAAAATTTAGACTTTTTCAAGACAAGTTGTTTGTAACCAGCAAAGCATTGGCATACACACAAAGGTATTTGCATTGGCCTGGTCAATGCATATGTATTCATGAAAGTGGGGTGAGATGACCAGTAGTAGCATATTGTGCTGCGCAAGGTAAGTGACATTTGGCATCAGCAATGCATGGGCATATGTCCCACATAATATGCCCTAGCATTCTTTACAAAAACTTGTTTTTACTGATTATAGTAGGCAAATAATTTTAAATCAATTAAGTGAACACGAAATTCTTTTGGCTGTTGTAAGGTTTCTCTCTCTCGCTCTCTCTCTCTCTCTCCCCCTCCCTCCCCCCCCCCCCCCCTCTCCCAGCTATGTTGTCATTGGGTCATTGGGGCATCCAAGAGATAGAATTAGCATGAAGTCATTCAATCATCATACAATTAATTGATTTAACCACTCCATTGTTATTTTTAGAATTTATGTTATTTCAAATAAATTAACATACCATGAAGCATGCACAATGAATGTAAAGAAGTAAACTCATTTCTATAATTTGTTAAAGTTTATTCTAAACTAACAAACACCATAGAATTCTTGCAGTGGTAACTTGTAGCATAATTGTCTAAGCGGTAGAGATTGGTGAGCTTCCTTAGTCTTCCATCTTGGTGAACGTTGGAAGTTGGAATCCAGTTTTTGTGTTTTGATTTTAATAAAAGACTTTTATGATAAATTTTTTAGCATGTAAGCTATGTGTATGTTTAAAACAGAATTTTTGTTCACCTTTAGGTATTATCTAATGTATCTCTCTCCTTTTTTAGTATATATCTATTACTTATAACTAGAAATTACAAGAAAACATTTTTCATATATTTTATAGGTAATACATATTTATGTATGTAGATATGTGTATATAGATACATATATAAGAATATATGATGGTTGAGATTAACAATTGGTTGAGTTGGTAAAATTACTACCTGTTAAATAGTAGCGACCCAGGTTTGATCCCCACTCCTTGATTTTGGTTGGGCTTCTTTACATCCCAGTTCTCAAAAAAGAAAAAGAAATGCATGATAGTCTAAGTGAGAATTTCCTAGGTGTTTGGAGGCATGTCTATCACCCAGTTCTCTAGGCCACCACTTGTAACAACTATAATAAGTGTTCAGATGGATACACATTGACATATATAAATGGGTCAGTTGATCAGATGCTTTGTATACCAAAAATTGACTGGCTACTAAAAGTTAACCTATTTAATTTCTGCAAAGGCCTATTTGGAATCATTAGGATTCATTTATTAGGAATAACTAGGATGGAATCAAAGGCAAAATAGCCAGCTAGAAGGTATTATTTGGGTCCCTTGGTTTTATGTAAGTATTCCAGATCTCTATAATGCACAAATGATGAGGGACTAAACACATGCTTACACGGGTTGTCACATACTTCCCTCACTTTAATCCTTAGCATTCTTTCCATGCTAAGGGTCCAAATCTAATCAAATCCAATTGCAGACACCATGACCACCTTGTGGTTAGCCATAAAGGGCTTGTGCTAGAGTTTCCCCTAGTCACTATGGGCCATGGGCCAGGTCAATTCCAGTGCCATTTTGAAAATTAGAACCTACCTAAAAAACTAGCTAGAAGCTATTATTTGGATTCCTTGTCCTTGTATGAGTATCTAAGATCTCTCTAATATACAACTGATGTATGACTAAACACGCTTGCAAAAGTTCTCACATTGAATGCTTTGTATGTCCAAAATCAACTGGATACTACTAGTTAATCTATTTAATTTCAGCAAAAGTCTAGTGGGAACATTTAGGAAGGAATCATATGCAAAAATGTTAATATTCTGATGGAGAATATCAGCATAGCAAAGGCAGATCATATTCAGAATAAAACTCATGTTAATTTTAATTATATTGACATACATACAAGAACACAAGTTCTTTCTTCTGTTAACTTCAATGCTAAGAAGTAAGAACTCATGCATTTGAGCCATATATCTTTATGGGTTGAGTGGTAGAGAAATGGAACCAAATACATCAATGACCTAAACTAATAAAAAAAGGCATGTGTTACTGAACCCAGAGAGACATTGAGATAATGGCATCCACTAAAAAGTAGGAAATGCTAATGATTGACCAGGCATATTCCACAAGTTTTTTTTTCCTTAAAGAAAATTCCTGTTTTCTTGTTGCTTATACAAGCTTGAAGGTGGCTGGGCTACCATTGGTGTCAACTTATATGCCTATCCGGTAATATGGATGTGTGAACTGTGATCAATAAAGTGGTGCAGGTATGCTACATAACGGAAACAACAAACCTTTCCAAACTTTGAAGTTGAAATGAGAGATACAACTCGTTTATTCTCGGTGAAGACATTACAGTATTTACTATTTACAGCAATTGGATTCACCTAGCAAAGCAAATAAGAAAGCAAGAACCATGAATTTGTCAATTTGTCATCTAAAAAGAGTATAATAAAATTGCTCAGGAGAAAATGAAAAATATTTGGTCAGAAACAGATATCATGTGCACATACCGTGTACAAACACCCTGGAATATCCACTAAACTTTCAATAGTCCCAGAGACTGGAACATGAAAACGATGGTAGTCCTGCAACCATGTGAAGAGAGAAGACCGAAATTTATGTATTTGTAGAAACATGTAATAATTAAGTTCGGAACTGATTATGCAAGAAGCAACTAAGATCAGATTTACACCTGGGGTGCTAGTCGAAATATCACCAAACATCCTTGGTCAAAGGCATTAGAGTAGGTATCCATCCCGAGGAGTCCTTGAATAGAAAACTTACGACCCTGGAAATTTTATAAAAAAAATATACAACAATTACAGAACCATTCAACTGACAGGATTCTCTTAATCAATATATATTTGAAACAATGTTTCCCATATTATATATGAATCAACTGAAGCACGTTAAACCTACTCATGGGCCAGGCTAGGCTGGGTTTGGGCCAGGCTTTGCCCAAACATTAACACAACTTGTTTAGGCCTGGGCTTGGCCCAGCTATCAGGCCTACTTTTTAGGCCCAAGACTGGCCCTCCCTTGGGCTTTGAGCTTCCTGTACATTTTTCCAATTTATAAAAAATGCTAAAAAATACATAAAAAATGACAAATATGAATAAGTAAATATTTTTAATAATAGTTTCAAATTTTAATAACAGGTACTCTAAGATTCTAGATCTTCTTCCATTGAGTTTATATATCAACAAAACCAATGGCTTAATCATGAAAACCTAGTACTAAAAAAAAGCAGGCTGAGCTGGGCTTATTTTAAAACCTAGTATTTAAAAATTTCGGGGCAAGCTAGGCTTGGGCCGGGCTTTGATCCCCAAGCCCAAGCCTACTAGCCTATTTAAGAAACAAGCTTATTTCCCAAGCTCGGCATGACCTAGCTTGTTGGGCCAAAAACCTTGGTCCAAGCCCACTAAAAAATTTCAGGCTACGCTTGAGCCAGGCTTTGATCTCCATGCCCGAGCCCAACTCATTTAATAAACAGGCTTATTTTCCAATCTTGGTCTGTAAGGCTTCTGCCTAGAGTGGCTTGGGCCGGCCACCCGGCCCATGGACAAGTCTAATGCAGGTATATTCTTTTCCCAAATTTGGGTTTCTCCTGATATAGTTGAGTTGCATCAGAATATCTTTTTTAAAATCTTTTCTTCTTTTTCTTTTTATAATTTTCGCATTAGTTATTCACACATTTTATGGTTAATCTTTGAGTTCTATTTTGAGTAAAATTTGGGTCTGAGAGAAAGTCTCCTTAGAATCATAAAGTCTACTAAAACTACATGTCGGTGTAAGCCCTAAGATCAATTAGAACTAAGTTTTAGAAAGCATAGATTCATATACATTCCATAGCAATTCAAAGTATCTACATTCTTTTCCTTTTTATTTATCTTATTACTACGCTTTTCTCTTTCTTTGGGAAAAGAGCTAGTTGAACTTCTTAGGAAGCCATATGAGCATAGCCTAGTGTAATACAGATGTTAGTCCTTATGATGAATCGAGGGCTTTATCCTCTAACTCTACCAATGTGCCACTTCATGCTTCAATGATGTGACTCATTTGACCCTAGGAGTGACTTCAAGGTATATTGATATTTCAAACTGCAACATTATCTTTCCAAGGTTTTCCCCAAGGTCTGTCTCTTCAAAACAACTTTCCTTTCTTTTATTTTTTAAAAATCTTTTCAAGCCTTCATCAACATCCGAAGAGATAGAGCAAGTCTTTATTCCATAATTTCTTTCAAACTTTCTCATCCCAATGATCCATGTGCTTTTCATCAAAATCATAATATTGCTGGAGTTATTTGGAGAGAGAGTGAAGTTGTTTTGCCAAACTAATTCCATCAAAATCTATTTGAAATTTATGCAGAAAAATAAATTATTTTATCTTGAATAGCCTCTAGAGTCTAGAGCAATTTAAAGGAAGAGGACGATTTTACCTTAATCCAAAACCTTAAGCTATCATCTACTGAAGCAAATGCCATTAAACGGCTATCAGCAGCACAAATAGCAATGTCATCACGTTCCATATATGTAATTGGTCGTGCACCAGGCTTCAACTCTCTGATGAAAAATTCATTAAATGTCTGCAGACAAAAGATAATTTTGTAATTTATAAAACATCATATGATAATACAAATAAAAAATTATAAATTTTGTAGTTTTTCCATTATAGATATATCATTCTCTTTGTGGTCAAGTCTGGAAGGTGAGAAACAAAGAAGTACAGAAAGAGAGAACTGAAAGCATGCAATTAATATTTGTCAATGGCATAACATCTAACACTGATATCAATGAATAAATCATGCAAAAGGCAGCTTTACTTCTTCCATGTTTTCAGAAATGGCCTAGTTAATTAGTCTGTTAAATTTTAAAATGGATATCGATGTCTGAAATGTTTCAGATTTTTAATCATAAGAAGTTGATCAGGCTTGAATTAACAAGGTCAATAATCACACTATCACAAGATATTTTATACTTTCATCAAGTAATTAGGAAAGTCTACTAATAGAACCAACTACCAATATTTTTAATATCAAGAAATAATCAAATCCAGAATTGCCTACAATACTCTTCAAGATAGCTAAATACTTTCTAGATACCAACATCTTATCGAAAATCTATTTGATGGCAATTGTGATCTTCTGGAAAGTACTTACCAACAAGCCATTCATCACCAAAAACAATACTAAGAGTGATGCACCTTGAATTTAAATACACAACCACGGACTCCCTAAACTTTAACAGAATTAATTTTGCAGTCTGAATTTAACACCACTGTTAAGTATCTTTTATTATTATTATTATAAGAATCTTTTATTGTTATTAATTTATTATTACTATTTGGTGGGAACCAGGGGCTAGGCCTTGAAAGTTGAGACTACAATATCTCAATATAACATCTAGCATCAGTTTAAACTTTTAAACTAACCTCATGAGGTAAGTCAGTAGTCCACTTTCTCAAGTCACTGATATTACAAGAATTCTGGTTTACACATTGACCACTTGGTTCCCTTCATAGAACACATGCGAGGCAATGAGTGTAAGAATGAAGACTCATGCCCTCTTGTTAGTCCTACTGATAATGTTGTAGGAGTCACATTCTACCAATATGCACTGAGCTTAGAAATGATCAAGGGCATGACTTATACCGACCAAAGCACCTGTCAATTGACTCAACTCTATAGTGGGGACCAATGTTGTACTCAAGGGATGGTTCCAGCAGCAAGAAGCTTCATCAACACAATAAAATTTAAAAAAAGTATGCATACTATAAAAAATTAGTAGTTCTTGTACATAATATGCTTGATCCAACTAGAGGTAAAAGGCGACCTGCTGGGTTTTAGCTCACTCATCTTCTCTTGAATTATTTTTTCAGATGCCGGAGTACTTTGGATGGGATTCATGGGCTGAGCAAAGAGAAATTAGGGTTCAGTTGATTTTCTATGTATCTTGTTGAATAAATGAACTAATAAGACTTTTATAAGATTTCCTTTGTTTCATGAGACTATTAGAACTATTTGAATTACTATGCTAAATTTAGTATTCTGTTGCTGTACCATTGCCTGAATTTTTGATATGTTAAATAAATGTATGTGAAAAGGCAGGCCTTGCATGCCCTATAGGGATAAAACCCTATGAATGTGCAGCCGTCTGCCATGTGCCCGGTTCGTGCAATTGGGTCGGGACATGATAGCTCCTCTTGTTAGTCCTGTTGATAATATTGCAGGAATCATCTTCTACCAATATGCAACTAGCTTAGAAATGATCAAGGGCATAACTTATACTGGCCAAAGTACCTGTTAGCTCTATAGTGGGGACGTGGGGACTAATGTTGTCTCAAGCTTCAAGAAGATGGCTACAATAGCAAGAAGCTTCCCTTCCTAATGCTAGAGCACCTATGAAGCACGTAACACTGATTGGATCATGAGTCTTGGCCGCATGGAGTCCCGACTGCATGGGTCGCGGTCCTAGCTGCACAAATCACAGGTCCCCTATGCATCGGTCTTAGAACCCAATATGAGTTTTGTCTTGTTAGGAAAGTTTCATGTTAGTTAATTCGAAGAAGTTTTAATTTCTTTGAACTTTTTTTGAGAACTTTTGATGTTATTAGAAAAATTAGTAGCTAGGGTTCTTCGAGTTAGAATAAAGCTTGGAATCTTATATTGAAAGATTGAAAAAAAGAGTTCCCTTGTAGTAATAAATACCCCATTGGGGCTCCTCTTGGAATTATACTAAAGATACTTGAGATATAGATTAGCGGAGATTCTATTATGGAAATTATTCTTTGCTTATTTTCAATCTATTCTCTCTTTCTTCCCTTTTGGCGGATTCCTAAGGTTTGTGAGTAAGCATTGAGCCAAGGTGGTATTTTTGGCCTTGGAAGAAAGTGTTCCACTCTTGCACCTCTTCTAAGTTCTAACCATTGTTTGCCCGTTCTAACACCTTATACCATACTACTTCGTCACAATTAGTTGCACTAGCAAACCCTTCCCCTTTCGAGTTTCCAGTCCAAGTTCAACACCTCTTCAGCGTTAGTATCAAAGCACTGTTTCTATATGCTGCCCACCACCGCAACATTAAAAAGCTTGTTGAATGTGAGCAACATTTGTGAGACATCGAATTAGATGAATTGCAATGCCAGTTTGAACAACTTCAACAAGAAAATCAGCTACTTCATCAATGGCAAGAGCAATGTAAATGCTAACATCGCTAGGGTTCCAATCACTACTCTGATAGAGAGCCCTTCAATGATAAAAGCAAGTGTTCTAATGAAAAATGGAAGATTTCAATCTGTTCTACAAAAAAAGCATCTTCATCGGTGAAGAAGATACTTGGCACCAACGTTAACGGAGACCACATCGCAACCATCGTGACTTTGGTATCAAAATAGACATCCCCAACTTTGAAAGCTGCTTGCAACTTGATGAGTTCATTGATTTGATCCTCACCGTTGAATGATTCTTCAAGCTTAATGAAGTTCCCGATGATCAATGCATAAAGGTAGTCACCATCAAGCTTAAGAACTACGCATCAATTTAATGAAAAAATTTGAAACGATGATGTGAGCATGAAGGATGCAACAAGATCTGAACATGGGACAAGATGCATAGTGAGCTCAAACATAAGTTCCTCCTTGAGGATTATCACAAAAATAAATTTCTTAAGCTCCAGAATTTTCTACAATGCGACATAACCATAGAAAAAGAGTACACAATGGAATTCGAGCAACTCCTCATGACATGCGACATTAAAGAGCTTGAAGAAAAAAATATAGCATAATATCTTGGAGGATTGAAACTTGAAACTGAGCAAGTTGGACAACTTCAAGCATGGTTTTCAGAACTGTCCCGAACTGGACGGTTTGGAGCGTACCGAACCAAACCAATGGGGAACCGAGACGGTTTCAGCTTGGAAAGCGACATACGCTAGCGCCAAGGGAGAAAAAGAGGAAAAGAGAGAAAGAGAGAGAGGAGAAGGAGAGAGACCATAACACCGTTGGAGAATGCCGATGGCCTGATGTGGTCGTCGAAGGGCGGTGGAAGCATCCGTAGCTCGGTTCGCCTATTAGGGCTTTTAAACGAGAGAGAAAGAGAGAGGGGGGAGCAACTTATCGGAGGGAGGTGCCGCTATCGGAGGGTCCGTCATGACCACCGACCGGTGGAAACCGCACAGGCGGATCCGTGACTGCGGAATAGGGGCGGTGGCCCCTGTTCCTTCATCGTGTTTTTTTAAAAACGTGATGAATAGTGAAGCTGGCAATCTGTTTGCCGGTTTCATTTTTTCAAATTTGTTTTTTAAAAAAAGACAAAAACAGTGAAATCGGCAAATCAATTGCCGGCTTCACATTTTTTCTTCTATTTCACGCCCACGGCGCCGTACACGTGGACTGCACCGTCCGACGGCCACAGTGGCCGTCCCGTGGCCTCTTCGACTCCTTTTCCTCCTTTTCTTTCTTCCCTCCTCTTTCTATTTCTCTCTCTCTTTTTCTCCTTCCGGTTCGCTTTCTTTCTCTGTGTCGGTTCGTGTCAGTCCAGTCCGATACAGATCCGTACCGACCATACCACCGGCCAGCCGGCACGGGCTCTGATACCGAGTCCACGAACCTTGACTTCAAGTCTTCAACCCTATTGGATGCTAAATAATGTGATATGATTGGTAATAAAGGTCGAGAAGCAGCAATTAATTCAGAACATATGATTCATGCTTTCCAAGCCATAGAGATGGAGCATCCAACTTGAAAAATTCGCATAGAAAACATTGGCACCCTCCAAAGCCAGTGCCTCCTAACTGTCTCAAGCTCTTAGAAGAAGGACAAGGCATCCTTAGCGACCCCAATTGTTCCAAAACTGTCGCTTCCAACCCTCATAAGTATTTTAAGTGCCAAGGATTGGGCATATTGCACTCAACTTCCCAAATAGAAAGCTTGTCTCTTTGGTGGAAGCAGAATCATGCATAGAAGATGAAAAAGATCAACCAATCAAGTGGAACGAGGAAGGCCTGAGCGAGGAACAGCTAGCACATGCCAATCAAGGAGAAGCCTTGGTGGTCCGCTGTAGCTAGAATATGACCATTGTAGTTCATGAAGATTGGTTATGAAACAATATCTTCCATATTGAGTGCACCTTACATGACAAGGTATGCAGCATCATTATAGATGGAGGCAATTGTGAGAATGTCATTGCAATGCTGATAGTCAACAAGTTGAAATTGCCAACTGAAGCTCACCCCTATCCCTATAAGTAGTAGTACCCAAGAAAAGGCAATGAAGTAGAGATAACAAAGTGTTGGTTGGTCTAATTCACCATCAGAAAATGATATCAAGATGTGTGGTGCAAAGTTATTCCTATGGACTCCTGTCATATATTGTTTGGATGTCCATGGCAGTATGATCATAGAGCCATTCATAATGGTTTCAAGAATACTTATACCTTTGAGAAGGATGGTGTGACGATCCTATAGTACCCTTGAAGATGGATCATCACCCCAAGGCCTCATCGAAGACCAATGCCTTTGCCTCCAACTCTAAATTGCTCAAGGCATATAAGGAGTCTACTATTGTGTGTGCCTTGATCGTGCCAGAAGAGGACAAGAAGTCCATGGAGCTTTCGAGGGCAATCAAACCACTCCTCGAAGAGTTTGCTGATGTTGTGCTTGATGAGATCCTAGTTGGACTGCCTCCTATACGCGACATCCAACACTACATAGACCTTGTATCTGGTGCCAACATCCCCAACAAGCTTGCTTACTATGAGTCCAAAAGAGAATGAAGAACTTCGGCATCACGTCAAAGACCTCATATAAAAAGGGCTAGTCCAGAAAAGTGTCAATCTATGTACCATGCTAGCATTACTAACACCTAAGAAGGATGGATCGTGGTGCATATGCATTATACTTGAGCTATTAACAAGATCACAATCAAGTACTAATTTTCATCTCTCGACTCGATGATTTGCTCGATCAACTATATGGCTCGATTATTTTCTTCAAGACTGATCTTGTAAGTGCCTATTGTCAGATTCAACAATGCCCAGGTGATAAGTGGAAGACCGCCTTTAAGACCCAAGAAGGCCTATATGAGCGGACGGTTATGCCCAAGATTTAGTATACTGGTCGGTATTGTACTGTACCATACCAACACTTGGTACACCTCGCTGTCTCGTATTGCACCCTGTACCAACACTATACTAAGATGGTATTGATACAAGGACTAGGACCAAGACAACGAATCTTGTCATGCTCTCTCCAATGCTTTAAGCACTTTCATCCGTCTCATGAATTGAGTCTTTAGGTCATTCATTCAGAGATTTATCATTGTGCATTTTGATGACATCCTTGTCTATAGCAAAAGGAAGGAAGAGCACTAAGTCACTAACACATCTTTGACAAGTATTCCAGGCCTTAAGAGAGTAAAGTTGTTCGCCAACTTGAAGAGTGTTAATTGCTCACGACAAGTTGGTATTCCTCAAATTTGTTGTGTTAAGCCAAGGTATTGAAGTGGATCCTAGCAAACTTAACGCCATCAGTAGTTGGCCCATGCCTAAGATGCTTCATAATGTGAAAAGTTTTCATGTCTTAGCTTCTTTTTATTAGTGATTTATCAAGAATTTAATTTTATTGATGGGCCAATGACTAAGTATATGAAGGGATATCAATTTTGGTGGACTGACACAACACAATGAGGCTAGGAAGAATTGAAGAAGAGGATTGCTGAAGTGCTAGTATTAGCACTTCCAAACTTTGTTGGTTTGACCTAATCTTCAAAGTTGATTGCGATGCTTCCAGTGTCGGTATTAGTGCCATACTCAGTCAAGAAGGCCCGCTCAATTGCTTTCTCCAGTGAGAAGTTGAATGACACCAAGCTCAAGTACTCAATATATAACATGGAATTCTATGCTATTGTATGCACTTTGGATCATCAGAGTCATTATCTATTACACAAAGAGTTTATTCTCTACCCCAAATATGAGGTGCTCAAGCACATGAATTTCCAGCATAAATTTAGCCCTGACATGCCATTTGGAGTGAGTTCCCTCAACCTTTGCCGTTCCTTTATAAGCATAAATTGGGTATGCAGAATTAAGTAGCAGATCCTTTGAGTTAATGACATGCACTTCTTTCCACCATGCAACTAAAGGTTGTCGGATTTGAAATTGATGGGTTCCCCAAGATGGCTCACTTGTGCTTACCAGAAGACTCATGATGCCTCTCATATTGCTGGACTCTCCTTCCACAAGATCATGTGCCTTCACGGTATTTCTAAGACGATTACATCTGATAGGGATATGAAGTTTATAAATCACTTTTGGCAAACCTTATGACCAAAGTTGGACACAACTCCAATTCAGCTCAGCTAGCCATCCCTAGACAGATGGTCAGACTGAAGCTGTGAACCAAAATTTAAGAAATATGTTGAAAAGTTTCATTGGTAACCACGTGCGATAATGGGATATTTCATAGGCTCAAGCTGAATTTGCCAACCACAATTTGGTGAACCAAGCATTTGAGAAGTATCCATTTGAAGTCATCTATGGCAAACAACCTTTGAGTCCTTTAGATCTTGCCCCCCTACCAACGACGCACCAATTCAGTAGAGGTGTTAATGCATGAATTAAGGAGATCAAGAAGCCACATGAAGAGTGCGAGAAAGGATTCTTTGACAAACAGCAAAATACTAGCATCATACCAGCAAGCATAAAACCTTCATCTTCAAAGAAGATGAGCTTGTTTGGATGCACTTAGAAAAGAGTGATTTCTTTTTGAGAATGCCAGGTGATCTTCTCGAGTAGATGGCCTTTTCAAAGTTTTGAAGCGCATCAATGATAATGCCTACCAAATTGAACTTCTTAGAGACCATGGAGTATGTGCAACATTCAATGTAGTTGATCTATCGCAACATTCAATGTAGCTGATCTATCACCTTACTATGAAAACTAGGAAGACCAAGAAGACCTAGACTCAATGGCAAGTCCTTTCTAACTGGAATATCACAATGGAGTGCCTACGATGCACATAACACTGCATAGGTTGCAAGTCCCAATCGCATAGGTTGTGGGTCCGATATGTATAGGTCTCAAAATCTAACATGAATTTTGCCTTGATAGGAAAGTTAAATGTTAGTAAATTTTCGGGAGTTCTGGTTTTGTGAACTTTTTTTTGAGAACTTTTGATGTTATTAGGAAATTTGGTAGTTAGGGTTCTTTGAGTTAGAATAGGACTTGGAATCCCATAATGGAAGGTTGAAAAAAAGTTCTCCTTTTGCTACTTATAAATACCCCATTGGAGCTACTTTTGTAGTCATACTAAAGGTACTTGATAATATAGATTAGTGAAGATTATATCATGGGAATTATTCTTCCCTTGCTTTCTTTTTTTTCTCTCTCTCCTCCCTTTGGTGGATTCCTAGAGTTTGCAACTAAGTGTGAGAGTTGTATCTTAGAGTGGTCAATCAAGATGGTGTTTTTGACCTTAAAAGAGTGTTCTACCCTTGCTACTCTCCCAACTACCATTTGCCTGTTCTAACACCTTGTGTCATATGCACCATAGTGAAGCTTCTACCCCACCATAATCGGTTGCACTGACATATCCTTCCTCTTTCGAGTATCTGGCCTAAGTTCAGCACCTTCCTGGTGTCACTTCCCAATATGGTACTGCAAAATCAACAACCAAGGAGGACTTCACCATACTGTCAAAGTTAACCTTCAGTTGGTCCAATCAAGGAGGTAATAAGAAAACAAAGTGAGAGGACAAAGCTTAGAAACATGACATATGCTATAGGCCAGGATTAGACTATTGATTGATAGGACCTATTAGCTGCATGAGACCATCCATCCAATGTGGGCCATACCATACTGCACCAGTAGAGTACTAAGAATCAATACTCCCTCTGTACCAACTATTGATACTGAGGACTGTATTGTACAAATAGTTGGTATGAGTCCGACATCAAGCCTACGAACCTTAGTGGGACAAAAATGTTCCAGAACTCCTCAAGGTTATAGCTCGGCACAGGACTACTGTTAAGTTTTATATTTGCAATCCCTCCACTAATTAAAGCATGTGGCATAGTTCAGATGTCAGATATTATCAACCAGGATTAATAGACTAAATGAAATCATCTAAAAAGTGAAGTTCCAAGCATAACCACTATTGGAAAATCTCAATGTGCCTCATACACTTGCCATACTTGGGCAACCTTAGGGTAATAGAAGAGAATATGCTGAACGTCCTCCCAAGAAGCACCACACCTAGGTACCCAAATGGAAGCCTCAATGTCACACTTGGGCAACCTTAGGATAATAGAAGAGAATGTTGAACATCTTCGCAAGCAGTGCCATACCCAGATAGTTCCAAGCTAATCACCACAGAAATCCCTTGCCTTTGAGAAAGGCTTTGACTAAACTTGATCCATTTTGTGCTAGGTTGGGCTTCCCAAAACTCAAGTATTTGTAGAGCTTTAAGATGGCCACCCTATTATTGAAGTCCCCACCGTGATAGCTGATTAGTGCCCTCCAATCTTAAGCAAGGGGCTGAAATAATTTGCTTGGCTATCTCTAGTGGGAAACGTTGATCAATCAACCCATCCCCATCTAGTACAAAGAAATTGCTGATAGAGTAGAAATCCTTTGACCCCCTCCATACTGGAGGGAATCTACAGCTTTGCAGAGTACAACCTTGTCTAGCCTAAAGTATCAGCAGATGCAGGTGCACCACTTGCCACCACCAATTGAAGACCACCCCAAATGAGGTTATCAACTTAGAGACTGATCTCCATACCAGCAAACACTGTTTTGGTGTCCTGTGTTCATCCTCAAATTATCATTGACCACATGGCTGTAAAGGTTCTCCAGCTAAAGGATCAACTTGCCCATTGGCTAATGAGTGCTCGAAACTAAACTATTTAGGAGGTCCTAGTAACCAAATTCATGAAGTCCAACAGTCGTAATGACCTTAAAAGAATGAATGTTTCAAACTATATATTTTACCCTCTGTACAAATGAAATTAACCATCCAATGTCATTTACGACCTTTCTAATGAATGAACAGCTTAGATTCATCATCTTTATTCACTTCTACAGATAAAATGTATCATTCAATGATAGCAAAAAGACTATAGATGGATGAACTGGTTAGATTAGGTCATATTATAGACATCTAACAACAGAAACTTATGATCTGATGGCTATAAAGGTCAACAGATGGACTTATCAATTTGTCTAGTCCCAATAACTTATGATTCAATGGTTCTAAAAGGCTTGTGGATCAATAGATAAAGGCTGCTATCTAATTATAGTCAGTTAGTCACCGCCATCCAGGCTCCTAAGAGGGCAAGACTCGAGACAAACCTAACTTTTGGCCTTTTTTTGCACAAAGAGGTTGCCTTCAGACTCAAACCCACGCTTTAATGCTGGTCAGCACAAGCCTCTTATAATTGCACCAAGCAATGGCCCAAGACCTACACATCAATAGATGGACAGGCTCACGGATCAATACTAAAGGGACTTTTGACCTGACAACCCTAGAAGCCTTGAGAATCAATAGATGGACATATATGAACTTGCCATCCTATGGCTACCAAATTTTTTACTTATAATCTAATGGATTATATTAAATTCACTCTCTTACAGATGGAACTTATCATCCCACCCCCAATCCAATGGATTGTGTTTGATTCACCCATAGCAAATGAATGTAACTTGCAATCCAAGAGCTATAAAAGCCCACTCACAATCGAAAGGTCTTAAAAAGTTACTAATTGATAAAAGATAAATTTATGATCCAATGACTATGGAAGGCATCACTTACTATTTAATGGTCCTCATTGTCACCTGATCCGAAACTAGCCATTCCCAAAGAGCTTTCTAAGGCATGGTTAGAGTTAGAGGAACTATGTAACTCCTTAAAGATGGAAGCAAGTGTCCCATTCGAAAATATGAATGGGAAATAGCTTCGTACAATCCAATGGCAAAGAAAATAGTCAACCAGGGATAAATGGTTGTCAGGTGGTTGTCCTTGGATTGCCTATAAATATTCTTCCATAAAATATAAAAAGGCTCTCTTTTTTCCCACTTTTTCTAGCATCGTATTCTCTCCCTCGAAAGGTAAGATGTCACCAACTTGTGCCTCATTCATTCTACCCTTTTCCCTTTCCTTTCATTTACAAAAAGAAATAATATATCTCATCTATAGAAGTAGGGGCCCGAATCCCTTGTTCTATTAAAGGTCCTAGACTTTATTCAGAGAGGTCATTAACCCTTTTATCGGAGTACACCCTTGGTGTAGTTCAAATAGAACTCAATAGACTTCATATAAATGATATCCCAGTCCAACAATTGAAAATAGTTTCACAACTCTACTTTGCAAGGAATCCTAGACTCCATTTAGAAAGATTGAGTGCCTCTTAATACGTAGTAGGCCTTCAGCCATACTTTAAACAGAAGTCAATGGACTTCATATAAATGAGATTTTAATCCCAAGTTCCAACCCTATTTACAAGGAGTCCAAGGCTATTTTATAGAGGACTATAGTTTGCAAGGAGTCCTAGGCTCCATTTAGAGAGGTTAAATGTCTCTCAATATGAAGTAGGCCTTTGACTGTGATACAAACAGAAGACAATAGACTACATGTAAAATAAGATTTTGGTCTTACAATTAATAGTAGAAACTTAATCCTATTTTACAAGGAGATCTAAACTACATTTATAGAGGTTGAATTCATTGTGAAGTAGGCCTTTTGGTGTACTTCAGCTAGAAGTCAATAGACTTCATAAATTCATATAAAACGAGATTTTGGTCTCATAATTTGAAAAGAGGATCTTAGTTCTATTTTACCAGGAGTCCTAAACTTCCTTTATGGAGATCAAATGCTTCTCAATATGAAGTGTTTGGCCATAGTTTAGTTTCACAACATGAAATAAGGTCTTGGCATTGTTTTTGTAAAGGATTCCAAACCATACTTGTAAGAAGTCACAAATTTTACTAAAATGGATAAATGTGGTTTTATATCCATAAATAGCTCTAACTTTTTTATGTGAAACCTTAATTTCATTAATAAGGGAACAGATCCTAGACATATTCCTTGTTCAAAAACTAAGGATTCAATCCTATTTCTCTTTTAACATCGATGTTCCCATTTGCCAGCTAAAAGATGCAATTAAGATCATAAACTTAAAAAAAATCACATTTTAAAATCTCATCACTGAAGTCAAAAGTCTCATGAATTCTTAAAAATATATTCTTATGGCAATTGTGAAATTAAAAGAATTTCATCCTACAATTTTGACTTTACGAGGATATTTTTATAATATAAGAAGAGTATTTCTTGAACTTTAAATCTAAAGAATTGATCCAAAGACCAAACATTATGAATTGATAAAGAAAACAGTAATATCTTTCATGATGTTATCGAGATTAAGGAATTACATGACATGAAACTCTAAAATGCATTACATTATTACCAACTTTGATCTTGAAAAGTTATAAACTTTAAAATTTCAGGTTTGAGATATTTTAGAAAACTTGGAAAAGCATAAAATATTGAGTTTGCTTGACATTTAAAAAATGAAAATGTTCATCATAGGTATTCTAATATAAAGAGTATCATTAAATATTCTTAAAGATAGAACGTTCTACCATAAAACTCTAAATTAGAGCATCATTTCAGATATGTTAAAGAGATAATAAGATTATTACTATGAAACCCAAATTATAAAGAGTATCATTTTAATATATCCAAAATAAAGGAGTAACATCTAAAATTCAGAATATTATTTTCAACAATTTAAGTTTAACATAAATCCTATCTTGATACTTATAATGCAAAGTTTCATTGAATGAAACTTTAACATTTTATTAAGATGATATTCGATGAAATTGTAAAAATAGATATCTACAAGATTTCTTCGAAATATTGAACCTTGACAGTTGACACTCTTAACTTCATAGAACTGAGAATATAAATTTTAAAGTGATGCCATATTGACTTTCTTAAACTTATTTTGTCAAGTTGTATCATAAAGTGAGAAAATTTGATAACGTTATATCTAGTGATTTATAGGCAGTTCTTTTACTTACAATTAATCTTAGCTAGCATTTGGATAAAATATTAAATGTTTCCTAATATAAATGCGGTAATTTACAATGGATTCTTGAGTCTATTAGAAGTCCTGGACATACTTAAGTAACAAAATCCTGTCCCATGGGTAAATTTGATAGGATCATACCCCAACATATTTGTGTATCATATGTCTATTCTAATGTTAATCCTAGGGACAGATTTGTGATACCACAATCTATTGTGTAAATAAAAAAAAAATGGACAATGTGCAGGAAGCAGTTGCCTGAAGCAGTTTGCAAGAGGAAAGTAACCGGAGATGCAGTTGAAAAATTGGAAAATCTTCAGATCAATATCTACATTTCACCAATTTTATCAGAAACTAATACTATATCAACAATTATGACAAAATTAGAAAAGAAGAACTTTATTTATCAAGCCTAATATAACTTCCATCAAGAGCCTCATCTGGTCCCTCTCCTCCTATCCCTCACCTCCAAAACAACTAAATAAAGATAGAAAGAAAAGGAATTAAAAAAGAGAAATTTTATGCCAACTAAGATTAGGAATTACCTTGAAATATTCAATTGGATGCTTAATCTCATCCATATTAACTTGATCCTGCATCAATACAACTAAACATTATAACAAAGAATTCTGTAATAGACATTATCAGATATATTCAGAAGCAGGTATCAAATTGGTCATGACTTGTAAGAATCTCATGATTAAAGCCAAAGATTGACAAAGCATTGGTTGAATACCCCAATATCAACTAAAATAGAATTCAGATAGTCATGTTAGATTATTCTTATAGGTCCTTGTTAAGTTACATCTTAAATTCCAGTTCATCAAAAAGATTAAAATCTTTCGTGGGGGAACACATCCCATAAAGAGTACTTAAACACCATGCAGCATACAGATTACAACCTACAATACATTTTCAATAGAAATGAAATTTGGAGCAATGAGGACCCTCGCAGGCATGGTTTTCCGTATCACCCCATATTGCTTGGTACAGGCATACCGTATTGTACCCAATGGCAGATCTAGAAATTTTGCTTTGTGAGGTCAATATAAAATAAAGGACAAATAATAAGAATACTGAAAACTAAATAGAGTATTGTTTCTACATCAACAAAAACACATTAAAATTTTTTATTTTTATAATTGTCCTCTACGACTTTTCATATTTTGAAAATGATACATGATAGTGGTATATTGAGTTATTAAAGAGAGAGACTGTAGATCATAATTACTTTTATTATGTGACATTTTTTTATCTTTTACTTTCAAAATTTTACATGGGTTATTGGGTCAATTCATAAATGTAATGGGGTCAATTTTAATTTTTCTAGTATATGTATATATGTTTAATATTTTTAAATTTTTATGTGGGGTCAATTGATCCCACATTTCTTAACATGAATCCGCCACTGATCGTACCATGTCGACAATCTCGTACCGCACCGAACCATGTACCAACACTGTAATAGGATGGTAGCAGTATAGGGTGCGGTACCGAGATGGCAAACCTCGCTTGTGGGAGTATGTTTAGTCTCATAGTGAGTGTGTTTTTATCGAGAACTGAATCAATAACCTTTTGGCTAGCTTTTTTGGATGAGGTCCTGAGTCCTCACACAAGTATTGAGCTGACCCAACCCATGCCCCACATTGCTATGGGACATTGCAGCACAAACACTTTTGGTGTTGATCATGAGCCGATCATAGTGTTTGTGAAACTTGGACCCTTCCCCTGACAAGGATGCCAAGGATTAAACAGGGAGTATGCAGCCTATGCAGTCATGTGCTTAGTCCCACATCGTGTGTTGGAGAGGTCTTGGGTACTTAAATAGGGCTAAGGACCTGAATTAATAATCTTCTGGTTAACCTTTTGGGTAAAGACCTAGGTTGTTACACAAAATATTTAGAGTGTCCTTGAAATCTATATATGACAAATTTGGATATTTCTTTGAAGGCCCAAACCTTAATCAAAGTTCCTTCCTTAGAGGGTTAAAAATCTAATCAATAATGGATAGTAACCAAGCATGACTTTTATGAAGTACTTCCAATAAGCAAAGCAACTTTTGATGTTATCACAAATATCCTAAAAGCAAGAAAATTCCTGATCAGATATGCCACAGCAAAACAGCATCTGTGGTGTTCCCACATTATGTTCCAACATAAAATTGTGTCTATTAGGAACCTAAGTAGCATTGCTAGTAATACATACAATCGATGGAAATCATAATCAAATTACTATGATCCTTAAAAATGGACGGTATAAAATGAATTTTTCTTGACTGAACAAGAAAATCTGTCTCAACAATCATATAACATGGGCAGAAAGTAAAGAGTTAAGAGGCTGATTAAAAGAAAACCAATTATTCCAAATGCTTATATTTCATCATCAGAACAAGTTTCATGCAGTTTCTTGTCTAGTAGATGGTCCATGAAAACATGAACACCTCATTTAGAGGTCACCTCTATCATCCAATAATTATGGTCCAGAATGTCATCATAACTAACTATTATTATCATCATTCTTAAAATGTGATTTGTGGTTCTAACAAAATTATCCTTTTTACACATATTATTCAAAACTTACAAAAGAGTTCTTAAAAGTGAATTCTTCAAGACAATGATAGAAGCATCATGCTGACAAGTTGATAATAAATCATCCAATCACTATGAGAACACTTGGTTTTGCTCCTTCAATGTACAAGGAAGAAGTCCTATTTGCATCCTAGACAGGAAATGGTTGCTCATATTTGCAGTCTGTCACATAAAGAAAGGAATTTGGGACCATTCTTTGGCTTGCAATACTGTAGCTTGGTGAGCGCCTTGTCTGCTTTGGGACTTTTCGACTGAAAGAGACTCCAGTGGCTACTCTAAGAAGGAATAATAATTTGGTGGTACAAAATCATGAGGAATTTGGAAAGAAAGAATTTAACAAGCTGCAAATCAAAGACAAAGAGCAAGGCATTATGATCATATTTGTTAGTGCTTTGTAATGTGCAAATGGCCGGAAGACATGAACAAAAATATTTAGTGGCCTTGTAAAGAAGCATGTATGATATAAATTCATTGTTCTTTTCTCCATGCATATTTCTTGGACATCCTAGCATCCCGCAAGTTTGTAATCTTCCTCATTTTGACTATATTGCATAGTTTGAGCAGCTTATGTAACAGCTGGGTTAAACCTACCCTTTGCTAAGACTTCATAGTTCGAGCAGGTTATGCTACTGCTGGGTTAAACCTACCCTCTGCTCTTAGTCTTAGCTCTGCATTTCTGTTTGAACATGCTTCTATGAAATGAACACAAAAACGGCAACAAAAAAAATAAGTCCATGCCTCAAAAGACTTGATGAACTTGGGTATATCTTGAGCAGATTCAGGAGAATTCATCCACGTCCCTTGCTTCTCAGAGATGCTTCGCAAAAGATCTCTGGTCCCTATGCACAAAGAAAGCATACACACATCTCAAAAAACAAGAGATACATGGTCATAAACTACTAGGTAGTACCCGATCACCTAAGTCACAAAGTTTCTCAGCATGGTCCATACAACTATCTAAATAATTTTAAACAAACTTAACTAGAAAATCAGGCAATTGTTCATTGTTTGATAAGTGCAATCATGGGTAAGTTCATCTTGAATAAAGGGGTCAAATATCCCATTATGTTTGTATCAATTGTGAAATGAATGAAGCATAAACCAAAATAATGCGAGTATATAATGTCACTTTAGCTACAATTTACAGGTCGAAGAGATGGTCACCCATGAAAACAAGAATCACAAGATTACGTCATCCCATTCCCACTCCCATTCTAAGAAACAATTTAAAATTTTAAAGTTTTTGTTAAACAAGACTTCATCACTTGTAAGGAGGTAGATACAGTGTGGTGCCAACACACAAAAAAGCTTAAACCAAGCAAAGTTCATCATATTCAGATAGAGTACCTTCATGTTAGGGCAACTAGATTTTAGCTTCCCAGAGGAGAAAAGTGTCATCTTAGCATAAATGGGGCATGCAACTGCTTACAACTTTTCAGAAAGCCAATAATATCATCTGATACAAAATTCTTACATACTTCATATATCCAGATATGGCATATATGAAAATAAATATATCACACTGAAAAAAAAATATAGTATGGTATGAATAAATAAAGATTTCATTACGCTTGTAAAATTGAAAGTATGTCTATTAACAGTAAAACAAGCATACTTGTTTTCAGTAATTGGTTTTTTATTTTCTCATAGCATATCAATGCATGATGGCAACATCCGGTAATGGGAGATACTACATGGTGTTGAATGTAACAAATATACCTTTATCAATTAGTGTGAGTCCAACTTTTGATTGATATATGGCTCTCATTGAGAGAATTATTTTTCTATCAATGGTTTCTTCCACTAGCCTCTTTGTTCTTCGATCAAAAACCTGGTAGCATACAAAGCATGCGAATTAATGTTTCCAAGTTCTACCCATGAGAAAATCTGAATGACCCAACATCAATGCTAATCCTATGTAATGAATGACATATTAACATGTGAAAAAACTGCAAATACCAAATAGAGTCAAGTCAACCCCTACCAATCAAAAGCTGCAACACAAAATATGCTCAGCCCCTACGAATGCAAAGCTGATCAACCTCAAGATAACCCAACCCTAGCTTTTGACAACATATGCTAGGCATAAACAGGATATGATAAGACAATATACTGAGAACATCACAACTAGGCTAAAGTATGGTTGCCACAGCCAGTCTCAGTAGTCAATATAACATGTACAATTTAAAATATAACATACAATAAAAAAGGTCAAAATCAGAAAGCAATCTACAGGTAAATTACAATAAAAAATTCAAACAAGGAAAAAAGAATGTCCACAAATCACAATAGTTTTACTAACATAATATTACCATAGGCAATTACTAGCAGTTCATATTATGAATGTAAAAATGCAAGATCAATTAATTGCACATGAGCTGACATAAGTCATTGCACATACATAAAAACAAGAGACAAGAGCAAGTGACGTTGGAGAGCTGTTGAACTTGGACTGAGAACTCAAAGGAGGAAGTGGATGTCAGTGCAGCTGATTGTGGCAAGGTAAAAACCCCACTACGTCATGTATGACAGTGGGCACACAGTAGTTGGAAGAGAAGTAAGGGTGCATCACTCTCTTCCAAGGCTGAAAACACCATCTTGGCCAGCAATATTCACCCAGTACCTTACACCAAGAAATTATAAAACGTGGAGGAGAGGAGGAAAGGGTGAGGGATTGGGTGTGCAAGGATGAATATGATCCTCACCAAGAAATAAGCCATATAACAGGAATTAGTTACCCACAACTGCATATATTGAGCTTCCCAATCAAAAATTCTTGATTAAGTTTTAAAAAAAAATAGATCCTGACCCTACAGATGAGCAAAGTTGACGCATTACGAATATTACTTTTTTATTTTTTGGCAATTAAAATTCATTTATTTCAATTGTTTGTGACAATTAAAATTCCTGTTTCTATTTTCTTGAGGGAAACTACAATAGAGTAATGTGACTAAATCGTGCCATTTTTACAACTTATTACCGTCCTAAAATAAGCCATTGATCTTAAACTTGGAATATTCCTGGGTGTCGCATGTTTATAATGGATAAAAAATTACCTTGCACCTCATTTCAAGCTTGGACCCATAACATTACTGAGGCCTTACAGAACATTAGAAAAATCCCAACTGATTCTGAACCAAACAGATTTTCAAGGCAAAGATAAGGAAAAAAAGGTGAAGAAAAGGTATGGTGTAACTGTAACCAAAGAAAAACAAGAAATTATATGGCACCAATACATGATTTGATGTGATTCTCTTCTTTTGAAAAATACAGAGCACATAAAGTTCATAACCTGCTAATCCATCAGAATTACAGATGAAGTAAGACGCATGATTGAAAATGAAGTAGGTAGAGAATTTAAATATTTGTTTTAGCATTTGAGGAGGGCTCGTGTCAATCTCTAGAAAAGAAATTATAAAATAAGGTGACTAGCATACAAGAACTATGAAAACTTCACCCATATGCTAACAGACAACAGAAAGCTAGCAGATTGAGAGGTTCAAATACAACTTTGTGACATCATGGGACCTGAAAATCTAAACATGGAAGAAATATCTTTAGGTTGTCATTAATCACACAAAGAATTAAAGCATTATGATGGCACTATGATGGCATTAATGATAGATGTTAAAGCACCAAATTGAGAGGCAGATATAGGTATAAAAAAAGTGCAAAGGACAAAGAGAAGATATCATGGATGAATATATTGCCAAATAATACAACTTTTAAAGGAATACCATCAAAAAGAATATGACAAGGCATATCAATCTAGACCAAGAACGAAAGAGATGAACCACGACCTTACTAGCAATGTCTAAGGTTCAAAACTTTTAGAGGACTTTTTCCAAATGAGTCATTAAATTGAGTTTCAAGCCATAAAGGGCAGAATGAAGACACTTGTATCCACCTTTAAAGTTGTACTCTTCCCTCTCCACATACCAGGTCCAATTGAAAGGAAAAGAATTTGAATAAAACATCCAATAAAAAAAAGTAAAATAAAAATGCAAGCAAACCCATATAATGCTAGTAAACTAGGTAGACTTTTAGAAAGTATAAGATCAGGCTGTCAGGTGATATATGGATAAATTAGAGAATCAGTTTCTACTTAGCACAAAGGTATATCAGAGAACTGCCTAGCCCCTGTACTTGAATGTTTTTTCATCACAATAGTGATCATGACAAAACAATCATATATAGACATGAAGCAATGCATACCAAAATATGGGAAGCACTTGATCCAGATTTCAGGCCAATGCCATAAGATGAAAAATGGGCCCATTCACTAAGTTTAAACATCCACCTGGAATCAAGACAAAGATACAATATCACCTCTATTTAGTAACTAAGGACACAGACAATTCATTTGCATATAGACTGAAGTCACTGAACATTTTCTAACAATGTTAAGATTAAAAAGAGAATCATGATGTACAAGAGCAATATAAATATCTCACCCATACGAAGCCTGCTTATCTGTTAGAAATCCTCCTGTCATAGTCTGATTCCCAGTTCCCTCGTCAAAACACAATGTCATATGTATGATATCATTCATCTTGTCATACTTCCCAAGGTTCTCACCACAGACGGGGCAGTTACTGATAAGTGATTCTCTGCAATAATCAATAGTTTATATTAAGTCATCCAGAAAGCAATAGAAGAAATATGATAATATCAGACATTGATAATTCCAATTATTCAATCTGCCACAATTAATTGCAGCTTCAGAAAAAAGAGATCACTTTAGAAAGCAAGGGAAAAAAATGTCGCATGGAAATCAGTTTAAACTCAAAATCGTTACTCTTCTTGTTGAACAGCTAGAAGAATTGCTAGCTCGTCCATGTCAACAACACCATCACCATTCTTGTCTGCTTGCTTGAATAGCACTTCTTTCTAATTAATTGAAAAAAAAAAAAAAAGATATTAGCTGTTTATTTATTTAAATTCTAGAAAAAAGAAGAGACAATGATGTGTGTACAAGAAACTACAAGAAAATAAATATGTTTAGGCCTAGACCTTGGATGCTGCCACTTCATTGCCAAATGCACTGATCAATTCAGTGAACTCGGAATCTGAGAGCTTGCCATCTTCGTTGTAGTCCTGTCATCAAAATCCATGTGTCATAGAATAGTGCAACATTTGCAAAACTTTGCAATGAATAAATGCCTTAGTAGCTTCTACAACCTCATGCAAAATCATAAAATCACAGTCTGTAACAAACTTTTGTTGGACATTTGGTTTTGATTTCAACCTATTTAAGCATTGAAAACACCTTACAGTTCAACTGTTCTATCCTGGACTCTGGTTCAGTCTTCATTTCACTATGGAATCAACCTACTCTCACAGATCTTTTTGTCATAGAACTGGCTTTTTGTCAACACAATCCATGCATCAAACCATTCCTCTTTACTTTCTACGAACCAAGGGTAATACCCTAGTGATGAGGAAGGACATGAAGATATATAATGATTAATGTGAAACAATGCTGCAAAAAAAAAGTAAGAATCTCATCTATGAAACATAAAAATATAAAGCATAGCATCATAGTTCTTCAGAAAAAATATTTAACAATTTCCTCTTGGTGAAATAACCCTAGTGTCCACAAAAGAGGTATTTTTGTCATTTCTTAATCTGAATTTTATGTAAAAAATTTAAGGCAATCAGTGAAGTGGAAAAAAAGTACTAATAGATCCTCATGCATACTGACCTAAAGCAAACAAAAATATTCAGTCATTTCACAATAGGAACAACTAGCTAGACACTCCATTCAACCATTAAAATTATCAGATCACATGCATGAAGTGAGATGACACATTTTAAGTTTGAATAGCATTGATGTCAGAGAAGTATGAGAAACAAGAAGCCAAAAATCACTTCAGTGATATGGCTTCTGAAAGATACCATGTATCTCTTAATATTTTAGGTACAGGTCTCCACTCTTTAGGGTGAGGAGCAAGAACATAATGTTAACAAAATTATCCATTACCTAGAAGTTGCTAACAGAATTTCTAAGAGATAAACTGTGAGGATCTGCATGGTTGCCATATTGGGTGTGCTTGCAGAGGTCTTGGGTACAAGGATTTCGATTAATAACTTTCCACTGCCTTTTTAGGTAAGGTCCTAGGTTGTTGGTTGTTACAACTGGTAGTAGGGCTGACTGTACCCATGGACCATGTGGCTGGTGGACACTACAGCACAAGCTATTTCAGGGCTGACAATGAGTCGGTATGGTGTTTGTGATTAGATCCTTCCCCTATCACAAACACCAAAGATAAAGCAACCTAGAGTTTGTGAGGACGCATGCAGACATATATGTAGTCCTATATCAAGTGCGCATTAGGGAGGTCTTGAGTACTTAACAAGGGCCAAGGACCATAATGAATAACCTTCTGTCTACCTTTTTGGGGTGAGATCCTTGGTCATAACCAGAAACGCCCCAGTGACAATGCCCAAAAATCATATAATTTCAAATTAAAACACGAAACCACTTAAACATGGAGTACAGGAGGAGATACCACTACAGCTAAGACACGACGTGCAAAGGCTTTTTCTGTTTCAATTGGATCCTGCCATAAAGTCAATAGCATGATATGTTAGAACCATTACATAATTTTGGAAGAAGTTTGCATTCAACACGAAGAACAAAGAGGAAGCATGATTCATTATGTACCTCGACATAACATGAAATAGAAATGCTACCCACTATTGTGTTGGAAGATGATGGATCTAATAGGCTAAGTCCTTCAAGGTTGTCCTCTGAATCCTGCAAGAATCAAGAAGGAAAATACCCAAAAATATATAACAATGAGAACGTCCCAATGAACAGGACCTACAAGGAACAGTTAAGAGTGAAATCAATAAACTTCAGCACAATCTCAAAGAGCTGCAAAGGAGATGCAAGCAGAGTGACAGTCTGTTCAATTATTTGTACAACTGATGAACTCATCACCACAGAGAAATTGTTTTATATTCAAAATTTGGTATTATCCTTTTCTCAACAATTGAAATAACTTGTAGTTTTATATTCTATGCTCCTTTCGAATAAAAAATGATATAGCACAGTACAGTAAATATCTAAACGTTCTGTTGTAAGGAGAGGTCCTTGGAATTGGACAGGCCTAACAGAATATTGATGGAAGTTGTGAGAAAGAGTGTATATATCTATGTTTTTTTACAATGGTGGCACCAGTTAAAGTCTAATAACAAGGGTATTGTTAAATTTTGGGGCTAAACAAGTTGAAAAAAAGGTCTCAAAAATCAAAACCACTTGTTACCAATGAAGCATCAAGAACTGTAATTGTAATTATTTTCTATTTTGCCTTGTTTTCTAAACAAGGTGCTTAAAGTTTGCCATTGCAACTACCACTGTCGAAGTCTTGACATGACAGATGATCATGATGACATGACTATTTCCCTTGGACTTACCAAACCCACATAGATAAGAGAGCTAATCTTGGAATAAAAGTTCATTAAAAAAGTGAATCGTTCCACATGGGTAAATTCCACCCACTTTCGCTGCAAGTATAAAACTGAGAAGAAAGCAATCCAATCTAAGGAAGATAAAGTAGTAGGTATCATGACATTTCATATGTTGGACCAAGGAATTGCACAAGAAAGCATCAGAAGAGAAGAAAGAAAGACACAATCATCTAAGCAAACATGATATCTAGTAATAAAGAAGCGATGGGAAAGAGAATTAGAAAATGCATTATGAAACAATCAAGTGATCTTACCTCACTGAGGACTTTCAAGAGATCAATTTCACAATATCCAACCAGATTGTTCCTAGATAATTTGTTTGTCTGCAAAATAAAGATGATATTAAAATAGGAAAATTCACTACATGTATATAATACTCTGAAAAATTTCATATTCCTATTGTGAATATATATACAAGTTACTCTATTTCAACAACACATTTTAATATGAAATGAGCTTTTTATATGCAGCCAAATCAGCTATTTGAATATTAAAACCAAGAGATGAGCTGAACTAATCAAACATGTTATCTAACCAGAAAAGGTACAACATTATAAATTAAAGGAGGAAATGACAAATGCACTCATAAGCAAGACTCAAAAAGTTATTAACTGCATCAGTGATAGTAGAAAATTACAAATGACAACATTACACACACTTTTATTGGTTAGTTTTAAACAAGTATTAGAGTGGATTAAGTATAGAACAGCAAGACAATCATTAAAAATCCAATCGACACTTGCTTACAGAGTACTAAGCCAACCCCCAAATTAATATGCCTGTCGATAGTCAAAGTGCAGGAGAGCAAATAATATCCTTAACCATTCCAGGATGATAGCATACCTCAAATACAGATATGCGTGCAATATGAGGTCCATTTCTTTCCAATATAACTTTCTTTTCCTACAAAAAAAAAGGTGACAAAAGGTTAGCAGCCTTATTTTTTTCAGACATTTAGGTAAACTAGATAAGAAAGTCTCTCAAATAACAAAACTAATGACCTAATGTGTGAATGTCTTCAATTTCACGTTTTGCATTTAATTAGAATTTTCTACAAGTTGGACATGGGGACATGCCTATATGTTGTATATTTGCACATAATGAATAATAAGCTAGAACAGCGGTCCTTAAGTTTATAAAATTTGATAAAATGGTTGTTAATTGTTATATTACATTTGACAACTTTCACGTAGAAATTTCAAAAGTAGATAGGGAATGATGATGGAATCACGATAGTATAAACTATAAAGTGTCCCAAGTTTGCAATTGTGGTAATGGACTTTATACCAGTAATGTGCTGATATCGTGTTGGTACACCTGGTAGCGGGGTCCGTTAATATACCAGGACTCCAATCTCGACCCCGCACGGGGAAACCAAATCTCGATTCAATAGCTATATGGTACAATATACCTGGCATAGGACGGTATGCATCGATACAGTGAACCATGGTCCCAAATGTTTGACATATTGAGAAAACCCAAAATTTGAAGCATCCTATACCAGTTAGAGTTTAAATTTTATTGGTGCGGTAAATTGATAGGCCACACCCACACTGTTAACCATGATCTACAATATTAAAATGCTTAAAAAACAAAATTTATAAGCTTACAAGGTCTTTTCCATATGCATTAAGTAGCCATGACATGGAGTCTTTTGTGGCAAGATGAAGTGTTCTGAATCAAAATATGGTTTATAAATGTCTAAGCCTCTTGAATTTTGGTGCATGTATTTATGTTGTACTTATGATTAATGATCTCGATTCTCAATTTATATGACCCACCAAGCAATTTGTCCCTTATATCTATGCATTAGTTTCTTCCAGCCATTCTGCACATAGGTAATGAACCTCTAAAAGAAATTGAGTTTAACAACTTTTAATCATTTTGAATGTTTTCATATCATGAGAGAAATGGTGTAGATTCTCAATTTAAATGGCCCATCCTACCATTAGATTCTCTTTCTCTCATGTGTGTGCACCTGCATGTGTGCATAGATATAGGGTTATACTTGTATTAGGCATGTGCGCAAGTGGAGGTTTAGTGTATCAATAATTGGTTTTTGTGTATGAGATACTTTAGTTACAATCATAGATAAGGAAGTCCAAAGCATCCTCCTTTTAATATATAGACCCTTAAGACTATTTTTACACAATAAAAAAGAAACAATGAAACATAGAGATAAAGGAGTTTATCTTTTACAAAAAAGGGTAATGCATCAGAGCACTTTATCAGAAAGATGAATGAGGTGGTTCAGGTAGGGTGGAGATAGTGCACGGATGCAAACAGTATATTAGTATTATACCAGTTAAGATACCTCTTCAGTCCATTATAAGCATAGCATGATGGAGACAAACAAGTTCAAGACTCACGATTGTTGTCAGCACCAAAACTGAAATTTGTGAATGGGAAATGAATGGATGCAAAGCTGATTGGGACTTCTTTTTTTGAGAAAAGGGAGGACTTTACCCCCATCAAGCCACCCAAGTGTGGGCAGGATTCAAACCTAGGATATTGGGTACCACAGCCAATGGCTTTACCAATTGCACCAGTTGGCAACCACAGCTTCCATGGACAATTAAAGATTAAACTTAGAGTCATTGTCTTATGAGGCCTTCATCACATTGTTTGAGCATTAACTAGGCTATGTAGCTTCCTATTATTTTTTTAATTTTTTAAGGTTTTACTTAGCCATTAAGTCACTTCCTTTTTATCTTACTTGGCCATTAAAAGTGCCAATCAACTTTTGTTTTAAGTTTACTTCTAAAAGATACCTTACTTGGTCAATAAGTTATTGGGGCATGAAGTAAGGGTTGGCTTGTAATTATATTTTAGTCGAGGATTGTTGTGGTTGAAAGCCACTTTAAGTTGATTATAAATGGTGGCTGCCCCTTGGTTTTCATGTAATGTTGACAAATGAAATCAATTTTTCACTTTGCAAGTTTCCCTTATGTGATGCAAGGTCGGGTGTGAGGCCCTTCAGACTAGATTGAAGTTTATCATCTCTCCCTCCTGTCATTCATCTCCTACTTCTCTATCCTTTTCTTTTCTATTTAGACCTATTTCCTTTGCAACAAAACCTTGAACGCTAGTCAACAAATCCTCAAAACCTTATAGTTATCCATCTACCATAAACCTTTATCATTCCTTTACCCTCTTCTCTTGTCTCAACTCAAAACAGAGCCTTTCATCCAAGGTTTGCCGTCTCAGTACAGGACCCCATACCAGTATCCTACTAGTGCAATGTTCGTATGCCTGATACAGGAGTCGGTTTGGTATACCGAGACTCGATACACCTCCTATACCAAGTCTCAGTTCGATACTAGTATAGTACCATATGCAATGGTATGGTGGACCTTGCTTTCATCCCTCCAAAAGTGAAAAATTGATCCAAACCCTAAATCATAGAGTTGTTGTGATATCTTATAGTCTAAGTTATTACACACCCTTTGGATCATATCCCCTAAACTACCAAAAGCTTCCTAGCAGCTGATCAAGAGATATCTTTGAACCAAATTGCTAATTGGACTTGGAGAGCCTCTCAACACTTGAAGGTGACCATGAGGGGACAAGCAAACACCATCTTTTAGATAGTTTCTTAAATAA
The DNA here is from genome assembly GCF_000442705.2 of Elaeis guineensis. Lineage (NCBI taxonomy): Eukaryota > Viridiplantae > Streptophyta > Magnoliopsida > Arecales > Arecaceae > Elaeis > Elaeis guineensis. The sequence continues at coordinate 9,197,035 of NC_026001.2, forward strand.
TGTGTCTCTTTGGTTTTGTATCAACAAAAAAGTGGTTCATTTGGTTAAATAATCTAAATCTGATCTCAGCTTCATTATTCTAAAGCATTAATTTTAAGCCATAGAAGCACCAGATTAAAATGCAATATCATTTAATTTCAGTTTGTTTTCATTTACATGTTTTGCACTGTAGCATCCTAAGCCAACATAAGGATTCTAAGCCCTCTAGGTGGTCCTACATCATGTTAATAAGAAATTGATCTTCCTGTAGGTGCAAGCAATTGAAAAGAGCTCTCATACCATTGCTTGCTATTGATGAGAGATCAAAATGCTTCTTCATATGTATCATAAGTTCATGCAATAAACTATATATAGAAATGCTCACATGGATCAGCTCCAAAAAGTTTTTTAAACAATTGCTCGTGTGTCTTCTTGCTGAATACTATTTCTCCATGAATCATTAACTTTATTTCCTCCAAAACCAAAGAAATTTTAATGCCTCACTGCTAGGCCTAGCAAAACCTTGTATACGTCCAATAGAATTCATGAAATGTAGCACATACCAAAATCAATCACCACACAAGAAATAAGGACCAATTTGATAACATTTGTCATTTTTGATTAGGGGTGGCAACTTACTCTGCCCCATTGAATACCTGACTTGACCCAAGACTAATGGTGAGGGTTTTACACTTTTACCCAACCTGCACTAGATCCAAGGTGGGTGCAGGTAATGGTAAAACCTGCCCCAAACCCAATCCAGATATATATAACTTTTCACAAATCCCCTCCCAGGCCTTTATCCTAGTTGCTCCACCTGTGAGAAAGATTGAATTAGTGAAAAGTTACACGCTATGATGCTTAGTTGTTCATTTTTTAGTTGATTGCTTTTCTTAGTTTAAGGACATTTGACTTCTTAAAGAACAATATTTTTGTTTATTATGTTTCTATTACCATTGAAAATTTGGTTTGTTACGTTTTCTATCTTCGATTTATTTAATATTATGTGAAGTACCAATATTTATTTTTTGTATTCTTTTTTATTTGCTTGATTTGTATGTAAGAAAATTGATTTTTGTAGCTTTACCCGACCTGATCCATTGAACCCACCCTACCCCACCCCAAGGTGAGAATGAGGCAAGTATGGGTATTGGCCTACCTAACTCATTGTCATCCTTATTTTAGATTGGACAAAAACTGAATAATATGGAAGAGACCTGAAGATTAATGCTTTGATTTGGTAAGAATAGGATCTAAGGTTTATAATTAGATTCAATTTTATTATCAAACACATGCTTTCTTCATTTGTCTCTAGAGCCATTGTTACATGGCCATGGATAGAAGAATCAAAATAGGTATCCACGTATCTGACTCAACAAGAAGTAAAAAGAGAGAGACAATCTATATAGGATAAAATATAAATTTAACTAAATTATATATTTATACCTTTCAATAGTTACTATTTAAACATTAAAAAGAAAATAATTAAAAGAAATAGTTGGTTAATATCCTTCAATATACATGTTTCTCATTCTAACTTTGCAATTAATTTAAAAATGTTAGCAAAATAATATTTTGCAAAGTTGCTTCAAGCCTTCGATACCTACATCTTTAAGAAATTTCGAAAAAGCTACAAGCCTTCAAGGACTCTAGGGCAAAGTATAGACTTACTAAGACATTTCTTACTGAAAAATGGAGCAAGATCATTTAGTATGACAAGCAATTGAAAAGATTGATATGTTGTTACCGAAGGATCAAAAGGAGTATTTATATGTATGCTAGATTCTTGATTCTTGAAAAGATTAAGCAATGCAAAGACATAATATTTAGATAAAATGGATTGGCTCTGCAAAGTCTTTCAAGGTATAGTAGTGATGTCTTGACTAGAAATGATGGAGTGCTTTCATGAACTTTCAACTTTGCATGTGCAAAAGTAAGTTCTCATGCTCGAGCTTTATAACTTCTTACATTTATCCATCAAGAACTATGCATCATGACATAAAATCAAGGTATGCAAAGAATAAGGCTTGTTTTAGAAGATAGTATTTAAAATTGCAATGCATAATTAAGAGTCAACAAATGATTCATCAATAAGTCAAAAGGTACTTCAGCATGTACTGTAAGTGTGTTAACCATATTTGATATTTATTTAGAAAACATAAATCGAAATATCACAGTCATTCTAGAAATGAATGAAGAAAATTTAGTAATGCAATAGTGCATCAGTATACTCACTGATTTCCAAACAGGCTTCTCAGTACTGCAGCAATGCTCACGTACAAACACATTATGTGAGTCAAGGGGAATTGTTAGAAATAAATCAAAGGAAACAAAAGAAAAAAAGGGGGAGAAGGATAATTCCTTATGCGGTACTAGTGAAATATGTGATAAATGTTAACCAAATAAGGATGCCAAGGAAGAAAACCTCATGATAAGACAAAAAATATTATGTAAAAGAATTTATAAAGATTGTGAAGAACAATAGAAAGAGAAAAGAAGAGAGATAGAGATGGGCTGTGTAAAGAAAATGATTGTATTATTTCTCATGTTACCAGAGTCTCTATAAATAGAGCAATAAGGGTTTCGATACAATGAACAGTCTAGATACAATGAACTATATAATAGAGGGCTAGATATAATGAACCATATAATAGAGGCCTAGATACAATGAACCATCTAGATACAATGAACCATATAATAAGGGAAAGTCTAATTAGAAAAAGACAGAAATGGAAGAACTATAAACATAAAGAAATAATAGGGAATAACATTCTAACAAAGATAAAGCAAGAATCAGTGATAATTATAAACAATTGTTTTCGTTAAATATAGAAAGCTAGAAACATTGAAAGTTTTAACCCAAGCTTTAGACAACATAACCATGTCTACAAGTCTAGATCAAGGAAAAAGATGGCATTTTGCTTGAACATATACTCAACTATGTGGGTTATTTCTCTTTTTAGAGCTCTTGGACTTGCATACTTCAATAGAAGAAGGCATTGCTTTATCCAAAAATGTAATTTAGTTAATTCTATTTTCAATCATGTATTATTTAGTTTTTGGATTATATTTCGTGCCTCCTGGATGATCCTTTGTCCAAACTCACCTTCCTCTTCACATAGACTCCTTTCAAGTTGAAGGGTATTATAGAGGGTAACTTTGGCTATATCTTCCATTTCCAAATTACATTTGGAAGAAAATACACAGACCATAACCATTTTCTTTTTCCTAGTGTCAAGAGTGGAAGCCAAGATGGCTCCATGAAAGAATAGAGCAGCATTTATAATGGATTACCTAGTAGCCATTCACCCTCTAGGAATGATGTTGCAATAGCAAGTTGAGTGACTCATACCAAACAAGTAAATCAATTTAAAGGCCCCTTATACAAGCTGGCCTAGATCTCCCTTTTGGAGCTGTGTTCGGTTATGCACCTCCCTAGTTTTCTTTTCTTTTTCTCTTTGAGAGGTTGTATTTGTCACTCTCCTCTCTCCTTTCTCTTCTCTTTCTTTTCCTTTTCCCTCCTTTTTTCCTTCTCTTTGAGAGGATGCAATCCTTCATTATCTTAATCAAACTTTTGGGTTCTGGCTCATTTCCTCTCAAAAAAAGGCCCATCATGCATTCATCAAGCATTGAGACATTTGAGATGAAAATCTTCATAGATCTTATCAGTTCGCTAAGAAAAAATTACCTTCATAAGTAGTATTTATTAGAACAAATTTTACATAAGCATGATAATGACATTTTTTCCTTCTTCACAAACATTCAGGAGCTTGTTGGACTAAAATGATGAAAAGTAAGTATATTTTTATATTTACTGTATTGTTTTGCTCGAATATATATTGTGAAATAATTCGACCAAATTCTCAACATAAAGGTTTTATCTAAATTCTATCTTTGATGCTATTTCTATCTTACTCTATTAGATGCTTTTAAGCTTTGTTTTCAATACCATTCTTATGGAGGTAACTAGCTAATGGAGTCCAAAGGTTTATATCCTGGTACTAGGACCCATCTCCATCTTGGGCCAAGTTTGTCTAATATCAGAACATGTCCTGAATCAGTTTCAAACGATCACTATAAACAAGGAGAAAGAAGGAAAAACAAAAATAAATTTAGAAAAATTATGTTTAGGGATGATAGGCCATTCCAAATATTGAAATGTATTGAACCTGATTTGTCCCGATCAGGGCAAATTGGGAAAAATTGGGACAACCCAGTGTGGAAAGACCTAACATTGTGGATGTGTCGAAGGGCCCAATCTTTCTCTAGTCCAATTTGGGACAGCCTGGGCAGATCAGGTTGGATAAGGCTTTGAATTCTTATAATGAACACATTAGAGGATGTCCATATATCATAATTTTGAAAGGTCATCTAACTATATAATGTTTGACAGATAAATTCATCTTAGCTATACTGCAAGTTGCCACAGTAGGTAAGATGGTGGTGTTTTGCCCATTATCACTTGGTTTATTATATGGAGAAATCGTTTATGAGGTAATTTCTAAAGGAAACCCATCTTTGTCATTCAATAAAGGTAATCATCTTCGACAATGTTATGACTAACTAACTTGCAACTTGTGACAAAAGATTTTTGTCAAACACAATAATACGAAGAGACATTGTTACTAGTTGGTATCTCGATAACTTGATAAGCAAATGCATAAGCCCAATCAATGATTGATGACCATTTAGAATAAGCGTTAGTCCACAAACAACTGAGTTGGCTCCCTGTTCCCTAACAAGATGAAGTTCCATAAGCTCTAGAAGTGAACCCAGACATGTTGCTTAGGATAGACCTATGATATCCATTAAAGAGTCAGAGCATCAAATCTCTACTTCAACTTTTACGAACAAATATATATGATAATTGATGAAACTCAATGAAAGTATTGTTTTCAATGAGAAAAATCGGGCAACATCCAATAAGCTGTTTGGATAGAGATTAATGTCTATTTCTTAGGTTCAAAGACAGAATCTGACAGATTTATGTAGCACAAAATATTTAAAGAAGATTATATTGTGCATTTTATAAGAGCAATGTGTAGTCCCTTTTAGCACTATTATATGTAGAAAAATACCTACACAGGTAGCTTGCTCTCAATAAGTATATATTCATCTAAATTTAGAGGAGAGGGTAATATTATGCATTCTCAGATATTTTATATCATCTAAATATAACTTTAAATTCTCATATCATCAGCCAGAAATCAAGCATAAACTTCAAGAATGAGTTCGATCTACAGGCAAGAACACAATTAATAAAAGAAAATGCAGCTAATGTGCTCCTTCATAGTATCTCAGTATCTCGTCATCAAGAACACAAAATCAGATGTCCAGCGGGAAGTAGATTACAAAAAAGCAGGACTTAATAGAAAAAAGAAATGTGAACGAAATCAAGGAAGTAAAAGTAATCAAGTTTCCACATTCAAATGATTCAAGAACAGCACAAATGAGGAAGTTGAAAGAAACCAAGAAAGCAAGAATTAAAAAATTCTATGTCCAAATGATCCAGGAACGGCATACATAAAGCATATACACCAAATAAAGAAAGCAAAAGCGATCAAGACATGTTGCTTAGGACAGCCTTGTGATATCTATTAAATAGTCAGATCATCAAATCTATGGTTCAACTTTTACGACCAAATATAAATGATAAGAAATGAAATGTCAGTAAAAGTATTGTTTTCAATGAGAAAACAGGCAACAACCAATAAACTGTTTAGATAGAGATTAATAAGTCTATTTCTCAGGTTCAAAGGCAGAATCTGACAGATTTATGTAGCACAAAATATTTAAAGAAGATTATATTATGCATGGCCCTTTATAAGGGCAATGTACAGTCTGTTTTAGCAGTATTGCATGTAGAATAATGCCTACACAGATAGCTTGCTCTCGGTGAGTATATATTCATCTAAATTTAGAGGACAGAGTAATATTATGCATTCTCAGATATGTAATAGCATTCTAATGTAATTTTAAATTCTCATATCATCGGCCAAAAATCAAGATAAACTTCAAGATTGAGTTTGATCTACAGGCAAGAACACAAATAATAAAAGAAAACGCAGCTAATGTCCTCCTTCCTAGTGTATCAGTATCTTGTCATCAAGAACACAAAAACAGACGTCCGGTACGAAGTAGGCTGACGAAAAAAGCAGGACTTAAAAGGGGAAAAAAAAGTGAACCAAATCAAGGAAGAAAAAGTGACCAAGTTTCCAAAATCAAATGATTCAAGAACAGCACAAATGAAGAAGTTGAAAGAAACCGAGAAAGCAAGAATTACAAAAGTCTATGTCCAAATGATCCAAGAACAGCATACATAACGCATGTAGACCAAATAAAGAAAGAGAAATAGATCAAATTCCATATTCCAACGACTCAAAAACAGCACAGATGAATCATAGAACGAAACCAAGAACAATCAAACTCCCATGTTCTATCGTCCAATTCAAGAAAGCAAGAAAGGCCAAATTCCATACTCAACTGATCCGAGATGGCCGTCCGATACGTCTGCTCCCCTAAAGACAAGCAGGCGAGCCACCGGTCCTGAAACTTCATCTCCGCCTGCCATTGCGACAACCGGAGAGTTACAAAGAAACGAAGTTCCAGTTCTCACCACCTTCACCGTTTCTTGGACACGAAACCCAAAAAAAAGGTTGAAATCATAGAAATGGGGAGGGGGAAGGAGGAATCTTACGCCGATGATCACGATGCGCGCGATTCCAGCGAAATCCTCGGCGTCGAGGTTCTTGAACGGGGAAGTGTCGGAGCTCCGGCGGTGGAGCCGGAACCGGCGACGGAACCGGGAGAAGCGGGACGGCACGGGAGCCTCGGCGGCGGTGGAGGCCGGGGAAGGCTCGCCGGAGTCCAGTCGCGAGCTCTCCTGTCCCATTCTCGTCTCTGGCTGGGGAGTGGTTGAAGACAGGGTAGGAGCGCCTCATAAAACTTTGACTTGCGTGGGTTAGTAAGTAACCCCTAAGATCGTAAATAACAACGAGAGTGCCACCCGGAAACACGTGAAACATGGGATATTCCGGTTCCTGTTGGGATGGAACAGCGGACTTCATTAGCATGGTGTTAGCTAATGCAGTCGAGGCTGCTACGTGTTCTTTGAAGTATATAATAAATAAACATAAAATAAATTTATAAGTAAAATAATTATTACTTGCAATTAAAACCTTATGTACCTATTATATATATTTAAAATGATGTGGGCCATCTTATAAAGATGAAAATGATATGGATAATATCTATTTGATCCGTTTTCATATTTGAATCAATTCGGATAAAAATTTGAGAATCCGACTGGTATTTATATTCGTATTCATATTCGTAAAAAAAAATGAATATAAATTTAGTTAGAAACTATCCAATCATATCTGAATCTACTTATAATTCTATATAATTTAATATAATATTTATTAATTTTTTAAAAAAATATAATCATATAAATATATTATTAATTTATTTATCATTTATTTAATAATATTTTTGATTTTATAATCATAAAATTTAATTATCTAATTTATATCATAATTATATTGATGCTCTGATATCCGAATTATATCTGTATCGTTTAAAATAAATATAGATATAAATTTTTACATAAAAATAATATCTATATTTATATTTATATTTATCAAAAAAAAAATATAGATATAATATATTAATATTTAATTTATATTCAATCCGATTGACTTTCCATTGAGATTATTTATTTTTTACGAATCTTGTTACCTGGTTTCGGTGACCATCCACAAGAGCTGACTTGGTGCCTATGTGCAGGGGATTTTTAATTGGGCTATTTAGCTCGATCATGCCACTTTCTTGATTGCTTTTCGAAGCCCCTTTATGCGTAGGACTCGGCTAAAGTTGAGCATGCTAGTATGAGATGGTTAAAGAAATAAATTTATCTAATACAACAAGGTGACCACATATTTGTATTATCATTATTTTATTCTAAAAATAAGGATTATATTGTTAGAATTATTATCCATCCAGCAAATTTTGTATGTTCCCTGGAGTGATATTGTTTGGAATATGCGGTCGTATCACGTGTCGATCTAAATGATGGGTTTTGAGGGTGATATTTGCCAAAGTGTTCTAGTTTTTTTAACTCCTTCAGGGATGAAGTTGAGATTATATGCCTCCACTTCTGTTTTTAATCTATATCTTTCCTGATAAGTACACGGATCAAAGATCAGAAAAGTATGAATTAGTCAAAGGTCTCGGGAAACAAACATGAACGATGAACTGAAACAACAGTGTTCCTGGAAAACGAATTTGCATCATATATGACAACAGAGGGAGCCGTAATTTCATCTATCCTTGGACATGGACTAAATATGAGAAAGTCTATATACCATCTTTTACTAAACGTTAACAACCTCACAGAAGAACATCACAGTGCAGAAAGTATAAAGCTAGATCTTTAGTGCGCTTATAGTAGTTTTGCCGTGGAAAAAAGATGGATTATTTGAGTTGGGAGAACAAGCAAAAGTTGTTCTAATGAGCCAACAGAGAATATGCCATGTGCATGTACGTGAACATTTGTGTATGTATACGTATCGAAAATATCAAGCAAGATATAGATTGTGTATCTTGACATTTGAGCATCCAAAGCAGGATGTCTAACTATAAAGCCTTGTACAGCCAAAACTTGCTATATCTTGAGCGTGAATCTCCAAATCTTTTGTCCATCTTGTTTAGTTAGAGATGTCAATTTTAAACGATCTATTGGATACCAGACTTGGTCCCATCCAAATAAGATGAGTTTTATTGATCCACTCAGAATCTTAGGCGGACGTAGGTTCTAAAAAAAATATTCAAACAAATTCAAGTTGAATACAGATAATGATATATCTTGTCCCGAATTAGATCCAATATAATCTTAATTTAAATCCTTCTTTCAAAATTATAATTATTTTTTAATATTTACATGATGAGTTCATCATCCAATACAATCTGACTCTGATCCCATCCTACTCTTTTTATCTATCTGGTCCCTCTTACCTCTCCAATCTGATCTGATCCGCACCTCTACTTTATTCGATCCAAAACGGATATGGAGTAGATATGGGTACGAGATTTTTAACTATTGGATGGATATGGATATTAGTCAATCTGATCTATATCCAATCTGTTACTTTTTTTTTATTTTGAATCTCCAACAAAAAATCTTATTTGATAATCTAACAAGCAAGCCAGAGGGTTTCGAGACTTTAAACGGCTTGGATCTCCAAGTTCTAATTATAGAAATCTTCTTTGACCAAAACTATAGATTGCCAACTGCCTAGTCTGGATCTCTAAAATATATACTTCATCAAATGCTACTAGAAATCGCTGTTTTATCCAATGATTCCATGTGACAATTGAAAATTTGTTATACAAAAAAAAAAGAGTAAATGTTGCCGAGCAACACTCATCATGATTCATTCGATCGGACCGGCTAGCATGCAGGACCGGTGAATTCAGCAATGACAAGACCCAATAATCTCTTACATTTTTATTTTTCATTATATATTGCCATGTCTAATCATGGATCATCCACTATTTTTTTTTTTTTTATGTCAAATGATGCATTCTACTTGAGGATGTTTGGTTCGAAAAAGTGAAGATCTGAAATTGGAATCGAAATGGATGACTCCCATTCCAACCGTTTGATTGGAAGGAGTCCCGTTCCGATTCCAGGATGAAATGAGAATAGCTCAATCTATATAGAACTCAATCTTTATTCTTCTTTATGGATTTAAATTTTATTTTAATTTTAATTTTGATTTTGATTTCAATCATAAATCAAATACTTCGAAGAATTTGATCATTTGGATTTTAATTATAAATTATTTTAATTTTATTTTTATTTTAATCTTGATTGCAGATCAAATATCTCTTTAATTTTTTGAATTATCTTCTCACGTCACCTTGGAGGTCATCCCACTAGCAACCAGTGGGCCTCCCCTGATGGAATGCATGGACTGTGACGTGTCTTTGAACACCTAGCCCAAGGAATCTCCTTGTTTGGGAGACCACCAAGCACTCAACCAGCGGTCTCTGTCGTTTGTCTCGATGACCCCCTTTAAAAAGCTTACCTGAAATCGATATTTCCGGCGGCTTCTCACAGGTTCGAAAAGGCATTGAATATTCTGTAGCCACAAGCAGAAAACGCTGTAGCTGTTATTTTGGCAACCACAGGCCCAAGAATTACCACTTGACTGCCACATAATAACGAAAATGCCCCAGCATTCCTGTTCTACGAAACGTTGTGACATCCGCCACGGCATTTTATAACGTGTTATAGATGTTAATTGTCAGTATTTTCAAAAAGTCTGCGTTTCTAATCATGGGATGTAAAATATTTACCGCATCCATTATTTTGTTGCGAAGTTTCAGTATAGCCGAAACTTGTTAGTTGATAAAACCCCTCCGATGTAATGGTTGTTGAATGGTTAGATTGTGGTCCGCCAATGGCTGAGCCAATCACAATGTGGCTTGGTATTCAGATAGCTGTTCAAGATCTACATGCTTCTCATTTGTGGCTAGAAGAAGACTTTAACACTGCTGTGTCTTGGATTTCCCAATCTACTAACCATTCATATGCTCACCTTCTTTTTTTTGTAGGATTTATGCTTATAGAGAAAAGAGACAATCTCATTTCATGTATCGCATACTTTTCGAGAAGCTCACTTATTAGTTGATTATATGGCGAACAAAGCTCTACAAGGTGATTTCGTTTGGACCAATCGGATTATGTTGGATCCTGCTTGTGCATCACTTATTCATGCTGATAGATATGGCATTTAGTTTTTCGATAGCAAATTCAAGGGTGGACTTCTTTGCTAGAACTTTGTTAATGGCTGATCCATCAGTCATTTCTACTTGTGCTTCATTGTTATTGCTATGGGCTACTTTGTTCAATCAATAAGTTTACCTGAGGCATCACTAGTTCACCATGGTACCAGTATTAATTTTATGCATCCTGCTATATTATGTGTTAAGACTCATTGCATATCTAACTAGGCCTCTATTATTTATTTATTTATTTATTTTTTGTATGTGTTCTATTTGAAGTGGGACTAAAAATTTGTATTGTAGTGGATTTTGTTGTCAGCCAATGTAGAAGTCAACTTCCACCCATATGGTGGTCTATTTAAAGGGACCCTTAGTATCTCCTTAGTGGGTGAAAAATCATAGAGAAGGGTGTGGAAAAAAAAGAGAGAGGAGAGATTATTTGTGCAAATAGAGACTCCTTAGTAAGGCACCTCTAAAAGGTTTTGGTATTTATTCTTCTTTGAATAAATTATTTTATCTTCTAATTTTTTATTCTTCTACAATTATTTTTTCTCATGATTCTCTATAAATATTTTTTATTTGGTGTTTGTTTTGGATCTTGGGCCGGCACAATAAATCTACTACGTGCGGCATGCCTTTTTATAGGGTATTAGAGTGAAGTTTTTTGATGTTTGTGGCTCTACATGATTTAGAGTCATAGGTTTCGAGAGTGGTTGAGTGGTTTGTAGCTTCGATTAAACTATTCGGACCACAGTTTTTTTTCTGGAGTAATAATTTAATTGTTGATGATTTTTATGTTTGTAGCTTGGCATTGTTGAAGAGCTTCCAGTAATTCATTTTATGATGGTGCAAATATGTGGACTCTTATTTGATGATTTAAGAGGTAAATCATTATGGCCGATCCTATTATTATTATTTCTATCAATGGGTTTAGTTATACAATGCTTGATCTTATCAACATTAAAAAGGTTGCTTTTACTACTACCACTTCTCTTCGTAAGTTGAACAATACCTATTATTTATATTGAAAAAGTCTTATCAGAGCTTATATGAAAGCTCAAGATTTATGAGATATTTTGGATAAGTCAAATATGATATCAGCAAATGAGATTGCAAGAAGAAGGTGGAATTTGAAATTTAGAAAAATAATATGGATTCTTCAAATTATAGTTGATAAAGAGAATTATCTTCATATTCAAGATGCAAAGGAGCCAAAGGAGGTATGGAATATTCTTGTAGCTATCTACTTAAATTTTAGCAATATGAAAAATCACAAACAGAAATTATCTGAAGAGTGGATTCTGGTTCTAGACTTTTTTAAAAATTTCATAAAGGAACAAAATTGATTTAAAGATGAAGATTTAAAATGGAGGGAGCCTCATTAGTTAGAGAGTGGATCAAGTTCTAAAGATTCATAACATGACAAAGTTGATCAGCTTAAGGATCAATCAAGTCCAAAAAAAATTTGAGCAAAAAAAGTTTGATCAAATGGCTACTACATCAAGTTTAGAAGAGATCATGATTGAAGAATTCGTTGATTTTAAAATTTCTCAAAAAGAATCGGATGATGCTATAGTTGATTCGATTATAGAGACCTCTAATGAGGAATCAAATCATGTGGAAGAGCCCTAAATTGAACCTATCTAAGATTTGGATGTTACATGTGAACATTTAGTCAGCTATGAAGATAAAAAGCTGGTTGATTTTAAAATAGCTTCAAAGATCAAAGAACAAGAAGATATGCTTAGTGAAAATGATGCTTGTTATATCTTGATACTAGTTGATTTTGAAGCTATTCCAAAGTTTGAGTTGTTAGAAGACTTTATGCATAAGGAGTTGATTCCATATTCAAAAAAAATCAACTATATGTAGATACTTGAAGCAACTCAAGTAGAGGCATATGGATATGACCAAAATTTTATCTTTGATTTTACTTATATGTAGGTAATGATTAATGCTTATAGTTATTGTAATCGATGACATGATGTTCGTTGGGATGAGCTGGTTGCTCGAAGATATTTTGGCATCATGACTGTAGAGTCAATATCGAGAGAAAATATCACAAAAGATCATCATCTTTGACATACACATCAAAAAGGAAGAGTCAACAGAGGAATTATTGTTCAAGCCAAGAAAGAAGTTCTGTTATTTAATTATTAATTCGATAAATTATTATATATTGCTGTTATTGCGAAAATAATGGCAATGGCCATGATGCCACTTCATGATATCGATAACTTTAGCATTGTTAGTATGGACTTCGCACGAGGGAGTATTGAGACTCATTGAATGTCCAACTAAGACTCTGTTATTTATTTATTTATTTATTTATTATATATATTTTATTTAAAATAGGATTAAGAATCTGTATTGTAGTGGATTTTGTTTTGTAAGTCAAGATAGGAGTTAAACTCCCTTTCGTATAGTGGTCTATTTAAAGAGATCCTTGGTGTCTCCTTAGTGTGTAGAAAATCATAGAGAAATGTGTGAAAAAAAGAGAGAGGAAAGATTATTTATGCATGTGGTGACTCTTTTATGAGGCGTCTTTGTGAGGTTTTGATATTTATTTTTTTTGAATAAATTATTTTTTTCTCCTAATTTTTTATTTTTCTATAATTATTTTTTTTTACGATTCTCTATAAATATTTTTTATTTAGTATTTATTTTGGATCTTGGGGTGGCATGATAGATGTACTATGTGTAGCGTGTAGTTCTACATTGTGCATAATTCAACAGAATGTAAGCAATATGTCAAAGGAACAAGCATGTGTGCGAGGAAAAAAAAAGGATGATGGCAAAAAAGGTCTTAAAAATATGAATGAAAAAAAAAAAGAAAAAAGAAAGATCAAACAAAAAAGAGAAGTTAAAGAAGAAAAAATAATATAAGAACAAAGAGAGGAAAATGAAAAAAAAAAAGAGAGAAATGAAAAAATACAAAGTTACTCTATCATAGGGCGACTCTATAAGTCACTCTACGATTGATGACTTATAGAGTTGCTCTATTTTAAGGCGATTTACTAGTTATTGACTGACGTGAATTATAGTGAGTCAGTATATAAAGTCGTTTTATGATAGGATGATTTTATTTTGGATAATATTTTGATAAATATTTTTTAAAAAATATTATTTTTATATTTTTTAAAAATTAATATTATTTAAGTAAGATTGCCACAAAAGAAAGAAGGAAAGGCCTTGGGATGAAAAGAGAGTTATTTCTTTACCTTGGGCCGTATTTGGATGCAGGGTACATGCTTGTTTGTTTATACACAATCTCAAAGTGATCAATGAAGCGTTTATTATCTGCTCTGCCATATGCACTCTGTCTGGTGTAAATTAGAATGAAATCATGTCAATGTTTTCATCCTCTGCCTCAGTGGCAATGCCAGGAGTTGGCTTCAGGACGTACTATTGATCAGATTTTTCTTATCACTAGTAGTAATGTCAGATCACTGAAATAATGCAATCCAAAGCTTATATCTTCTGCATTAATACATATGTTTCTCTTGTTGTATGGGGGCTTCCTCACTTCCTTCAACATCCAATTACAACTGTTAACGCCTGGTCCACTACAATCATTCGCAGTTTTCAGTTGAACGTGATCACAGTGACAAGGTGGAGAAAACAAGAAGAAACAAGGAAAAAGAAAAAAAAGGAAAAAAAAGAAAAAAGAAAAGAATAGTATGGCAACAGGGATTTTTTTTACTAACTTGGTTTGGCTTTATTTGCAGGTTAAATGTTTCTTCTATTATATCTATCTCATTATGCTTCCAAGCTTTCCTTATACTCTCTACTCAGGTGAACAACGTGTAGCCTTTTCTTGCTTGCATGCAGTTGTCTACATTTCTGTTAGGATTTGACGCATCGAGATTCAGCCCACATTGAGCCCATAGCGAGGTTCGCGGCGAAAAATGGAGTCCAACGAGATCAAGATCACCTGAATCGGAGCTCGGATGGAGGAGATACGAGCTTTTGAAGTCGGCACGAGAATCGAGATGGTGGAGAACCGCCGGCGACCGGCGGCGGGCGGCAGCGGCGCGGCCGCAGGCGGCGGCACGTGGGACGCACGATCCAGGTCCGCGCGGGACGCGCGACCCAGGCCCGGCTGCCCAGGCGGGCGCGCGGCCCAGGTGCGCGCAGGCCCGCGCGCGGGAGCGGGCCAGTCCAGCCGGCCCTGCTGGCCCCTTTGCCCCGGTCCACCATGGATCGGGCGGTCCATGCTGGGCCTGTGGACCGCGTGGGCGTTTCCCACGCGTTTCACATGGTCCACAGCACTATTCCGTGGACCGATCGCGATCGGACGACCCAGGGAGATTCCGGTGACGATTCGACGGTTGAGGAGGTTGATTTGGCTTGTTTAGGACTCTTAAATCTAATCTAATTATGTTTAAACTCTGTTTAACCCTTTAAAAGGGCCCTGTGACGAACAGAGGAAGCGGTGGTCCGGATTTTTGCCGTACGAAGCCCGTACGAACCCGAGGAGAGAGAGAGAGGCGAGAGTGCTGAGAGAGAAGGAGCAGGAGGCTTCTGGACAGCGGTCGCCAGGCACTTCAGGGGTTCAGGGGGGGTCTTCAAGAGAGAGAGAGCTTTTGTGAGGGGAACTTCAGGTGAGAGAGAATTGGATGTACAAGGGTTGAGGGTGAGGTCTCTTCTTGTAAATTTTTTTTTCATAGTGAAGTTTGCATGCCCCGTGGAGGCAAGCCCTTTTATGGCTGATCCACGTATTTTGATTGTTTTCTTTTTGTTTTGTTTCTTCTTTCTTCCTGCTGTATCGCGTGGTACTGAAAAGATCTTGGGAGGTGGTGTCCTGGCCAGACATCCACCCAACAAGTGGTATCAGAGCAAGGCGGTACAAGGACGTAGATTGCAGTGGTGGTGAGCAAGACTGAAGATGGAGAAGACAGGAACAATCAAGATGGAGATCAACAAGTTCTATGGTAAGAGCAATTTCTCCTTGTGGCAGGCAAGGGTGAAGGACGTGCTCATCCAATAGGAGTTGATCGATACTCTCTTATGCGATGAGAAGCCGACCACTATGGAGGTGCGGGATTGAAAACGGCTATAGATGCAGGCAGTGAGTACCATCCGCATGTACCTGGCAGATGAGGTGGTGATCCATGTGCTGAGCAAGACTTCCTCGACGATACTGTGGTCGAAGCTCGAGAAGTTGTACATAGCGAAGTCTCTCACCAACACTCTTTTCCTTTGGAGGCAGTTTTACCAACTGCGGATGACTGAGGGACAGAGCGTGCAGGAATATCTGAGCCACTTCCAGAAGATCCTCACCGACCTCCTCAGCATTGGCGAGAAGTTGAGGAGAAGACCAGGGCGCTGGTTTTGCTGGCGTCGCTTCCCCCTTCGTACGAGTCCTTGGTGACTGCTCTTCTAGTGGGGAAGAGCACTATCAAGATGGACGAGGTCACCGCAGTGATACTCCAGAACGAGGTTCTCAGGAGGGAGAATCCAGGTGGCGGTAGCTCAGCTTTGATGGCTTCTAGAGGTGCAGGAGGCGGTAGACGGAGCGACAGGATATCGCAACGAGGGCGGTCTAAGTCTAGGAGGGACTTGAGCAAAACCAGGTGTTACCGATGTGAGGAGTTGGGGCATCTAGCCAGAGATTGCCCTCAACTGAAAAATCAGACGGTGGCTGCTGTAGCGACGGCCGGCAGTGATTTAGATGGAGATGTTCTGGAGATATCTGACGAGGTATCTACTTCTTCCCAGCAGTGGATATTAGATTCTGCATGCCTCTATCATGTGTGTTGCAGAGAGGAGCAGTTTGATTCCCTAGAGAACAGTGAGGGCACTGTATATCTGCCGGATGGATCGAGCTGTGCGATCAGAGGTATTGGGACGGTCAGCTGGAGGACACATGACGGTGCAGTGAGGAGATTGGAGGAGGTCCGATACATACCCGATTTCAGGCGGAATCTTATCTCACTTAGCAGACTGGATTCGAGAGGCTACAGGATGGTAGCTGGTGGAGGAATCCTGAGGGTGTTACGCGGCAATAGGATTGTGCTGGAGGGGAAGAAGGAGAGCAGAGGACATTATTACCTGGCGGGGAGCCCAGTGCGAGGTAGAGCTTCGGGAGCCAGGTGGAGTCCAGAGTGAGGTGGAGCTCCAGGAGGCGGATCGGGCACGAGACAGGAGACTCGGGAGGACGAGAGGCGACGTCGCAAGGTGAGATTCCTATTGCCGCAGGATGATGCCCCGAGCAGATCTCAGGTCAGGAGGAGCACAGCATACGACGGAGATGGGATCGAGCAGCCTGGCTCGACTCCCATGTTTGCCCATCCATGATCAGCAGGCGACTGCCCCAGGGCATGGGGGCGAGGAGATCCAGAAGCTTTTGGAGTTTGGAGGAGGCCGAATATCGAGTCAAGATGGAGATTGTTAGGATTTGATGCCTCGAGATTCAGCCCATATTGAGCCCACAGCGAGGTTCGCGGTGAAAAACGGAGTCCAACGAGACTAAGATCACCTGAATCGGAGTTTGGATGGAGGAGATACGAGCTTTTGAAGTCGGTACGAGAATCGAGACGGCGGAGAACCGCCGGCGATCGACGGCGGGCTGCAGTGGCGCGGCCGCAGGCCGCGGCGCGCGGGACGTGCGACCCAGGCCCATGCGGGACACGCGACCCAGGCCCAGGCGGGCGCGTGGCCCAGGCGCCCGCAGGCCCGCGCGCGGGAGCGGGCCGGCCTTGCTGGCCCCTTTGCCCCGGTCCACCGTGGACCGGGCGGTCCACGACTGGGCCTGTGGACCGCGTGGGTGTTTCCCATGCGTTTCACGCGGTCCACGATACTATTCCGTGGACCGGTCACGATCGGACGGTCCAGGGAGATTCCGGTGACGATCCGACAGTTGAGGAGGTTGATTTGGCTTGTTTAGGACTCTTAAACCTAATCTAATTAGGTTTAAACTCTGTTTAACCCTTTAAAAAGGCCCTGTGACGAACAGAGGAAGCGGTGGTCCGGATTTTCGCCGTACGAAGCCCGTACGAACCCGAGGAGAGAAAGAGAGGCGAGAGTGCTGAGAGAGAAGGAGCAGGAGGCTCCTGGACAGCAGTCGCCAGATACTTCAGGGGTTCAAGGGGTCTTCAAGAGAGAGAGCTTTTGTGAGGAAAACTTCAGGTGAGAGAGAATTGGGTGTACAAGGGTTGAGGGTGAGGTCTCCTCTTGTAAAATTTCTTTTTTATAGTGAAGTTTGCATGCCCCGTGGAGGCGAGCCCTTTTGTGGCTGATCCACGTATTTTGATTGTTTTTTTTTTTGTTTTGTTTCTTCTTTCTTTCTGCTGCATCGCGTGGTACTGAAAAGATCTTGGAAGATGGTATCCTGGCCAGACATTCACCCAACAATTTTTTATACCGATGCATATCAACATAAGAATTGCACAAAATGGTACAGTCATTTCCATATTTCTTTGAAGATGTACTGCTGGGAATATTTATGTTATCAGGCTACAAGGGATACTTGGCTTCTAAGTTTCTGGAAGGTTTTCAGGGATACTAATTGGCTATATTTATCATTTAATCGGTTGCTGTACACTCTTTCAAATTATAAGATGCTGCGCTCTAATTTCCTTCAAGATGAAAGCTACTGTAATCCCCAGCAAGGTGATCTCCCATACCGTTTGCAACCACCTGTTTTGTTGCCTTTCACTGTGGGACTATGTTTTGGCCTTTAGATGGTTTTGCTTGGATGATAGCTATGGTTCTTCTTACCAGTATTCCTGTGGTTAATTTCTTATTCAATTGTTGGATTATGTTTCTTCGGTGTGCCTAAAGCAACAAGGTTTTCAGGCTGCTACTACTGACCCATACGGAGTTTATCCGTGTCAGACTTCAGCATCATCCAGAACATCTTTATTATGTGCCTACTTTTTACTATGTTGCTTCTCAGAAAGTTGGTTCCGGCTGGTCCTTTATCTCTCTGTATACCTCATTTCTGTTTCTGGCTGATTTTGTACTTACTTCTCTGGAACAACTGCTTCTATGGTGCTATTTTGTTATAATTAAAAAGCACTGCTGTTTTTACTCAGGTTTGTATATATGTAAAGTGCTTTCTCTTTTATCCAAAAAAAAAAAAAAAAACATAATTCTAGTATTGTTTTCACAAAATATTGTATCCACTAAAACTAACAAGAAAAAAAAGAAAAAAGAAACTTAAAAAGCTGTCCATTTTTTTATGCTGCCCAATTTTTTATGCTCAAGTGTGACCTCTCATAGCACTCCATAGCAGTATATCTCATTGATATTTTAAAGAAATTCAACAGCTTGAGCTCTAATGCTGAAAGACTACATAATTGACATGTAGCACTTCCATTGCTTTCCAAATTGACAATGTTACACATGCTACCAAGTTCAAGGAAAACCGAAGCCAAATATTTCAGAGCTGGTTTAATTGTTGGGGAGTGAAACAAGATCATAGAGAGTATGCTGAAGTCACGAATAAGATGGCAATTATATCAACTGAAGCCCATTGGTACACTTATATATGGTTCTGTTTTGTTTCAACTTTTTCTTTTGAAAACAAGCAGTAAAGGATTGTTAAAATCCTTTATTAACCAGATCAGAATCAACTTGCTTTTTCGGTCAGGATGACCTCGTAATGTAAATGCTGATCCTTGACACTTAATCATTGTACATAAACCATAATCAATAAATGTTGGACGGTAATCACCACCCTATCTTCATCAAAAAAAAAAAAAAAAAAAGGAGGCACATGAACCATGCCGTGTTTTGTTGTGGAAAATCTACGTTACTTCAAAACAATTACGTTTTCATCAAAAAAAAAACAAAAAAAAACAAAAAAAAAAGTGAAAACACAGAGCTACATGCTCCAGACGCTTAATTTTAGCTTAATGGATCTAATCTACCAGCCTGCTGTTCTCTCCAAGCATAGCATCAAATAGCATTCAAATTGTCAATCCAACCGAGTTTGCTTTAACGATCAATCCAAGATAAATGAAAATTTGTCAGTTTAAGTGGCTGTTAACTAGTTGAGGGGGGGAAGAACATGATGCCTGCCCCATAAATGGCACACCCAACAGAGGCACGATGAATGATGAAATTGGAAAACAGAAAAGCCTGTTATTAATGTAAAATATAGATTGAATTCCTACATAACAAGCATGTTAGACACCAAGGATACAGAAGCAACGACGAGTTGATTTGTTAGCAAATTGCTTGTCAACTACCTCCTGTTGGTTGGCTTCAATGTTTCATCGATTCGACGGCACTGCTGTTCTTCAATTCACCATGCATGGTATGCCGGGTTGCTTCACAGGATTTAAATGATTCATCATCCTTTTGGTTAGTCCAAATTGTGCTTCTATTTTGGCATCCCATCGTTCACTTTCCATGCTATGTATATAAATAATTTTGAGTGATAAAGGAACTTGAGTAATAATTTTGACATTACAACACCAGCAACAGTTTTATCATGCATATAAATAATTGTTTTTGTACATAAATAATTTTTGAGTTGTTGTGGTCATGAGTCAAAGGATCGAATGGCTCGTGATTGGCTTATGCCTCCGCCTCCGCATATATGAGGTATTGTCCGTTTGGCTCAGATGGTTGACTTATGTCTCTGCCTCCGCATTCGTGAGGTATTGTCTGCTTTGACTCATGACCATCTTTAGGCTTCAGTAGATCTTAGACTTCAATAGGCCTTTGATTTTAATGGACCTTGATCATTTAGAGCCACACGGTTTTGTCCTTTAAAAGGCGCCTCACGTTAGGAGAGAAGATTTCAATCCATATAAGCTATATTCTCTCTTGACTTATAATCGATGTGGAACTAAAGAAGCCCTCTCTACACCACAACATGAATAATAATGATTTTTCTTGCTGCTGCTATTGTTGTTGATCAGAAGAAAAGAGTCGTATCAGCCGTAATTATGAGCATGCGCTGTAACCAACTAGGGCTGAGCAAATAACCGAAATCCGAAAAAACCCATCCAATCGACTCAATAAACATCAATTTTGGTTGGTTGAAAGATATAAATCGGATGAAATCGAGTTGGAGTTTGTAAAAAATCGATTATTTACGATCGGATTTGGTTCCTACATTTTTAACCCATATGAAACCGAATCCAACCAATATAGTATTTCATAATTTACTTTCATTTTGGGATGGCATCGTTTGGACTTCAAAACTTCCATATCATCCATTTGGATTCATAAGACTACTAACATTGAATTGTTGATGGAAGCACATCAAGTCGAGATAATTCTAAAGTAAAAACTTTCAGATGTAGTTACTTTTAGATGAGTAAATTTTTTTTTCTATTTTATTTTGTACATATTAAAAATAAGTCCAAAATTTATAATTTATAAGATTTAGATCTTTTTTGTATTAAATCGATAAAAAATTTAAAATTAATATTGGATCAATATTGAAACCCAAACTGACACAACCCATCTAAATCTGCTATACACCGTTCATTTTGGTTTCAAATGGTTTATACATGATAAACGGTCAGTAGCAGATTGAATTTTCTTCAATCTAATTAGATTCAGTCAGATAAAATTTTTCTCTCAATCCGACCGAATCTGACTCGTGCTCAGCCCTATAACCAGTTGAGCAGATACATGAAAGTATGAATTTTTTGTTTTCCATCGAATCAGCATGTTATATATAAAACATTTGAATGTTATTGAGTACTTGTTGAAGCAAATTGGTCCGTGGTCCTATGAGTGCAGCCATCCTCTAAATGGAGGAGGTTTTGTATTCAAATCTGTTGAAGGATAAAGTTTAATAGTGAATAGCTTAGGATCTTTCATGAAAAAAGGGAAAGAGTAGAACTTAGGATTTAACAGCATGTGTGCTTGATCATTTATAGTGCAATTTTTTTTTTTTGAAAGATCATACATAGTGCAAGTAGTAGAACATAGAGGTGCTTGTGCATGTACATGTTCCTTGTAACATGGACTCTGCATGTAAATATCCAAAAGTTTGATGTAGGACTGGTTGAAGGAACAAGCAGAGATAATGAACCATATAAAATAAGCAAGAGACATGTGGGATGCAAAGGTGGATGAAGCAAACTAATCTCTAGATTGGCCCCTAATTTAAATATATTATGTTATATAGAAAGGATGATCACATTGAAAGGCCAATAGCTTTAAAGACCAACCATTTAATACACACCTTTAATAACTCCATCCTCCAATTTGGATCCCCTAACTCTATCCATCTACTGATTAAAGGTCCATAACTGAGATAAGAGAAGGACCAGTATGGTAACTATAATTCGCAATCCATTCTCTACAATGAGTAGACTTTGGATCAGGTGGTCACCTAATAATGACAAGTTCAAGATAATGCAATACCTTGCATTTTTTTTTTTTTGTTAAAATAATTAATTTAGATTTAACAGAAAGCTTCCTTCGAAAATTTAGATTTTAGAAATATCGAAAAGAAAAAGGAATGAAAGAAGAGAAACTTACAGACAGTAACTTTGTGAAATTATACAATGCCATGATGTAACATGACAACCATGGTCTGCATTTACCTGATCATACAATTAAGAACCTAATCACATTTCCAAATATTTGTCTATAATATCACACAATGTGCTCTTTGGCACTGCTCCAATGACACTCTCTTTCTTATCGCCATTCTTGAAGAGTAGAACAGTTGGGATGCTCCGAATCCCATACTTGGATGCGATGTTCGGGCAATCGTCGGTGTTAACCTTGCAGCAGACGATCTTTCCAGCATAGTCTTTGGCCAATTCATCGATCACCGGTGCAATCATCCGGCATGGACCACACCAAGGTGCCCAAAAATCTACCAACACTGGTGCCTCACAGCCAATGACCATGTTGTCCCAGTTTGCTTCATTCGCCACCAACACTGCAAATTCCCCATATTATTACAAGAACGATTTGAAGGTATATATGTAAAATAATAAGGTCTATATCATATTGTCGCCATTTCCTATTCCCAATTTATAAGCTGAGTGAAGAAATCTGAAGAACGATATGAACTCTTCACCATTTAAAGAAGCTATAGTCACAGTACACTACAACTTCCTAGTAAATGTGAAGAACAAGGTTTCTCAGAAAATCAGAAAGAACAAAATATTAGACACTTAATAAATCCTACTTCTATCCAACAACAATTGATAACTAACTCTTGATGGAATCAACTAAAATAATACTATTACTTCATCTTTTCTGTTGCACTTGGAAGCTATTAGATGCATCATTACCCCAACATGAAAGAGCAAAAAGTCACCAAATTTACCTTCATCTACTACATTTTTAGCTTGACAGATGAAACGGTGCAACGGTTATTAACTGGAAGGATCGACATGGATGGATTCGGTGATGATGGGAGGGATGAAATAGCTCTCTTGAATCCACTGCTCGCTGGCCAAATATGCTTTTCCTTGCAGGAGAAGTGGTGGTGGGCTTGCAAAAATCTGGCTCTACTAGCTGTTGTAGTTGTGGAAGCAACGGTGCTCATTTGGAAACAGGTTTCCAAAGCCATTCCCACTTATCTGACCTCCCTATTCTTGTTTGTACTCCTCTGTTAAATTTGGTTGGTTTTGAAGAGGAGGGTGGATAGAGGAGCTTGTGGTTTAGAGGCACATTGTTTTCCCTCCTTGTGCTCATTGGATATCCAAAAGAATGCGAGGTGCATAGGATCTCAAGCTTATGTGGTTAGGAATGTAGCCACAAGGATTTTTCCTTTTTTTTTTTTTTTTTCTGGAGAAGTCATGGACCACCAATCTTTGATCAATGGTAGTATCTATTCACTAATGAGCAAAAGTTGGGCCATGGTCTGCACACCAAGCGTGTTATCAAATTGAGTAGGGCCAAGCCTACCACTTTCCAAGCCCATTCCCATTATAAACATGACCAAAACCTGCACCTGCTCTCTTGTAGAACCTGCACAGATGTTCCATTTAAAAGAGGAATGTTAGGATACCAAAGAATCCTGATAAAATTGGAGAGAAACCTAAGTTCACTTAAGTCACTTTAAGTTAGGGAGTATAATAAACAAGGGATATAGGCAGACAAGAGAAGGCTAATAGACAAGAGATGAAGGGCCACAAGGCAGTATCAGTGTAGGGCTGGAAGTGCTTGGACACAAGCCTGACTTTATACAGATTCTGTCAGGCCTTTAGGTTGGGCAAGTTGACATCTTGGATGTGCTTTGCATAAGCCTATCCCATATCCAGAGTAGGCAAGGACCACCATCCACAAAGTCTTGAATCTTAATCTCCATGGCCTGTCCTTGTGGAATGTGGATAAGGCCTCAGAATTACATTGGAGTGGGGTCGCTGGGGAATTGATTGGTGAATGGATGACCACCCAAACTTCTTTGTGGTGCATAAAGACAATGGATGATGCCTTCCAAATATTACCATATACCAATAGCAACCGATGAATGATTTCCTTCAAAACCATGTTATGTTCGAAGGCACCACAAAGTCATTAGTAATTGGGTCTAATTGCATCAGTCTGGATCCAAGTGAGCCAGGTCTGATCTGGTTGGCTAGATTTAGGAGAAGTCATATACAATTACTTTGGATCAAGTTGAGTCCCATAAGTTCCGATGAGCCAATTTCAATGACAAGGGGCTCACCGACATCCTACTTTGTCCGCTGGAACTAAAATTGCATGAGGTCAAGTCAATTTTGTATCAAGATTTGCTCGGATCCGATCTAAATTGGTTTCATGTCTAGGCATTCAGACGAAGATACGACCCATCATTTGAGGATCTATGTCGGGGCGGGTCTCCTTCCAGGTTGCTTCCAAGTTTATACCAGACCTGTTTGGGACCCATTCTTGACCCATGGGTCTCAAACTTTTCATTTGGGTCAGATGTTCATATTACTCGAGTCATATCCCAAGTCTACTTAATTTGCTTGTACCCTTGCCACCATGATATAAAATCTCTAATTGATTTGGTCGCAGAAGACCAATTCTCCAACTCAATCTTCACCTTAGCAAAGCAATTAGTCGGCTCGAGAATAGGTCCAAATGTTATGCATCCCATACAAAAGTGCATTTCCCTGTCAAACAAAGTCATGCATTTGGCTCATGACCAATTCAAATGTCACAAGGCAACAAATGTTGTAGACTACTAACAATTTTCCTCCATGCTTCAAATGGTCAAGGCTGTTTGGACACCAAGTAATTGTACATGTTGGACATGATGGGAACTCAAATTGTATATGTTGGCGAGTTGACCCTGTCACAATGTTAGAAGTGGACAGATCAATGAATGCATGCTGGACTCAACCCATCTTCGAAGATAAACGAAGCACCGTCAAAACATGGATGCGCATGAATCATCCCTTAAAAAACTACACCGGCAAAAGGTCCCAAAACCTTTAAGGATCCCCTACAATTCACGAGGACACTGTATGGGAACAAAAGGCCAAGTTGTGAGCTCTCCGTCCCTGCACTTGGTGCCCATTATTGTAAGTTTGTATATGTCCATAATGTGATTATGGTCCCTTATTGTCCCCCCAACCTTATCCCCAGCGAAGGGTAATATTAAATGGGTGTTCGAGGAATCTTCGCATATACTAATCTAAGCATGTTGATGGAATTTTAAAGCTGATGGCCTACGCCAAACTATAAATAATGAAATTTGAGGCGGAATCAATTATCGTGTTATAAAACAATAGCAAGATCTATGGAGAAATCCAAAATAATATGGAGATGATATTTATTATGTGTTTTGACAAATTACATCATTTCTTTGTGTACTCCCATACAAAGTTTTTGTATATATATTTTTAGGTATTGTTGTTGCAAATTCCTGTCGTGGGCGGAGTGGTTGGAGTTGAGCGGTGATCAGCAAGACAATGGCTATCAGATCTGCAAAATAAGTCATGAGTCGGAATTGGCTCTAGTAAAGACCTTTCGATATTTGAGTCAAAAATTTGTAGAACAGATGGAAAGAAGCATACGAAAAAGATTGCATATTTTGGAAGTTCCCTGGTTACCTCTATTTATAAATTGAGATAAGAACCATAAAGGAGAAGAGTTGGAGGCTATCTCGACTCCTTCGATGCATCATTCTGAGATTTTTAGTTTGATTATCCGGGATTTGGCGGTTATGGTTAATCTTATTCGACCCATGGCCAGCTGCTTCCAATAGCTACGTGATTTGAAAGAAGTATATAGGTGCTTTCAGTCAATCCTTCCAAGCATAATTATTAAAGTCGAAATTGACCGAGACAGAGACTGTCTGATAGTGTCAGTCGAAACAAGGTGGCTGTTGGAGATAGAGATCTGAGGTCGATGTATGGGTCGACGACCGACTTTTGGATCGATCACGACCAAAGTTCATCAGTATCTTCGATACTAGAAACTTTTTACCTATAATATATGCTCACTATTTTCAAATCAGAGTCAGAATAGGATCAGATAAAGAGAGTATAATAAATCAAATCCGTCGAAAATACATGTTAGCAGTCTAGAATGATGCATCTGCACCATCTCAACAAACAGAAGCATCACATCATCAAGAACAACTGATGAATGCATACTAGACTCAACCCATCTTCCAAGATGAACATGCCAACAAGCACCGTCAAAACATGGATGCACATGAATCATCCCTTTAAAAACTACACTGGTCCCTCCTTACCAAGAAAATAAAAATTAAATTAAATTAAAAAAAAAAAAAGAGAAGAAGAAGAAGACTACACCGGCCTCTGGATCAAGATGACCGGGACCAAATCTTGGCATCTTTATGGCAAACAATTTGCGTCGTGCCAGGGCAAAAGGTCCCAGAACAAGGATGCACATTTCACGAGGACATTGTATGGGAACAAAAGGCTAAGTTGCGAGCTCTCCGCCCCTGCACTTGTTACCCATTATCGTAAGTTTGTACATGTTCATAATGTGATTATGGTCCCTATTGTCCCCCCCCAGCCTTATCCCCAACAAATGGTAATATTAAATGGGTGTTCAAGGAATCTTCGCATATACTAATCTAAGCATGTTGATGGAATTTTAGAACCGGCGGCCTACGCCAAACTATAAAGAATGAAATTTGTGGCGGAATCAATAATCGCGTTACAAACCAATAGCAAGATCTATTGAGAAATCCAAAATAATGTGAAGATGATATTTACCATGTGTTCTGACTAATTATATAATTTCTTTGTGAATTTCCATACAAATTTTTTGTATATGCATCTTTGGGTGCTCTTTTATCATTTCATTCAAGAAAAATAGTTCTTCCAATTCAATGTATCTTTCTAAACATAAGGCAAGGTCATCTAAAAATGGAACGGATCTTAGGAGTGCATTCGATTAGTTCAATATCGATGAACATAAAAAAAGGAGAGTTCAAGGTTGGAACAAACGTATAACCCTTGGGCATTCTTGATTGGAGCTTCAAGTTCTTAATCTGCCTATGGTCATTATTGTTAGGCCAACAGATTGTGATTAACTACATGATTCCAAAAGTCATACTATAATCTTCGAGCATTAGACAAAGGTACAGTGCCAACTTGTTTGTTAGGAAGAATGAATACTTCATTTACTTGCTTCTTTCGTGGAGCCCAATTGGGCTGCTCGGCGTCTAATGCCCATGAAGATGTTATTAGAATCTTAATGATTGGTACCTTACAATATAATAGTCTGAATCTTTTATAAAAAGTATAGCTGAAGAATCATCTCTGATATGGGCCTTTGAAAGGAATGCTTAATAAACAAAAGGTTAAATTAAAGGAGGCTAATTTTAAAAGATTCCGGTTGTTAGAGCATATTTTTTTGGCTTAGGTCTAAATGAAGTAGCCGATGGATTTCTTTAAGAGACAATAAAAAGACATTCTAGAAGGAATTTCTCTAAAAAAATAGTAAAATGTGTGCTCGAATATATTACATGGTTTGATCTCAATCAACTTCAACTTGAACCCAATCAAGAAGCTTCAAAGGTAGCTCATGGCAACTCTCAATAGAATTTCATCATCTTAGAAAGCGATCATCGTACCAATTTGTTATAATTAGGATGTAAATTTTGATAATATGGTCATGATACATAGTCTAATTGGCTATATATATTCATTGATGCCATGTGCGATGTGGACCCAATAGATAGGTAGATGGGTGGATAGATGGATAAATGTAGAGAAAGAAAGGAGAAGATTAAAGCCTTGAATTAGGGTTAAAAAGTTAAAGAAATTGAAATCTAAGGGGTGGTAATTCTTCAGACATCATTTTTTACTTTGTTGTCCAAGGAATTTTTTTTTTTTTTTAAGTCATGGATAAGCTATACAATTGATCTCTAATCTCACCATGATAAACACGCTTGGGCACACTAGCATGCATTAGATGCCCTTCAAGATATAGCATAACTATAATAACTTTATCATATATATGTTATTTGTTGATAGGTTGCATAAGTTAGCATATGATATGATTATTTACCATAAGATATTATTCCTGACAAACCTTGAAATTGATATAATGCCTAAACTATCTAGGGAATGTACTAGAAGATAGCACGATACCAAAGAAACTACATCTCTCGAAATCTAAACTCAATTTTTAACTCTCATGGCAACCAATTTTCTTATGCTTAATATTTTTTGTTCTTTGGCAAGCTATAAACAAATGTTGGATAAGGATTAGAAACAATTAAGATAGCTGCTGAAACCTCAAATTTAAAGAGCACTTCTAACTACCCTCTTCCAAAGAAAGAAAGTGAAATGAGTGCCAATGATCAAGACTTGATTATAGCAATTATAAGACCACCTGGATTTAGGTATGGCATTGTTTAAGATGAAAGGTTCTCACCCAAATGATGCTCTATTGTCCCTGCAGGTGCTAAAAAATTGAAAAGAAGAAGAATAAGAAAGAGAGGAAGGTGTCAAAAAAGGGTCCACCTGCAAAATTTTCGGCAACTATTAATCCATGCATGCCTACAAAACCAATCTTTTTTTGTGGTCAAACCTTGATTGCCTTTGACCTAGAAATAGGCTAAGCAAGTGTTATTGCCATGATGAACCAAGAAGCAGCTGCTGTCTTTTTCCATATATATATATTTTTAAAAAAATTATGCCATCTCCAGGACTGTTAGGTAGCCTGCCAAACAGCATGCACAAGTTGAAATATTGTGACTTGTAGGCAATTTAAAATATTCGTAGGCAATTTAAAATATATATGGCTACCTACTAGTTTACCAACTTGGAGCAACATTAGTTACAAACTTGGATTCATTCGCTCCAACTCACCTACTGCATCATCAATCCCATCTATCCCAACAATCTTGTACCTCAATTTTGTTCTCCATCGTCTTTGGTGAACCTCTTTGTATGTACAATTGCTTCACAACTTGGAATGTTGTATATATATGCAATTAGAAGGTTGTAGCCCCAATCTTATAGACAAACCAAGGTGATTCATTTCAACTTGGAATGTTGTATGTGTACAATGGCATCATAACTTCATCACAGGCAAACAAAAAATCACAACAATCATAATACTTTCTATAATTTGAGCGCAAACTTGTGAATCTTGCCCAATAGGCTAGAAGTTGATGATCTCGAAGGACTGATCTGCTGCATGCCCAAAAGGAGCTGTGACACCAAAGAAAATATTCATCTATTTTGGCCAGTCCTTATAAATAATGATATTAATGGTAATCCAATGTTAAATTTGCTCTACTATATATAGGAGATCCAGTCAACTACGAATCCAGCCAAGCTGATCAAGATGGTGACTAGAGTGAGCTAAGGTATAAAATAACATAACACAAACTAGATGAAATATAGACTCTTGGCCTATCTAATCTGATTTAAGCTTAAGTTTAAGATCGAACCATTTCCAATATTCCACCAACTTCTCACTGTACAGAAGCACGGATGAAAGAACAACCGAAAAGCCCCAATAGCAAACGTGTCAAGTATCTAATGGCCTTTCATTTTTTTTTTTTTTGAAAAAAAAAAGCAAAAAACTCCACCAACTTTCATTAAGCGTATGAAGAACGATTACATAAGCTCTTCCTGTGAGTGAGGTAGGGAAAAACACAAAAAAAAGGCAGTCTTACATCACCTGCCTATAACTTGTAGCTTTCTTAAACAGAAGAAACCCTGGCATTTGTCTAGCAGTGAACAGTGTCTCCCAGCTAAAAATTATATTACTTCCAAAAATTTGTTGGGCATCAGATTCCTTGCTCAAGAAGATCCACTTATTTAATTCCATCCAACGACCAAGTCTTAGATAAAACAAATAAGTCCCATGTCACATTATAGCTGGCCTGCTAGCTTTTCTGGTTTCCTCCAATCTGAATCCCAAAGCATCTCCAATTGCTCTCCAGCAATGCATGAAAAAGCGGCAAGAAAGATGAATGTGTTCTCTATTCTCTGAGCTTGCTTTGCTCAGAGATAGCGCAGTACTCAATCCTTTGCTGTTTAAGACTTCACATGTTTTCAATCTATTTTCACCCAACAACCACATACAAATCTTTATCTTCTCTGGAGATTTGGCCTTCCACAATGCCAAAGCCACAGGCAGATTACACCTCACTTATTTAAGAATTTGTTGAATGGTGAGTATACCCTCTTATCTGCCCACCTTCATATTAGTATATATGTCTTTACCACTGGAAGATAATGTTATTCCGGATGTTAGCCAAATCTCAGAGTTTCCCTGGTGCACTGGGAGGAAATAATGTAGCACTAAAATAATAATTTATCATGCCGATTATACCAATGTATAGCATGCTGTCTCAGTACTGAACCAATATACAGTATAGGAGATATATTGAGTGTCAGTAGAAACAAATTTCTATAGTCAAGCCAATCATAAAAGAAATTATGGTTGGACCGTTATCGTCTGCCACATGCATATATTGGGATATCCATAAAAAAAAAAAGACGATTATGTGATGTTTATCTAAACTGTTCAAATACTTCTAAAATTTATTCATTCTTCTTTTCTTAGTATTTTAACGTGCGCATATAAATGCATGCGGACATTCATCTTTTGATAGACGTTATCGAAATATGTCCGACCATAATTTCTTCTATGATCAATCTGATTATAAAAATTTTATTCATGTCGGTACGTAGAATCAATTTTCGAATCATATATATTGATATAGTAACAAAATGGTATAGTAAGAGGTCTGGTATCATGACTGCAAATTTTGACTAAAACATTTTGCTCCTTAAATTCAGCAGCCGCAGAAGCGTGGGAAACAATAAAGACAAAGGTTTCCCTTTGAGCTCTTAAATCACCATATTAATGTAGGGGTTGTTGTCAACCTTATCCTTCTGCTAAAACTAGAGTTTCTTTTTTCTCTTTTACTTAGTTGTTCATGATTCAGCAACCATCACATTTCAAATACTGTTATGCTGTTGACATTCTAGCAGACGCAAACGTGGGTAATAAATAAACTTCACCTCCTTAAAGTGTTATCTCCATAGCCGCCGCTGGAATCAATTGGATATTATTTTATCTTATTTATGAGGTTGTTGGGATGGACCATCGCCCATGGAGATAATTTGAAACAAATCTTTATGAAGATATAAGAAACCAATATACTTCCTCCGTGTGCAAGTTGAACCCCTAGATATGGTATGGTTCTGACTTTATGTGTGACCTCCTTGATGTGGCATGGCAGATTTCTAATTGCCAAGGTCTAACACCAACAACACTATACCTGGTAGGCACATCTTTAATTTCCCTTAGACTTTGAGGACTGTTAATTTTTTATTATATCTTTCTGGTGCAATGAACGATGCTTCAAAGTCCATGAGCAACAATAAAGTCATGGCAGATTGTATTGAATCATGCTGGAAATCATGCTAGTCGAAACCGTATCAATGGTTTTTAGCCTGACTGATTGTTTTTTGGATTTTTTTCTTTTTTCTTTTTTGATGATAAGGGAAGAAGGATTCATCCTATACTTGATAAAAGACAACAAAATGTACAAAAGAAGAAAGGTTACTTAAAACTATATTTAAAAAAAAAAAAAAAATTCTCCTACCTCCATTCAACATAGAATATAAAATTCAAAATCTAAGTCTTGATAGTGGTGCATTATGATATTACTCACAGAAAAAGAGAAAAACTACACTCATCAGAATTACTTTAATGCTAATTAACCTAGACTCATGCCATTTAATCACTTGCTTTTTGAAGCCATATAAAAAAGCCATGTAAGTTTGATAGGGGCACCTATAAGAAGGAGAGAGATGGTTTCATGTGGCTATTGCCTCCTTGGTGGTAGGGGAGTGTTACTTCATGTGTATATTTTTGCAATATATCCTCATCCTAGTAAACTTGACCTTATGAGGCACAAAAAGATTGGCACATCGAGTAACAAATGGCCTTCGGGTTTGAAACAACAAGAGTGGATTAGCCAATGGAGGTGGAACCTTCTAGCTAATATAATTGAGCAAACCATGGATGATGGACACAATTATTAGTTGCACCTTAGCCCATTTCAAGGTAACCTACAAAATTATTAGCCCATCAATTGGACCAAGCTAAGTGCTACACAAATAAGCCTAGGTACCCTTTAGACTCTAAACTACGGGATTTTGTGGCTTTGCAATTATTCAAAAATAGCAATTCCCAACACACTGAACATGTGGCACTTTAGCGTTAAATAGCTTCTCCTTTTTTGTTTCACATAGCTTGCCAAACTACATCCACCAATTACACCTTTTTGATTCTAACTTTAGACGTGTCATTATCAATAATTGTGCATCCATAAAATGATTCCTTATGCCACATGATATATATCTCTATAGTTATTCGAACACATCTATCATTGGCCTCGCGGCTTAGTGATCCATCATCGATTTATCGCTGGCTTGGCAACTCAATAATCAATCATTCCATATCGTATTAATTTGTGTAAATGACAACTAACCCTTATTACACATGGCGATGAAAATTTCATATGTGCTCTATGGGAGTGGCACGTATAATTACTCCTTAACAAATTCATTGGTGGCAAGCCAATTGTTAATTAGTACAGCAGAAAATAAAAGATGTTTGGATTAAGTTAATTGTTATCCAACAGAGAAATGCTTCCCAGACCTGAGGGGGGCCCTAAAAGAGGAGCTAACGTCATGATGGGCCCTAGGTGGCGAAGATAGTGGCGTCCTTGAGGGATAGAGCGTCACCAAGTGTGCCTGGCCAAGTTGGGCTCTGTAGGACGGCATCATTCATGAGCAAAGAAAGGAAGAAAATTTGGCCACGCTGTCCTAAGAGGACAGCGCAATGAGATAGCCACCTCTTGTCACAATAATACTGAAAAGGCTTACAGTTTGTGGATAGATTCCACGACCCTCAGTGCATTCCCGGCACCAGAAAGCTACGGGGTGGTGCTCTGTCCATTGGTTTATCCACAACCATCAGGGCCAGGATATTGAAGCATGGTCCTTGGCTTTTGTGGTAGCCTGGTCCAGATAAGGCTTAGCCAGCCCCTCTCTCTCTCTCTCTCTCTATATATATATATATATAGATAAAATCGATTCGATTTAGATTCAGATTTGATTAGATTAAAATTGGACAATTGGGATTCTACATTGATGATCCAAACTTTTGGACATGATCTACTATCTCAAAACTGATTGCATACCAAAAATCATATGATTTGAAGACCATTAGTCTATGCATCAAGTGATCAAAAAATATATCTCATTCAATTTTATTCAGGTTATTCAATTTTTGACTACTTAATGCATAGGTTAGAGATTTTCAAATTATATGATTTTTTGTGTGCAAGTAATTTTGAAATAGTAGATTACACTCAACGATTTGGATTGTTGATGTAAGACCTCTATTATAAAATTTTGATCTGATCGGATATGAACTAAAATTAAATCGATCTGATTCTAATCTAACTCTCTCTCTATATATATATGTGTGTGTATATATATATATGTACATATATATGTATGTATGTATTTTATCAACTCACTCGTGAGTTAAAGCCATGCTTTTTCTGTGCAAATGTGCTTGCTGTACTCATCTACAGCTATAATCTAGATCCACATTGCTACAATGAAAGATTGATTTCTGATTTGTGATCACTCGCATCAAGAGTCAATACCTAATCGGCAATCTTCCAAAATCAATTTCAAGTGTGGGACTCCTATGTGACATATCAAGGAATCGAGTATAAAATGCATTATGGTAAGATAAATTGCCTTTCTTTTTTTGGGTGGGGGGTGGGGGTGGTAAAGTGGAAAAGAAGAACAATTATCAGGCAAAGTACAATGCAAATAGTAAAAACCAACAGCATCTGGAGTCAACAAGACAAGTTGCCTTCACCAGCTTATTTGGTTAGTGTGGACAGTGCATTTTGGGTTTGTGTTCTCCTCAAGAGCTTAGCTGGGCTTCAGTTCAATCAAGATCTAGGCATGCATCCTAAGTAAATGTCGGTGCAAATATAAATCACATACGCAAGGGTTTTCCCAATGGATGGATATCACATGCAACAAGGAATTAAGATTCACTTATTTTTCAGTTTCCCGTAAATGTCATTTAGAAAACATAATTGAAAGAGTTGAATTAAACAAAAGGTTTGGACATAAGCTATTGAATTTCATTGGTTATTCAGATTAAAGCTATAGAACATAACTGGCAAAAGGTAAAGACCATCATACCATAAGGTAGAGAATTCTAATGTAGTAGTCAAAACTTTTTTTTTTTTTTTTTGTTCGAGAGTTGAATCTTCCCCAACAACCTCCATCTTATATTAATCTATCCTTGTCATTAAAAGAAATGAAGGGAAGATAACGTTAATCTTCTTAAAAGTTGATAACTAGACCTCAACGCAGGTCATCTGTTGTAAGAAAGAAGGACACAGAAAGATATGCTAGGTGGACGGTATTACCTTACCCTTCGAACAAGATTGCAGAAACTTCAACACGGCAGTTGCATCTAGAGTCGCTACCATTCTTGTAAGACGACCACATCTCCAAGGTGCCATGCATGTCTATAAAAAAAAAATATGTGACGCGTGACCTCGCGTCATACCAAGATGGACGTCAGGTCCATCGACAGCATAGACATTCCTATAATTCCTGGGAGATGTTCTAAGAGTGACCTTGATAAATGATACAAATATATATTGTGTGAAATTGTGGTCCACGCGTCAAGAAAATATCCTGTCAAATATATATTGAACATTCATGTGTAAATAAACTTGTAAAATGTAATAAAAATACGAGATGGTGGACGAAATCAATATTCACTTTGTTTGGCATGGTAGAGAGAAATCATCCAATAAAAATAAAAAATTTGAAGCAATTTTGATGTGTTGTATTGTCTATCAAATTTGACTATATAGGAATAATTGTATCTTTCAAGGTATAATATTGATTACAAGGGTGATCTTACTAAAAGCTATTACACTAGCCAAGGTCCAAGGAGTTTGCTAAGATATCTATTTTAGAAGGACTTTTGAGAGGACGAGAAATCTGTGGCTCTTTTAATGCACTTTCTGCGTTCCCTTATATGTACTATTTTTCATAGGAGCCACCATCCTCCAACCATAGCAAAGTCAATTTTGATGGTAATATAAAAGACAAATAGATGCTTTTCAGGGAGCATGTTTTGTAATCATATATATATATACATATATATATATATATTAAAATTGAGCAACTGCATTGGTGCATCTCCATTTGACATGTAGATAAAAGATTTTGTGCCACGTGCCTCCTCACAGTTCTCCATCTTTTGCGATATTAAAAAAAAAAAAAATTGAAGAAAGATCGGAGGTAAAACAAGCAGAATCCGGAGCTGATCGTGAGGCCTAAATTACTCATAGGAAAGTTCCGACGTCCGTCGGTGGTGGTTGACGGGGGAGATCGGAAGGCAGATAAAGAAGGCGGTAGGGAAAGGGAGCAGTGGATCCCGATGCATCTGGTGGTGATGGTGCGGAGGAGGAGGAGAGACCATGGAGGGGGAGGTGGAGAAAACCCCAGTCATCGCTTAAGCTTCGGTATTCAGCCGTTGCAAGCCTCCCACCTGATTCAAACTCTAAGGTTGAAAGAGATGGAGAAAAAATGTTGGAAATCTTAGCTAAGTCGTCGACGAAGAGCAGTCTGGATTTGTGTGTTCGGACCAAGATGGGAAAGTGTTTGTGGATGCTGTTGCTCGCGGTGGTGATCGTAGCATCGACAGTAGTCGAAGGCGGCACTGGCGAAATCCCGACGACATGGACAGGCCATTCGTTCCGATGATGTCGCCACTAGCCAACGTTGGGTTCCGCGATGGTGCTATGCATCTGCCAGACTCCAACCCCAAGGTGAGGCACTGGGCGTGGGGCTTCGAGCTAGAGCAGATCTCTATCTCCCTCTTCGCCACCTTGGACTCCATTTGGATCTCATGAGAGGGATTTTTTAGGTTTCGATTGGAGTTTTTTCTGGAGCATATGGGATTCTGTGCAAGGTGTGGCAGTGTGAGTTGGTCCCTTTGATTTTGAGAGCTTAGTCTTGGTAAAAGCATTATATTTTGTAGGGTTTTTTACTATAATGTGAATATGATACCAAATCCATAGCCTGAGATATGCACCTGGCTAAGTTCCATCTTTCTCAACTGTCATGTGGATACACGAGGATAACATAAATTAAATCTCTATAAGATCTGTCTTTACCAAGCATAAGAGCCTCTGCGCATCTTACTAAATCTAATCAGTTAATTTTTTATCCACTGAAACAAGAGTAACCGATAACCATTGAGATCTAAAATTTACGATCGTCAAAAAAAAAGAAAACAAAAATCTACATGAAAATGCTAAATCTGAAGATGTTACTATCCATGCTTTATTATTCTTAGGCATGCTATATAAATCTGAAAAAGTTAAATATGTTTTTCCTAATGATCTTCATTTTGGCTAATATTGTTGCATTTATTTTGGATTACTAATTAGTAAGCAACTATTTCTTTGAATAATTATCCTCCAATGCTAACCAATTGCCATTAATTTTGATGCTCGTCTCTCTCCTAAGTCATCACCCTCGAAATAGATATAATAAAGTAGATAAATAAAATCTAATATTAGTTAAAAAAATCATATTCTATGCATCACATGGGGCTCTAAGTTAGTAAGAGATACTAATGGGATTGTAGTATGTGGCAATGCAAAATTTTTAACATTAATGGAATTACAAGCTGCATGGGAAAGATTATTCATGCTACGTGGATGCTAAATATCTTTCATTTTGATCAAATAACATTTTGATATATCTCTTGCTAATATTGATATACTGATATCTATTTATTTTTATATAATTGATAGTAAATGATGCATGTTTTGCCCTCTATAGAGATTTCTCACGTCCATAAAGAAGTTAATAATGTTGCAGTTTTGATGGTGAACTAGATAACTAATTTTATTAGATCTATATTATAAAATTATTCTACATATATTTTTAATATTTTTATTTTTAAATTTTTATGAATATATTTATAGTTATTTTAATTAATTAATTCATTCATTGTACCAAAAAATAAATAAATAACTAAATATTCACAGGTAGCATGAGATGCAACCGCCATGAGGACGATTTCTGTGAGACATACCAGACATGTGACATGCGCGGCGTGACGGCGTCCAGGGCCGGCCATGTGTCGCGTGTGGCTCCGACTGGAAGATTCCATGAATCGATCATCACGCGAATACCGGAAATTGGACACGGACGGAAGGTGTCGCTCCACCTTCGATGGCTCCCGTATATCGAGATGGATTCTATCCCTGCCACGTCACTATCTGATTATTTTTACCTCTTTTTTTAATCTTCCAACCCCCAGCCCGCTCCGCCGTCCGTCTGCTGAGCTGTCACCCACTGTTGGTGTAAAGCCATCGCCTCTCTCTCTCTCCTTCCCATGTCCTTAAGACGCGAAAATCTCTCCTTCTTGTCCTCCCGAACTCGTCTTCTTGATTCGTTCTCTCTCTGGTTCTCTTTCGTTCTCTTCGAGATATCTCGGAAAGATGCCGGCTTGGTGGAGGGGGTTCTCGAAATCGAGATCGAAATCGAAGTCTACTTCGAGTCCAAGGAAGAAGGACAAGGCGCTGGCGGAGGTGGTGGAGGAGGAGGAGGGGTTTCGGAGGGAAAGCAAGAAGGAGAAGGCTAATAGTTTCGATGAGGTTCTTCTTTCAAGGAAGAGCAGAGATCCATCGCCTGTCGGTGGTGCCCGTGGTGGTGGGCCGGGGGTTGGGTTTGCCTTTGGGCATCCGCTTCCCCGCCCATCGTCCAACTCTTCCCCATTGCCGACTTTGCCCCACGACCATGGGGTGGGAACGGGGTCTGCTTCGGCGTCGGTGTCCAGTGCCAGCTCCTCCGGTTCTTCGGAGGAGACTGCGGATCTGGGTTTCTATAGGTAGGTGGGGTTTCCTTTCTTTCATTGGCTTCTTGTTGTTATTCCGGTCTTTCTTGATATTCGTTTTATGGGTTTCATGCGATTAGGTTGAGTCTGTCTCGTTTCGGCGATTCTGCATCAGAAATTGTTGGGGATTTCGTTTTGTGACAGATTTGTCTCTAAAGTTTGGATGTTGATCGGGTATTTGATTGATTTGCTGGAATTGTGTGATTGGGGTTGAGGGTTTTTTTTTTTTTTGTTGTTTGTTTGTGGGGGGGGGGGGGGGGTGTGGGTTGTGGCGGCGGCGGCGGCGCGGTGGTGAGGAGAAGGTGATGTTTTTAATTTTAGGGTTGCTAATGAGATCCAAATTATCATTTTCTTTTTCTGAGGATTATTGATCAGGGGGTGAAGTTCGTGATGCATGGGCTTTATTATAGTTTCTGTGGCTAGTGATGGAAATGGTCTCTCCAAAAATTGTCGAAGAGCTTGTCATCTGGTCTAATGTTCTACTATAAGCTTTTTTTCCTTTAGTTTCTCCATTTGCTAGTTCATTGAAGTAATTAAGGTTGAGGGGCAGGGTATCATTATTGTCGCATTTGACTCTTTATTTGGTTCTCTTGTTCATTTATGTAACCGTCTTTTAGGATTTGGTATGTTGAGTTGGATATTTATTAGTGTCTGGTCACCATGGTTTCCATATCGATCTGGATGTATGGTATGTTGAGAAAGTTGTCAGGTAGTTTGGCACCATAACTTGTTTGATGGTTTATTTAATGAGATTCTTAGGCTTATTTCCCTCTGGAATTGTTCAACTGTGACATGTTTTGGATATTATGAACATGCTTTGTGAAAGTCTACAATTATTTCATCATTTCATTTCAGATGCAAGTGTGTTTGATCTTATCTTAATTGTTTTAACTCTTTGTTGGAACGGTTAGATACCCGGAACCAATCAACATACCGAGGTGCAGAAATATGACAACTGATTCACAGAGGCATCATCACGGTACTGAAGACAGGCATCTCTTCTCTTGCAGTCCAGTTTTGGAGCGTCCTAGACCTGCCGAACTCCCGGTTTCACCAAGAAAAGAGTTTCGAATGCATGGTTTTGATGGTTCTTCTAATGTAAATGCTTATACTCATTTCCAAACTCCCACAGAGACTGTCTTCCAAACAAGAGCACCTAGCTCTCCCCCTGGCTCAAGAGGCCATCCATTTCCTACATCCCCTCGACATCCCAGAGCGTTCAACTTATGCCCGGGGTCGCCAACTTATAAACAGGATGATCTGAGGAGCCCACCTCATCCATTACCCCTTCCTCCAGGTTCTCCCAGCTCTTCTTCTACACGTTCTCTTCAGTCACAGTGGAAGAAGGGAAAGTTATTGGGCAGGGGAACATTTGGCCATGTCTATCTTGGATTTAATAGGTACCTGGCCTCTTTTCCCCTCTATTGAGATGCAACATTTCAAAAAATCATGCATATTTTTTAGAGCTGCAGAAAAATTTCTTGGATGCATTAAATTATACTAAAGGAATATTCTGAAATGAACTTAAAAGCCTCCATAAAGTTTCTCTTAAAAAAAAAATCCAGATATATTATTTGTTTTGTTCTGCTGAAGTTATAAAGTGTCTCTTCATTCTTGTTCAATCTGTGCATTGGAGATCTAAGATTTTATCTCAGACTATGAAACTTAAAGCTGACATTCGTGGTGCATATTCTACAGTGAGAGTGGGCAGATGTGTGCAGTTAAGGAGGTCAAAGTTATTTCTGATGACTCAAATTCAAAAGAATGCCTCAAGCAACTAAGCCAGGCAATCTTCTAATCTTGTTCAGTTTATCAGAGAACATGTATATTCCCATTGCCGAATTACTTTAGACTCTTTTGTGTTGTAAGCCAATATGAATTTATGATTTGCATGAAAAAATTTATCAAATCATAAGATTAAAAGTGACTTTTATTCTCATGAACACAGGAAATAACTTTGCTTAGTCAGCTCTCACATCCCAACATTGTGCAGTACTATGGCAGTGAACTGGTAAATTTGAATCCATTTAATTTTTCTAGAGCAAAGACCTAATGATTTATATTTATTTGTTTATTGATCTTGTATTTTTTCTAAGTGGTACTCTATGCTGCACTTTATGCACAAATATTTTCCCTCACAAGGTAGAGAGATAATTTAATGTTAGTGAAGTCCATCAACTTGGGTTGTGCAGCAATGAGCCAAAGAAATGGAAAAAAGAAGTTGT
The DNA here is from genome assembly GCF_000442705.2 of Elaeis guineensis. Taxonomy (NCBI): domain Eukaryota; kingdom Viridiplantae; phylum Streptophyta; class Magnoliopsida; order Arecales; family Arecaceae; genus Elaeis; species Elaeis guineensis. The sequence goes on from NC_026001.2 coordinate 9,237,369, forward strand.
AAAGTTGATGAAAGAAAACAAAGCAGGTGACCTAAAGGCAACCTGAGAAATAATTGATCCATAAATCTTTCATCATAGTTATGGGGATGGCATCTGCTAACACATATTGTCAAGGTAATTAGTCTTAAGGGGGATAAAAAAATTTAGGATCAGAACAAGGATGAATAGGTCCAAAAATGTAATTCCCTTCCGTTTTGCAATTCAACTCAACTAAGCCTTTATCCCAAACTAGTTGGGTTGTCTACATGAATCCAATTTTTCCATTTGACTCCGTTTAGGGTCACACTTTCTGAAAGATGTAGCGATATCAAATCTTTCCTTACTACTTCATCCATGTGATTTTCGGTCTTCTTTTTTACCATTCTTTTCTTCTACATATATCAAATTACTCCTTCATATTAGAGCATCCCTTAGCCTACATTTTACATGTCCAAGTCATCTAGCTGTCCTTCTCTTAGTTTGTCCTCAATTGGTGCTACTTCAACTTTTCTGTGTATGACCTCATTTCTTATTCTGTCCTTTTTTGTATTACCACAGATCCATCTCAATTTGTTCCATAATTCATTTGCTTAAAAGCAGTGGTGCATGTATCTGACTCTATTCATATCTTACATATTTGAACATTCACCTGTGGATGAAGGAACCGGGAATGGTACCACCAACTTATCTTGACCTAATTGAGTGCATTGTCTAGCACTTCAACTTCTGCCGGAAGTTATTCTGGAAATTTCTCTCTTTAAATAGTACAATTTGTTAATAACCATGTGAAAAATAACTTGAATGAGTTGAAATATTTTTTTCTTTTGATACAGGCTGATGACACACTTTCAGTTTATCTTGAGTATGTCTCTGGTGGTTCTATTCATAAATTGCTTCAGGAGTATGGCCCGTTCAGAGAACCAGTCATTCGTAGTTATGCTGGACAGATTCTTTCTGGGCTTGCCTATTTACATGGGAGGAATACTGTGCATAGGTACTTGGCTGCTAAATATTCTCAGTTACACACACACACACACACACACACACACATATATATATATAGACACACACACACACACACACATATATACATACATACATACATTTTCATGCAGAACATATATTTTCATAGTTAGTTACTGCAGTGATGGCTGAAAATCGATGGTTTACCTGGCAGGGACATTAAAGGGGCAAACATACTTGTAGATCCTAATGGTGAAATTAAGCTTGCTGATTTTGGCATGGCCAAACATGTAAGCTCCTTCACTTATGAAACTTGTGAATTGCTAGTAAACTTGGATAAACTTGAAATATATTTCCAATACCTAAATAATATAAGTGTAACATGTAGGTCATCAAGTGCATCATGGAGCAATTTTTTGTATTATTTTCTGGCCCCATTTTCTTAGAAAATTTTGTTCCTCTATTAAAGGACCTCGTTTGGGTTTTTTGGGTTCTTTGTTCATGGGAAACTTCAATCTTACTTTATCTTACACTAGCTTGTTATTGTCATCAGAATCCTTTTGATTTGTAAGAGAACTTTTAATATATTTAGTATCTCTGATTCACTGGCAAGCAGGTTGGCCAAAGAAGTTACTTCTAGCTGCTGAGAATACCTTATTCTTTATGTGGAGGATGCTATCAGCTTCTGGAGCCTAAATTTATTTATGCTTTTTATGGTTTCTTTTGTGGGACAATTTTTCTAGGAGTACTATTGCAGTCATGGATATTCATGATCATAGTGTGGTCAAAATGCATATGAGAGGACAGAAATGAGAACCAGGAACCAAATTCTGATGTCTTTGAAAATAAAGTTGATGGTGGATGAGCAATACTTTTCTCCACTGGAAAAGTAATTCCCAAGTGCTTTTCTGGTATCCAAACATAATGCCTATGATCTTTGTTTTGTTGGCCAGCCCTATTGATAAAGTTTTGCTTGTCAACAAATCAAGCTTTTGGAATTCAATAAAACTGATGTGAAGGAACATTATGTTTTAGTGCAAAGAGGAGAAGCCCCATTAACCAATTCAATACAAGGTTGAAATTGGTAGACCAGTGCTATCAGGAAGGAAGTTAATTTAGGTAGGACATGTAAAAGGCACTTGTTAGGGGTTTTTGGCAAAATAGATATAAGGTGGGCTGGAAAAAATTGCACTCTTTGGAGGAAGGGTATCTAAAGTAAATACTTACATGATTTCAGAGATTTCTTCCTCCCTTGGGTTGCAAATTGATCATCATAGCATTTCTAGAGGCATTTGAATGCCAGAATGGTGATTAGTTTGGGGTGCTGACTCCTTGAAGATGGTGTTAGTCTAATTGTGGAAGAATGACTTGTTGTGCGGAGATTCATTTCACCCTGATGCTTGCTCAACTGTATACCATGGTGATAAAAGATGGTGACTGGCTGCACAGTATGGGACAGAATGATGTTAAAAGAGGGTGAACGCATGTTAAAAAGGATAACATGAGAAGGATAGCAGGATATTAAGATGTTTCACTGAATCAAAGGCCAAGGATGGCAAAAGCAATAAGCACAAGGTCATTGTCTTATTTGATATATTTTTAGGTGTGTTTGAAGATGAGGCCATTATCACATATATGTTTCATCTTGTTTAGAGGCGTGTATGCACAAGTGTACCAACACAGATATGGTGGGATAGTTGGCCTTATGGAAATTATCTTTTCTAGAGGCTGATTTCTTGATGTTTAGTTCATCTGATAGAACTTACCAGGCTCGAGGAAGTTCCATCAAACAATCCAAAAGGAAGTCTGGGACAGCAATTAAAAAGGCAATTCTGAATGATGCAAAAGATGCCCGAATTAAAAATTTTTGAGATTTAAGCTAGGGTCAAAAACTCTTGAATTTCCTAATGGGCTTTGATTTTCTTCCGTCATTCGAACTTTGATTCTCACGGCTCAATTTTCTTGCCGTTTATTGCAAGAAATTAGGCACCCCAATCTTCTTTTCATGATCCATTATCACCCATAGTTTTGACCAGGTGACAGATTTGTCAAACCAAGTGCTCACAAGAGGAAATGCTGATGCAAATAGAAGAAGTGGAGTACCGAAAGGAAAGGAAACAAAGTAAAGGATCTGACTTCTGAGTGTTAAGAAAAATCAGATTTAAGATGAACTTTTAGCGATAGCATAACGTGATATCTGAACAAGTAGGAGAAAGGAAGATGGGAGAGGCAGAGCACAAAGGTTTACTTTTATGTATCAAGTATGTCATGACTTTTCATTGAAATTACATTAAGGCCTAAAGGAGTACAGTGTACATTGCCAACTGGAAAGCTACTCTTTTTGTCAAAATAAAGTAAGCATATCTTGATGTATGTCAGTGTTGACAAAGATGTCAGCAGACTTCCAAATACCGGTAGTTTCAAGATTAATATGAAATTCTTGGTAGAGGGGGAAAAGTACTTTGATGCTTGACTTTCATGTTATTGGGTATTCCATCTAGCAGAAAACCATGATCTATGGTGATCCAAAATTAGAATATTCTGATAGGCAGATCCCAGGAAGTATATGCCTATTGAACAGTTTATGCATCAAATGGAGGCCATTTATATAAGGTCTATTTTGACAAAAATGATGCAAAACTAGAGTTTAAAAATATAATATGCCAGGGTGAAACAAATATGAACTTAGATCCTGAAAGTCCAATCATCAGAGTCTAAGCTATTTTCTGATTCCTGTGCATGCAAATAATCCTCATTTTCCTCTTATGCAATCTATGCCTGATATCTTTAAAATTATATATATACAAGAGTTTGTTTCTGACTTCTGTTTGCTTATTTGTCTTGAAACAGATGTCATCTTACACTTCAATACGTTCTTTTAAAGGAAGTCCTTATTGGATGGCTCCTGAGGTGAGTTATTCTGGATGATATTTGCTAGATCTGATTCATCCTTTTTTCATGCCTGGATTACCAAGCACTCTTTGATTTTACAAACATTAAATATTATTCAGGTTATCATGAATGGCAAAGGATACAATCTCTCAGTGGATATATGGAGCCTTGGATGTACAATTCTTGAGATGGCGACTTCAAAACCTCCTTGGAGCCAGTATGAAGGGGTGAGCTATTTATTTCATTCCCTCTTTATCCTTTTGACAAAATAATCTCATTTGACATGGATGTGCAAGGTATTAGGGCTATAGTCAACTGTTTCTGTAACTTTCTTTTTATATTTGTTGTTTTCCTGTACGTTAAAGTTATGTTGCACTTAACAGGTAGCTGCAATATTTAAAATTGGGAATAGTAAAGATATACCAGAAATCCCAGAGCACCTTTCTTCTGATGCGAAAAGTTTTCTAAGGCGATGTTTGCAGCGTGACCCATCAGCTCGTCCTACAGCAGCCCAACTGATGGATCACCCTTTTGTTCGAGATCAACCACTCATAAAAGCTGCAAAGTTCAACATGGTCAGGGACTTGTTGCCTTCTTCTTCTGATGGAAACCATAGTAAGGTATAGTTTTCAAAACCTATGGATTTATGTCTTGAATTAGAATAAAGAATTATATGATTTTTTTTTTTTTCATGGCCTCCAATTACATACAGCGTATTTATATGGCTTTTCCTAATCTGTTTATGAACTATCATCAGTCATTCGGTCAAATCATAGATTCATAGTCTTAGTCGGTTTTCCACTTCCGCCAAAAAAAATATTTACAATGCAACACTTTGGACCCATTCAGAATCAATACATGGAAGAATCTCAATCAGTATATATATTTGCTTCAGTATAGACAAAATGATGCATAAAGATATAATATTAACATAATTATAAGAGCATGACACCTTTGCATGTCACTGGATGCTAGATCACTTGATTTAGGGATCTCCCCTTCTTACAGAGTAACAGAGGTCAGGAGGGATACCTAGGTGTTTGACTTGCCTTATGAAGCAATTTGCTTTTCTAGATACCTTTTCCCTCTTTGACATTTTGTGCTTAAATAAAATAAAGGCTGTTTATGGGCCTTGTGCACTATGGAGGGCATCACCGATCATTATCTGTGAAAATGCGGGGCTCAAGAGTGATGATGGGCAAAGAAGGAGAAAAAAAAGAAGATAAAAGCTCAGTTGGAAGGGCGTTTTACCCTGCATTATAATGAATGTCATGGAATCCGATTCACAACTCACCTAAATAAATGGAACATTTGCTGCAGTGGTTTAAACTGTGGTGCATGAGGCCACATATGCATACGAGACCATATATGGAGTGAAAGTACAGTCTTCTTGGCACTTTGATCCATATACGGCACAATTAGCATCGTACGGCTTCATATGTGGCCCACTTGCCATTTTGCAACAGCATATGTGGGACCACATGGCCACTCTTATGCAGGGCAATGCGTACAAGCAAGTCCAAGCTAATGGCTGGGTTGAATATGGGTTTCAAATAGGCCAGATACATGTGCCTTAATAATGTTGGTATGCTAATTATTTTATCATTATTAGTACTAAGAATTGAGTACCAAAAACTAATTGCTAAATGATACTATGCTGCTATTATTTATAAAAATATTGATATTATTATTTTATTCAATATATTTTATTTATTTTAAATATTTAAAATACAAACAGGACACACATATGCAGTGCCGCATAGTGTATATGCACTGTGTAGTCTTTGACCACCTGCATATCATGGCTGCTTTCTAAAACAATGGTTTGCTAACTAGTTAGGTTTGTTTGCAAAGGCCAACTTATAATTCTTTTTGTGAAATAAAGCAACTTTTCTCAAAAATTTCTCTCAGTATCTGGTGTCCACATCATTGTAAATTTCTGGATAAAGAATTAGAGGAAGTGGTGCATAGCTTTGCATAGTTAGATGTAGCAATGTGAGAGGGAATTAGTTTTACACATGTTCTTTTAGCTTATGACTTGTTAATAGATTTACTGGAGAAAGGATCAAGGATGTTACTTTCTGAAGTCACTTCCTTGTTCTTATCTCTCATTTATCTACCTCTCTTCAAACTCAAAAGAATCAAAGTTTTCCACCAGTAGAATTGAAATAAAAATTTGACTTCCAGATATTTTCTTTGTTCAAAGACAGATATATTTCATCCAACTTAGATTTTAGGTAGAAATTCCTGTTGAAAGAAATTGATTTATGCAGCTGATCTATCTGATTTCAATGTATAATTTATATCATTTCACTTACATTTGCTTGCGAATCACATGCAGATCACAACGGAGTTATCCTCCAAGAGAAGTTTTTCTCCTCTACATGTTAGAGACCACGGAGTAAGACATGTAACTGAATTTCCCTCAGCATTTCCTTCAGGATATAGAAATCTAAGGTATGATTATCTCCATCCTTTATTGATGTATCACGTGTCTGCTTCTTCTTGGACTTACACAAATCTGTTATTTTGCAGTGATCCAGTCAGCATGAGAATGAATATGTCTTTGCCAGTTTCACCCTGTTCGAGTCCACTACGGCAATTCAAACAGTATAATAGAAGTTGCTTACCTTCTCCTCCTCATCCCGCCTTTTCAGCTGGAGCAATCAACTATAGTCCAATCAACCATGCGCTTTACCCAGTGAGACCAAGCGGTAACCTCACAGATCCTTGGCCAGATATCTCTCAGCTGAAATCTCCGTCGCCTTTCGACTCTCCAAGAAGACTATAGGAGCAGGAGTTTGTTAAAAAAATAATAAAAAGACTAAGTAGTGAAAAAAAAAAAAATCATTCCAATCAGGGTACTGCTGGTGGAAGATCAGAGTAAACGTTGAAAGGTTCATCCCAACAACTCTGTTGAAGAATCTGGAGGGGTTATAAATGAGATGGCCACATATGCAAGTGATCTTGCTGGAATGGTGCAGAGGTGGATGCTTTTGTTGATTTTGTTCATAAAGTATGTAGTACCCCAACATGATTATTGCAATTGTAAGATCACATCTCCACATTCTGTACAGAGCAAAGGTTGTTTCATAAGATATAATGTTATAAATGTGCACTTTTTGTTTTTCTTGCATTTACGACATTACGGGTTGTTTTTTTTCCCTCTTTGTATCTGTGATTCATTAGGAGCTTAATAACAGGTACCAAGTTCTGGATGTAAGTTGGTGATTTCTTCCTGTAGATAGGTTGTGCAGAAATTCTTCATGGCAAAGCAATCATGAATGCAGCATTGCTTTGTGGATGACAACATCCAACATATGCTCCTCTCGTACGCTAATCCCATGAATTCGAGGTCTCTGATGTGTATAATAATTTTGCGAAATTGACACGGGAGAAAAGAGCGAGTCAGCTTAATAAGCAGGGTAGAACATTAGTTGGTCCTGGATTGCTGGCAAGCAATTTAAGGTATCTAGGAATTCACTCCCCATTCTGCGGTTAACTCTGTTTCACTGAAATCATCCGGGACCGTGCATGCCCCACAAAAAAGGAAGAAGAAGTAGTAGTTTTTTGGATTTTTTTGACAATGCCCTCCAATTTTGTACTTCGGAAGTGTTGATCTATAGATACAGTAGTTCTTATGTTTGTTGCTTTCAACTATAAAGGTTCTCCATGTGGTTGAGCTGTCATCTTCCTTATACATGGACCCAGGGGTGCCAAATGAATCCGAGTAGATTGAGCTCGGGCTCCAATTTAGAGAAACTTGAATCTAGCTCAGGTGAAAGCTATACAAATCAAGCTTGAACTTCTAAAAATTGACCCAACTAACTTATGCTCACCTTGATAAGGCTCAAATACATTTAAATTATAAAGATAAAGATATAATTGATCACTGAATGAAAAAGTTTAATTGAACCCAATTTTCTTTGATTTTAGCTCAATTTAGCATTATCAAACTGATCAAATAAGCTCGTATTTGATTTGACTCAAAATTAAGCTCAAATTGGACTTGAAATAATCATTAATAAACCAAGCAAGATCTCAGAATTCAAGCATGAAATTATTTTCAAACCAAGCTTGATTTGCCCAAATAAAATTAAGCTCAACTAAATACACCCATATATAAACCTATTTGTCCTCTAATTATCTAAATCTAAATTTTCGCAGGAATAAAATGTAGAGCATTTAATCATTGAGTAGAAATGAGACTACTGTAACGATGTTTGCCATTTTTCGCTTTACCATCACTTGATTTTATCACGTGCGAAGCACATAATTTTTTTATTCTTTTAATAATATTTGTCAGATAATCAAGAGAGACATTCTCTGGCCAAAAAAGGCTAGCGCCTACTAAAATTAAATCCTCACCGTTCATGCTAAAATTAAAGCGTTGCATGTCCCTCACAATTCTCGTAAGGCGGAAAACAGGGAGGGAGATATATCAAGGCATATAAATGGAGGGGCGAGCAGAGCGCGAGGAGGACGAGGAGCGGCGCCACCTCGGGGGATCGGGTCTCGTCCGTCGCCGCGACGCCGCCGGTGGCGGCCGAGACCGGGGTGGCGACTCCAGCTGGCACCCCTGGCCGACGGTGGACGGCCCCCCTGGGCCTTTCGGAGGAGGAATCGGTCGCCTACGCCCGCAGCTTCTTACTGTGGGGCTTCGCCCTCCTCCCCCTCCTCTGGGCCATCTGGCCCGTCCTCCGGAGCCGTCTTCCTTCTCTCGCATTCGCCCTTTGTAAGCAAGCTCGCTGTGTTTTTGGGTTTTGTACTCTTCAATTTCCCGCTTTTTTAGCTCGATGATGGTTAAATTCGACACAAATTTATTAAAAAGGTGATTTTTTTTTTTTTTACTTCGTTTCTTGTCCGTATCTCTTTGATTGTCTGTTCTTTGTATATGTTGAAGTGGGATCGTTTTAGAAAAGTGAATGCGAATGGTGAATTCTGCTCATTGATCCAAATCGTGAACGTTATCAAAACATGAGTTAGAGATGTTTAGTGCCATTAATGAATTGTGACTTTTGACCTGTGAGATGCTTCTGCTTGGCATATCATTGTTTTTCTCGTTATTTTTACAATACTTTGTTCACAAATGGAATATTTCTTCTAATAAATTGAAAAGCTTGACAAGGGCATCCCTGATTAATAAAATGAAAGCAGGGACAAATGAGGAGAGCGGGTTGAAATGCTCTGGTGGGTGGTAAGGAAGGGCCATGAGCAAACTCAATGAGTAAAGGAATTAGCAGAATTAGGGCTGATCCGAAGGGGCTTCGTTAATGATCTTAGTCTGTTTTTATAGCAATAGATATTGATTTATATTGGAATCAAATAAGAGTTAGCAATGCCATTAGTGACCTTATACCTACTCCCTTCCCTTGTAATGAAATTGTAACTCATAGGAAAAGGTTGGTGTTTTTGTGCTTGTCCTTTCCCTCTTATTATTAAAAGTGCAAATGAAAACCCATCCTTGCTAGCTAAGAATGGGGTGGCCAACCTATGGTCAAATGTCACTATCATTTATCTGGTGATGAATTGCCAAACAATAAGTGTAATTACTGGCCTCTAATCCTTGCGTAACTAGCTAATCCTAGCCCTTACATGACTAATACAAATGAGTAGCCTTTAAGAAAACTATGTAAGATGCACAATTTTGTTCAGAACTGAAAATTTTTTGGGCATGGATTGAATTTGACATTTGGTCTCAGACTTGGCCAGGAAGGAATCCCTTGGATTCCAAATCCTTGTGCTTTATCTTGAAGGATTTCTTTGGATAACATCTAGGGGCTTGGATGCATGAATGCCTTCATGCTTAACTTTTCAGCTTTACATTAACTTTGTTTACCTTCTCAAATTGCTGATTGCCATGACAAACTCAATGATCAAGATTACCTCCAGTTTTGTTGTGACAAAACTTGACTTTTATGTTCCTCTTGATGAGTAAAGAGAAAAATATTCTTAAAAATGTATCTCAGATTGAATTACAGAAAAGGATCCACGTTTTCCAAATTCCCCTTTTCTTTTTTTCCTTTTGGTTTGTGTCGCAATTTGTAACATGCCTTCTTTCTGACTTCTCTGCTAAGAATATCTTGCTTGGATACTTCACTTTTTAGTAGTGTCATGTTAATCCAATTATAATTTTTTTTGCAGATGTTCTGCGTTCAGCAATAGGTTTTCTGGTCTTTGCGGTGCTTCTCTTGTCATGGTCCTCACATTTGTGTTAGGAGGTGAGCGCCTCTTTTGTCCAGTCTGGCAGGATCTTGTTATGCATAATCTTGCAGACAGGTTAGGCCTGACAGGGTGGGTGTAATTGTTGTAACAAAGTAGAGTTACCTCTCTGGTTTCATCCCAACTCGTATGTACAACCTTTGCAAGAGAGCACAAGGCAGTGCTTGCACATTGTAGCTTCATTGTAACCCTGTTTTGATCCACAAACCACATGATAATATTTTCTCCCTTGTCTGAAATTTTTCGGGTGTTGTATTCTCTTTGGAATGATCTTTGTTTTTCAGGTCCTTGTTTTCCGAGGCACTAACATTGCCTCATTGTATTCCAAGAATGGAGGAGAGCTGCCTGTCTTCGAGATGAATGAAGTGGCGGCCATCCACAGTGGTATAGGAGTCTGCGGTGCAAAAGTCGCACTGCAGAGGATCCTGGGTCTTTGACCAAACTGTTCCTCTGTAAACCAAATCCATCACAAAAAACAGAAGATTTGATCGGTACTGGAAGCTGAGAATTCCAGAAAGTGCAGCTCTGATATGCATCAGACCTGAAATATTCAGTTCAGGCCGTTCAAACTTATTTACTGATATGCATCATGGAAGACTGGAACAAACCTCACACCAAAGTTTTTCCTGGTTGCTTTGTTGGAGACTGTGACAATAGGAGAATGCTAAAATGGAGAAAAACAATAGAAGAATTTGATCTGTTGCTTCGGGAAATTACAGAGTTAAAAAAAAGTAGGTTGGGCTACGATGGAGTTAGCTTGTTTTTTATTTTGTTTTTTAATTTTCTGCAGATTTTTTTGAAGCATTTTTAATTTGTAAAAGTTATTTTACAAAGTAATGACTTTAGGTTTTGATGATCCTTTAATTTAAGTTTTGGAGTTTCTAATTTGCCGTACGTTGGAAAAACAAAATACCTTCAACATAGGTTGATTGGTTCTTTAAATATTATTTTTTATTAAAAAGAAATTTTTTGTGCACCACAGATGGTGTAGAAAATCTGACATAGAGCACATCATTTTATGTCATTAGTTTACGTAGCCATCACTTTTTAACACATATTTAATGCATATAGTTTGATTTTTTATTTGAAAATTTTAAACGATGAAAATATTCTTATTTTTTATAAAAAAATTATAACATCTTATGTTTCTACGTGTAGGAAGTAATAATATATCACAGAATATCATAATTTTTTCAAAAAAAAGATATTTTCATCATTCAAAATTTTTAAACGAAAAATCAGAACTACAGGTATTAAATATGTATTGGAAAGTGGTGGCTACATGGACTAATCATATAAAGTAATGCGCTCTACGTTGGATTTTCTACACCGCTCATGGTGCAAAAAAGAATCCCCTTCGTGCATGATCCAATCACCGCGCGTGGTGATTGGGTGGTTATGTGATGTTTATCTAAACTATTTAAATACTCTTAGGATTTGTTCATTCTTATTTTTTAGTATTACATGCGTGCGATGATGTAGCATAGTCCGATCATGGATCCAATCACCGTGCGTGGTGATTGGGTGGTTATATGATGTTTATCTAAACTGTCCATGATTGGGCCGTCATCGTCTGCACATCGTCGCGCGCACGTAATGCTAAAAAAGTAGGAATGAATAAATTCTAGGAGTATTTGAACAGTTTAAATAAATATCACATAACCATCCAATCATCAAGTGCGGTGATTGGATCATGTGCGAGGGGAGGGGAGAAGGAATTAAAAAAAAAAAAGGTGGGGGGGACGGGTGCTCCATGCGCAGGGGGGCCTCCGTGCGCTCCAATCACTATCCGTTCGTATCGTAAATTTTTTTGGAGATTAAAATATTTTTACGTTATATGTAAGCTGGTTTTAATAAAATAAAATTCTTTGTGCACCACGAGCAGTATAGAAAATTCAACGTAGAGCACACCACTTTATATGATTAATTCACGTAGCCACTGCTTTTTAATACGCATTTAATATCTGCAGTTTTGCTTTTTCATTTAAAAATTTTGAATGATGAAAATATTTTTTTTTTTGAAAAAAATTATAATATTCTGTGGTATGTTATTACTTCCTACACACAGGATGTCATAATATGAACATAAGATGTTATAATTTTTTTACAAAAAGTAGGGATATTTTTATCATTTAAAATTTTTAAATAAAAAAGTGAAACTACATGCATTAAATACGTATTGAAAAGTGATGGTTATGTAGACTAATGACATAAAACGATGTGTTTCATGTCAGATTTTCTACGCCACATGTGCTGCACGAAGAATTTTTAATAAAAAATGACATTTAAAGAACCAATCGGCTCATGTTGGAGGTATTTTGTTTTTCCCGACATATGGCAAATTAGAAACTCCAAAACTTAAATTAGAGGATCATCAAAATTTAAGAATAGATAAACCTAAGAGTATTTAAATAGTTTAGATAAACATCACATAACCACTCAATCACCGTATACAGTGATTGGAACATATGCGGGGAGGGGAGGGAGAATAAAAAAAAAAAGTGCCAATCACCTTTCATTCGCAAATGCGAACGGGCTTAGTGTAAACTTTCCCTTAATCTCCTGCGTGGTTGCTTTATTCATGAAACGTATGTGGATGTTTGTGAGAACGAATGCGTGAAGTCGTTCACAAAGTAGTTTTAGAGAAACTATTGGAAGATGAACCTCAGTCACTGTTGCAAAGGGTTTAAAGATGTTCCAGTGTAGCCTATTCTTCATCACTTGGGTTAAATTCGTTCCCTTTGTCTTCACCATCAACTTTTGAACTAGGATTATATTGTGTGCAAACAGAATTCCCAATCTATGTCAATGTTTACTTTTTTATTAGCTTAGGGCTACTCCAAATGTTGATAGTTTCACTCTATCTTTGATCAAGCTTGCCAATGGTTATCTGTGTTCCAAATGGACAGGGAAGGACACTAAGATTGCAGCGATGTAAGATGCCCAGCAAATGCTAATTCTTTCTATTTCCATCCTTGAATTTTTGTTTGCATCCGTATATACCCAAGTAATTCAATATATCAACCTTGATCTCCATGCTAAGCATACCACTAGCAGTTCGATGCACCTCCACAGAAAATAAATTAAGGTGGGCTAAAATGGAAAGAAAAAAAAAAAGAAGAAAGATTTGAACCTTATTTGCATACAATATCCTTGAGCCAGATTCGGTAGCATGTTTCAGAAATCTAGTGTTAACATTTCAGAGCATTAGTGAACAATAAAGAAAGGGGATAATGATTCCAATCAAAGAGAGAAACCAATTGCTTGGAGAGCCATCAGTTCATTTCTCTTGGAGGCCTTAGCCTAAGAATGCATCACCTTTTAATAAATTTATTAATATAGATACAAATATAATACTAAATATAATATTATATTAGTATAAATATTATATTAACATTAATAAAAATATTATATTAATATAAATATTAAAATAATATTAAAATATAATAAATATTATAATATTGATTTAATATTAATATTATATATTAAGATAATATTAATATAATATATATTACTATTCAGTATTTCATCTTTACCATCCATTGATATTTTATAAAATTTTAGCTGTGAATTTTAAAAAAATATTTTAGAAAAAAAAAAAAAATACTCCGCCTTCCCATAGGTTCCCATGCTTTCTATGAAAGGTGGAAAATGACTTTGCATGAAAAAAAAAATTTCACTCTTTTTCCTCTTAAAATTCTAATCAAATAAGAGACTCCTCCTCTATTTCTCAAGAATTGTCTCTTCCCTTTTTTTTTTGATCAGCCAAACAAGTCGTTGGAGATTAAAGAAGCAAACACCCCTCTAAGCCTATTTGCTGACATCTTGGGCACCATTTCATTGCTTCACGATGCCGACTTTCCTTGTCACAACTGTCTCCGCCCTTCGAACCCAAGATTATTTAAGTTCTTGCACCCGTGCTAAGTTAGCATCCAACTGATCTCGCTTAATCTTAATGAAAGTAACGTAGCAGGAAGGGCACACGGATTGTAACAGTGGAACGACAGACTGGTCATTTAGCACCGATATCATTCTTATACAGCATCTATTATTCATTGGCTCATACTTGCTTGGTCTATAACCATCAAGAACATGCATTGTAAGCCTTGACATATGGAAAGCTAAACATTTCTTGGTTTCTTGTCCTTCCTAAAATCCAAGATTAGCTAAAACGTCACCATCGTATGGTCGCAAGCTAACATTATGAAGCAAGATTTCAACAAGGACATTTTGATCTTTAGCATACAATCGGCGTTGTCGTTGTTGTTGTTGCGATAACGATAAATTACTCTTGAAAGACCTAATTGTAATATCCTCCTCCATATTTTGACCCATTTTTAAAGGTTAGCTTGTGATCACAAATATGAAACTGCAGAGAAGGAAAAGGAAATGGTCTCCATAGGCCCTCATGAACACGCTATATATAGCAATTGAAGCATGAACAATGAACTGCAAAGAAACGAAAAGGAAATGGTTCCTCATGGACACGCAATGGCAATTGAAGCAGCTATCCAGTGATCTCTCTTTCACCGGATTTTAATTATGTTCTGCTGTTGTCTTGAGGACCCATTACCCAGCATACATCAATTACCTCTAATACTTGTTTCATTTGAGTTAGTTTTAGATAGGTGCACATACGGTTCAATTCAAGAAAAAAAAAAAAGAGATAAAAATAGGTGGATGCTGTCTGATACCTATATTGATAATAAAAAAGAGTAAGGTGCGATCCTGCCATACGCTAACCTCTAGTTGGATAGGTTCTACAAGTTAGGATAGTATTCCATTAGGTACCAGTCAAGATCTTAAAACCAATGAAGTGATGGTTAGCATATGGAGATTTAATACAGGGATGGTGCACACAACCACCCATGGGCACCATCTAATAAATGAAAGGTCGCAAGCAGTCTATTTTGATAAGCTAGGATCCCAAACACAGCAGCTGATAGAAACAATACGAGATGCAAATATGGAGTATGGTTTCGTGTGGGAGAGCTTCATATTTGGATGGCCGTTGAGCATGCATGCTGCCCAAACTTTTCTTATGGTCATCACATGGCTATGGGAATTAGAAGGGAAGTATTAATTAATCTGGTTATCAAATTGGTTTCTTGTTGTTTTCATTGTGTTTTTGATGTCAAAAACAAGTGTGGTTGGGAAAAGATGGTTTAGCTTGAAACAGTGATAAAGATGGTTTAGCTTGAAATAGTGATAGAAGGAGACGAGGGGTTGTTGCATTGTGTGCTTGGGTGTTAACTTCATGTGTTGGCCTTTTGTTGAAGTATCCTAAAGGAAAATTCCCTTGTAGGAGGCAATGAATGCCTGCTCAAGTAACGAAACCTCTGCATTTACTTGTTGATAGCTACTTCAAACCTCTCCCCACTTCATGTCGCTATATATATACATATCAAAAGAGAGGAGAGAGATGAGTTCAAACTGTTGTGAAAGAGAAACGGTGAGGTACAGAGTGGTCCGCTGTCCCAACGGTATCCATTAATTCCAAGAGGAACATGTTGATGTGGTGGTACTCGAACATTTTTGCTAACTGAAGTCTTCAATACTAGAATGCTTGTGTCTACGTGATATGTTATATAAACCATCCTGATGGAGGAGTCGTTCTGAGTAATTGTTCCTGAGAGACGCTAGAACTAAAGCCCTTCTAGAGAATCAGTATAAGGTTGACCAACAAGACTCAACAGGAGAGGGCAAAATGGTCTCAGCAAGGAGATAAAACTTACACTCTATGGTATTTAATACATGTCCAACAGTCGAATCCAATGCCCATGTAACATGAAACTTATACGTACGACAACATGCATGCACCACCAAAATAATGATAAATTAAAGGGAAGAAGTAGAACACTTCATTACCTTTTTATTTGCCAACATTCATTTTCCGACCAAAACAAGAACACGTATTTAACAAACACCAAAACCTGTAACCATGTACTGCGCATTATTGAGTATTGACCATATATACATTAGACTTACATACATATTTATATACATCCATTGAGACTAACATGCATGCTCTGAATTTATTCTAGAATGTTGCAACTTTTACCCAATAATATATCTTTCATAATAGGTGCAAATCAGATTTTTTGGTGCTAATCATGGTTGCTATGTTGATGTTTTTTTTTTTCCTTTTTTTTTTTCCGTAAGGTAGGTTGATGGTTTATTGGGGGATAAAATACAAAATTTGCCTTTGGTGATTCAGGAAATTCTTAAATTGAACAAGTTTCCGGGACATTTTGGGGGCAAACAAACATTTTCCTTGACATGTACATCTCCTAGCTACAATGCTTGAAAAGTGGTGCAAATATAATGGTACATACACTTAGTGCATGCCTCCCATTGGGGGATCAAGAAATACATTCCACCTCCTTTCAGCGCTATATACGTTTGGAGATTGTAAATTTTGAATTTTTAAATTTTTAAATTTGAGATTTTATAGAATTGTTTGGTTGTTAAAGTTTAAGATAGAAAAATTTGTAAATTCTACTCGAAATCGAAATTTTCAGTTTCATGATTTTAAGTCTATTTTAAGATTTTATTGCACAATCAAATAACCCATGTTACAAAAAAATCATATTTAACAATTTTAAAATCTACAGAATATCATTATTTGTAGTACATTCAATTGGATATTCTCATTCAATTTTATATCAAGAGCATGGCAATCTCATGTGCGTTACACATGCCAGGCATTAGTGCATGGATGTTTTGGTAGGTGAACATTGTTGCATCCGACCCACCCATGCCTATGTTTCCCCACGATAAATATCCATGAAGGCAAGTTGTTGGATATAAACTATATCTTAATTAAGATGTCACTTTTGATGAAGAGAGGGCATGTCGTTGTGTGTGGTGTACTTCAATGGTGCTGACATTTTTCTTGTTATTCCTTACTATATATTATGGCCATTACTTGATGTCCCTTTTAATTCTAGCAAAATCTTCGAATACTTTTGGACTAAAGAGGACCCACTTTTCTTATTTCCACATCATTCACAAATACATGAACCTTTCTACCTTGGTCCACTTTGGGAAATTTTGAAGGAATTCTTTTGGTACATCTCACCTGGTGGTGTGTTGTCCACCTCCCCAAGTTTTTCTCTTAGCTAGAAAATATTTTACCATGTACAACCTTGAATCATACTTTATTCCTTTTTCTAAAGTTATAGGAGCCTTTGTTGACATGCATCGCTATGAAGATGGTTATCAACCAGATTAGGTATCACAATTTCATTTAATCAATACTGGCCGTTGCCATGGATGCATCATATTGCATAGATGATGACCATATCATATTTTAGTAGATAACTGATGTCGTTGGATAACACAAATTTCTCACTCTGCCCTCATGCTGACTGGTGAAACTACTTTGACTATTTTTTTAGAAAAAATAAGGGTCATTAGTTGGTGGCTATCACATTCACCCAAGAAACCATCTTCCGTAATTTTGATGGTGGGCTCCATGGGATGCAATCAGTTGAAGGCTTTGTGGTTAATTACAGTAGTCATTAAAGTTGGATAAATACCATTGCTATTTTCCAAGAACACACGTGTGAAAGAAATGCCAAGGAGAACAGTACAATTTAGGAGTTACAATCCTCCATCAACAGAAAAATATGACCTCCTAAAAGTTGTCAATTAATAACACTGGACTTGCCATCTACATGAAGGTGGCGAAAGGGAGATAGGCTACCATTTTTATGTTGATGCCATACTTACACGCCACAAGTTTCATCAAGTTTGCAAAAGGTCAGAAAGAGATGCAATAAAAGGCCAATCTGCTTGATAACTTGCATTTGTATACTTTCTGACATTTAATCAACATTAGATAATCATTCGTGCATAAAGATTTATATATAGCCACTTAATCTGAACTAGGAGGCCAAAGGCATGAATCCACATTATTTGGAAAACTTAATGAGTGTCATTTTATACTCTTCAAAATGATTTAGTGATCCAGATGATAATAAATTAAGCAACGTTAATTATTGTGCCATAACTCAGTCCAATGCAAATAATATGCACATAAGATATCCATAATCTCAAGCAACGTGCCCAACTATTGATAGAATGTTTAGCTGTTCCTCGTCCTCTTCCAATGCCAGCCATTTTAAATGTTTCCTAATAATCACCATTCGTGCATGTTCTCTGTGCTATCCATCTTAGATTTTGAATTAACACAATGGCATTGTAGTGGATTCAAGTCCAGTTTTCTCATATGATAGAAGCATCTCTCATGATAAAATCATCTAACTTCTGAATTATCTTCACCAGAGTTTTTCTAAAACGAGATTTTTGTCCAATTTCAAAGTTCACAGGGGTGGTCACACTTCCCTCAGGGTTCATGCGCCAAACTCGGGTTTTTAATCTTTCTACCTTCCTTTCTCTACACTTGGCAAAACTAATGTAGGCGGTTCAGCTGTCTGCTAAACCTTTTGCCACTTCAAAGGACGATAGTTTAGTTGGTTTAGAAAATGGAAGCAGCACCGCAAATGATTGTTCTTGATGCTCTAATTTTATTCAACCTTGCTGATCATTACAAACTTTTTATTTTTCTTCTTTTATTTTTTATTTTAAATTTTTAATTGGGGCAAGGGCTAGAAAGAGACTTTTGTAAGAAGTAAGTTGGGGCAATATTATCGAGTTACAAGGAAGGGTGCAATTGATAGGGAGGATTATAGGCCAATAACTAAACACACCAAGTGAGGTTACTACATGGATACATATAACACAAAACAAAACTTTGTTGCAACGGTGATACTAAGTCAAATATATTACAATCCAATGAGAACATTTGTATTTTATCGACTACTGTGTACGTATTTCACTGATTTCCGTAATGACACTCCATATTGCTCCATCGATTTTCAATTTTTGATAGGTTGTTACAAATTTGATATGGTATCACCATTGCAATGAATATTTACTCATATAACATCATATTCAATGCACGATTTGCATCACATGCAGAGTGCCATGCGATGCTTGATGATCGCGATCAAAAGATGGATAATTATTAAATAAAATAATCTTATGTGTCACATACTGCATATCGTTGCTGATAGCCGTCTATATCTTGATGGCGGTCATATGGAACACTGTACAGTACTCTGCGGTGCAAATTCCACCATAAAAATCTCAAGTCTATAATACCACCCCTCGCTATCGTGTCAAACTAACAAAAAGGACTTCCCATCCAAACCCTAAACAACCAAACTCTCTCATTTCTAGTACTTATCCTCCCCTCTCCTCCTTTTCCTTATCCTCCTCGCGTCGATCCTCTTGCCTTTGATCTTTTTCAATTGAGGACAGCTAGCAAGGACCTCTGCGAGTGATGGTATCGTCATCAGCAGCCACCGGAACCGATGACACGAAGGTTTGCCCTCGAGGGCACTGGAGACCTGGCGAAGACGAGAAGTTAAGGCAGCTCGTCGAGCAGTATGGTCCTCAGAACTGGAACTCCATTGCCGAGAAGCTGAAAGGGAGGTCAGGTGTGTGAAACACGAGACTTAAGATCTTCTCTACATATAATCTTCTCTCCTATCGATGAACACCTTCACAAGAGAATTAGATGTCATCATGCTCCAAAATCTCCGGCTATATTTTCTTATGTACTGGTCTCCAAATTCAAGCTAGTGAAACCGTCACAACTTCTTGATAATCGATCATCCCTCTCCTTCTCTCGTGTATTCTTTTTCTTTTTCTTTTCTGTGAAAATTCCTTTATCTTGTTTTCTAAGCTATGAGTTCTGGTGGCCTAATTATTCTTCGCAGGAAAAAGCTGTAGATTGAGGTGGTTTAACCAACTTGACCCAAGAATTAACAAGAGACCATTCACAGAGGAAGAGGAAGAGAGACTCCTCACAGCTCATCGCATTCATGGAAACAAGTGGGCGTTGATAGCCCGACTTTTCCCTGGTAGAACCGATAACGCTGTGAAGAACCATTGGCATGTGGTCATGGCTCGGCGGCACAGAGAGCGATCGAGGCTCTTCGTCAAGAGAAGTTGCCAGGACCACATTCTCAGTAGCTCCGATGGCACCGCGAATGCCCTTCTTACCTCCTTCTCAGGCCCTCCAGAGGGAAGCAACTCGAGACACCTCCGACCGGATTCTCGAAGAATATTCGAGTTTGGAAGCTCCACCACTGATAGGATCGCCGTTTCGCCTTCGGCTTCATCGCTTTCTTGGGCTTTCTCTGGATCGACCAACCCATCGTCACGTCAAATTCTTGGTTTTGATAGAAAAAATTACTATAGTCCTAAATATAATTATAATGTTCTCGAGAGCTCCCGCTTCCATGACCAGTCTCTTGGCCCTTATAATTATCATATGTTCAAAAGTTTCAATGCATTGTGTGAGACTGACTACAAGCGGGTGGCTCCTCATTTCATCAGATTCTCCGGCACCGGCGACAGTTGCAGAAGTGAGGTAATGACTGCAGATGAATTAGTTAGTCTTGGGGATTCTTCGGCCAGAGCAATGAACCATAGAGCTGATGATAACCAGCAAGAGGATGGTGATGATTCCTTGGCATGCAAGGACGTTCCCTTTATCGATTTCCTGGGTGTTGGGATCACCTCTTGAGTTCGAAGTTATCACAAATCTGGATGCTTTTAGTTAGGCTAGACATCTAAATTATGAGAGATATATAATAACCAAGTTGGCAATGGTATTTGTTTGCTGTGGTGGCATCATGAAATATTGCATGGTCTATCAGGAGCTAATATTTATTCTGAATTGTCAAACCTTGTAGTTTATTAATTTATCCATGCCTTTGATCTTGTTAATATGACCCCTTCTCTTCTTCGATTTGATGGCTTAAAGGATACGTGTTTTTGGAGTGCCCAGTCAATGGCAGAGTTGAGTTTCCTTTTGATTTCTTCTAGTGCAGATATTCTTCCATCCTACCTTGGACTACTTTATAAAATTTGACCGCTCCATGGTGTGCATATATATGTTATCGAAATACAAATGCAGCATTTTTTTTTTTAATTTAATGTGGGAGGTGAGTACCACCCAATTTTTATTAATGGTATTATGAAGAAGAGTTTATATATATACAATGATTTATTTACAGTTATTGATCACTTTGATCTCCACACGAGTTGTATGTATACATGGATTAGTTAGAGTAGTGTTCAAAGCTTTTAAACTGCCGATTTATTTGCTCTTCCATTTTTCACTTTACTATACTAGTCCTATTTTCCTCTCTATTGACAAATTCTGAATCAATATGATGATGCTTGGCTTGAGTTTTTCATCGTATTTGGATGTCCAATTTTGTATTTAAGAGACTGCTACAAATGCAGCATTTTGATGTTTGGTTTGTCAACATGTGCAAGGTATATAATTCCTTTATTTTTGATCTCGTCGCATTGTTTTGGGCAAAGTTAATTTCGTTACATCGTTAGCAATAAGATTTGAATGGATAATTTTGAAGACATGCAAAAGGACCTGCCTTCATTCTCCATCATGTTTTGCTTGCCTGAAAATCTTTTATTTTTTAAACTTTTCCAATTACATTAATTCCATATGTTGGAAGAGAATATAAGATCTTGAGAAAGTAAATTTTCTTAGAAGATGAGCCTTTCCCCTTGGATATATATCACTAGCTAGCGGAGCTGACGAAACAACCGTAAGTCCTTGGAGATTTCTTCCAGTCCCCTTTCCTGAATCTGGATTTAATTAGCAACATTTGTTTCGCAACAAAATGAAATTAACTTTGTTCAAGATATGGGTCACTTTAAATGAACATGTCGAGTGCGAAATTAAGGTACACCACCTTCAATTTCTTATTCAGGTTAGCTGCAGGATGTCTCTTCATTTAAAACATCACACCTATATCTTTTTATCATTCAGTTGTAAGTTGGAAATTTTAATTTTTCTTTTTTTATCAAGAAAAACCATCCAGAAGGGATCGATGGGGGTTCTTGCAGGATCAAGAGAAAAAAAAAAAAAATTACAAAAAATGCCTCTACCAAACCCAAGAAGATGATGAAGCTATAGCATGCAAAACAAAAATTAATAGGAAAAGAACATCAGAAACGGAGCAACCTAAGAAACACAGAAACACAGAACCATAAACAAATTACCACCAACAAAATTCTAATAAATAGTCCAATACACAGCAAATAAAGCATCAGGAACGCCAACAGAAAAATGCCTGGAACTGGAGCTGAATGCATCATTAGATGAATAGGGTCCTTGGCTTCTGCAAGATAAAACATGCACCACAGTGTTAGATCTGTTGGTGATGTTTTGCTATTTCTCCGAGCCCAATCTTTGTGAAAGAGAGATTCAACGTACTCTGTGTTTTTTTTCTCTTTTTTTTCCTTGCGGATGAGAAAGAAATATTTTTTCTCTGATAATTCTGTCTACAGAGAAGGGAAGAACGTCTTGCTCTCATCCAAAAAAAGTCTTTAATAGAAGTGGCAAGTTAAGCTGCCTTATACGACTAAAATGAAGGAACAAATGGCTTGCAGTTTCTTGACAGAAGGTTTATCTGATGATGTTGCCAGGCACAAATTTCTAGAATTGGGCACTTTTCGTTATGGGAATGGCTATGATCGTCAAAATGGTCATGTCATGAGATTAATTTTTTAAAAAGGTTTATGCAAGGAGTAAAAGCACTACGTGGTAGAACCCTCATATAGGGTGACGTATCAAGTCCTTTTCATTGTTGTGTAGTAAATACGTCTTGTGGAACGATTGTTGTTGTTGAACTAATATATACTCATTGAATCAAGAACATTCTCTAAATCCTGGCTGCTTCATATTTCTCAAAAAAAGGGGAGAAAAAAAGATATCTTTGTTGCTAGCTCCATGTCACAACATGAGATTGTGGTGACGTAAATTCTTAACCAAAAATTTCATGTGCTAAAAGGTAACGTAGGCAGGGATTTTTGTGCATGAAAATTAAAGGAAAAAAATGTTGGAAGTAATATCACCATACTGCTGAAGTAAAGCAATATCGTTTTGATTCTTTAAAGCTAACTCTCTTCTTCACCTTAATGTAGTCCTCTTAGAATGTCATTGAGATCGATTCACGTTAATGGTTATGTTTCATGTACTGATAAAATTATGATATAGAAGTTTGATATATACACAACGAAGGCATATATAAAGAGAAAGTTAGGTATCACCTAGATATAGGCCAATTGTAGCTGTAACTTAAGAACATCTGCTAAGAAGGTATGCTTCTTGCACTCTAAGTAATGACCTGAATAACCTCACTGATTGTGCTAGATGTTATATCGGACCTCGAGCAAATTTATATTGTAAAACTCCTTTGTTAGGAACTAAGATTGAAGGATTAGTCACGGTTCATAAGGTGGAAATATCCACATCCGAATGAGCAACTCATGTCAATCCCAAATCATTTATTGCTATTTGGAAAACAATTACTCCACGATAAATGGTATATATCATTGTAAACCAACAACAAGTCACCTTCTCTGGCATGAGAGCGAGGCTCATATGGAGGTAGGCATGAGATTATAGTTGGGGAATTTTGATATCTACCCTTTTGTTTTTTTTTCCTTTTCTAAGTAAAATGTATGCCCAACTCTACATGCATTTATGCATGCAATCGTCATTGGATAGATGATTGATCAGTCTTCCCCAGAATTCCATTAATTCAATCAAGCTTGCTTGCCTGTTTAACTAAAGTTCAGCAGCACAGAAATTAAACAACATGGTGGGCGATTTTTATAGATGCAATATATTGTGTTAATTACCGCGGCACCACTTCAATGGCACAGGTCTTTCATTGGAGCTAATTTAAATTTTAGCTTTCGATGCTAGATGGTTACAATGCATATCTACCACACATTAAGATATCTTATGCATGCGAACCATGCAAGGATCAAAGTGTTTTGATTCAAGTGGGCCCTGTGTCTGTTAATATTATTTTTGGGGTAAATTCGGTTTACATTCATTGGATCATTTAATATATAGTCTCACGTAACATGGACCAAAATTACAAAATACATGCATGAAAAAAAAATAAAGACAATGTAAGCAAGATGTTCAAAAAAACAAAGATGAAAATTAGCTCTCTTTTTTTTCACACATCTCAGCATGTGATTAATAGCTCATATCATAATGAACTATGAAATGGCCGCATAAGTGTCAAACCTAAGGTTGGCAATAGGTTAGATCTAATCAGGTTCAAGTTGGGTCAGAATGCTGCTAGCCTGCGCTTGCTTATTTAAAGAACAAGTTAATAATAGACACGTAAGCTTAATCAATTTGATAAATGGGTTACTTGACCCAACTTGTATAGCCTGTTTCAAAGAATAGATCGAGCATATAATGATTTGTCAACCTGATTTGATACAGATAAATATGTCGTAAATAAGTCATATGTGGATCCACTGATTTAATTTAACTTGTTGTATAATGGATGAGTCCAAATGGGTTAAATATTCAATCATACATACATATAGATATGTATACATGCATATGGATACACACACACATATATATGTATGTATATGTGTATGTATGTGTGTATATACATACATACATGCATACAATACATGTATGTATGTATGTACATTGCACCAATCTGAAAATCAGAATATAATTTAATCAACTTCAACCCATCTCAAAAATATTACAGTATACATCTTTTTCACAAGAAATAGCAACCAAACCATCCACATTTTGCTATATTTCATAATGTTTGAAAAATGTCATGTCCTAAGACCTGCATCCCATATCTTCCAAAATATTTACAATTAAATTTGCCAAAACAACATTGAGTAATTTACATGGCTCTATTTGTTATTAGGATCGTACGGGTGTTCTTGGCTACATTATGAGCATCAACTGAAAAGCTGCCCTTCTTGAAAATCCTGGACAATAAACACCATTCTTCTTCTCCAATGGGGGGGAAATCTTTGTTTCCGGAATCCTAGCCGTCGTTTGGTTAGATTTTGCTATTGCTGAACCCAATCTCTTTTGAGAACAAAATCCAATCATCTCGATAATATCTAAATATATTATGGAGGGTTTTAGCCCCTTTCTTTTCTTGAGATCTGTCGACTTGGTGTGTTCTACGACAAAGGAAAAGGTAGGGGTGTTAATGGGCCCGATCAGGCCTACGTTCAGCTTCATGTCTCTTCCAAAGTTAGGCCTGTTCTGACGCAATCGACCCAATCCAAAGATCACAGGTTTGAGCCCATCAGACTGTCTTAGTTTTTGGACTGCGTTGAGCTAAATCATGTCAAATTTTTCATAAGACTATGTTATTTTTGGGTTGTTTCAAGCATGGAAAAAGCCCCATTAATCTTTAGATACTTGTTCAAGACTAGGTCTGGCATGTATATATTTGGGCTTTCATGGGTTCCAATATAGTTGGGCTCCACGAATTGAAAAGTGAACCCGTTCTTAAAGTTTTTATATGAAGCGTCAAGCCTGGCATTGACTACCTTTGGGAAATGAACGAGGCGACCACGCAAAAATTGTTGGCTCTGCCTTGTGAGTTGCGGCGAAGAAACCATAACAAAAACAAAGGATATCCAAGGTGTTATTACCTCAGCCTGAAAAAAAAAACTTAGCGACAACCCGTCTTTGGTCCCACTTTGAGATAGTGGGACCAAAGAGCGAGAAGAGCTGCCAATAGGCTTGAGGCAATCTCACCTTATCCACACTCCCACCACAATCCCTTCGTTCCCTTCAACTCCTTCCTCACACCTGATCGCTACCACAAACTAAAACCCCCTCGGCACCCTTGCCTTCTCTCACCACCATTCTTTTCCAGCCCCTCAAAGGTCAACAACACCTACTTCTCATCCAAAGAAGTTGCAGTGAGGGGGTTTCCTTTCACCTTCCTATAAGAAGAAATGGCTGCCATGAATTCCAGTGTGTTGGCATGCAACTATGCCCTCTCAGGAGCATCGGAATCTAGCTTGAAGCTCATGCCTGTGTCATCAACTGCATCAACTTCATTTTCTAGCCCAAAACTGCCAGTGATCAGAGCCCAGCAAGTTCGGGCAGCTGAACCAAAGGAAGTAAGAGGAGCTGAGGGAAGAAGGGCCGCACTTCTCGGCCTGGCTGCCGCTCTCTTCACCACAGTGGCAGCTACCTCGTCAGCTAATGCTGGTATCATCGAGGAGTATCTTGAGAGAAGCAAAGCCAACAAGGTATGCTGCTGCTGCTAACTTATTATATATCCTCGTTTCGGTTTTAAGATTAGGGAGGTAGAATTAAATTAAAGTAGATAATGATCAGTTTCATTGGTTATAGAATCTTTTCAGAAACTCAATGGATTCGTAAAGTATACCTATATAGTAATGTGTTTGTTTTATGGAGACAATTTTGCTCTGCTGGCAGAATTTGACAAGATATTCTATTTTTACTGCTAAAAATGTTTACTTTGCATTATGATGTTTTGAATTTTTCATGATGAATTAGAAGTGAACCCATTATGAATTTTACTGAAACATTTTCTTCCCTTTCTGATTATCAACAATTAGAGTCTCTTATATTATTGCTTCTAAAACAGTAGAGTTGCACTCACACAATGAGGTCAACCAAAACCATGATGTGGTTAAATTCAGACAAGCCAACCTGAAAATTGCCAACTGTAGTGATGAAGGCTTCTTGTTCACAGAGGATTTTCCTTAATTTTGTTAACTCAGCATCTTCATGATCCATGATGTTTTGTAGTGTTAGGTAGTGTTCTTTCAAATTCTGCAATGTCAATTCACCTGGCCAAGATGGTAATGGAATTTTGTGCAGGAGCTGAATGACAAAAAGAGGTTGGCTACAAGTGGTGCAAACTTTGCTCGGGCATACACAGTGGAGTTCGGCACTTGCAAGTTCCCTGAGAACTTCACTGGCTGCCAAGATTTGGCTAAACAGAAGGTTTGAGATACTGCCAAAATCCTTATCTGTGTACTATATAATTATGTTACAAACTTGGCGTGCGAAGAGATACATGAGTGCCAGCATGAAGCTTGGGATAGTTTTGGCACTATGTATTTAAAATACCATATCCATAATTACTAATCTTTGTTGCCTCACCATTCCTTCTGCAAATAACCAAATGTATCTCAGGCATATTTGGTGATTAATGAAGAATACGTAGTGAAAACGCTAAAAATATTATTGAAGTACATCTAACTTCACCAATTTCAACTAGATAGAATAGCTACACTATGCGCTGAGAAATTCTTGTATTTGGCACTTAGTGGCATTTGAAATTGTATTATCTTGTTTACTTTCAAAATTTTCTGGTATTTTTCCAGTTCACCCCACTTAACATGCTTTGAGCTATTTGGGATTGTTGTTCGTGCCTGTTCTGGTGCTTGGATCCTGATTGGTGCACTTACATTAATTATTCCTATTGTTGTGGGCGATGCAGAAAGTGCCATTCATATCAGATGACTTGGAGTTAGAGTGTGAAGGCAAGGACAAGTTCAAGTGCGGATCCAATGTCTTCTGGAAATGGTGAAGATAAAACAATGACTCTTGTCCTCAGGTGTATGCAACTAGTCCACTGAACAAACTTTTAGTTCCATTAATCCTCTCTGTCTCTCTCTCTCTCTCCGTGGATTGCATTTTACTGCTTTTGTACCATATCAGCAATCAAATTGGAAGTACATGGCCAGAGTTGCATAAACTGGCCTTGTAATTAGCTACCTAATTGACGCATCCTGAAATACATTTGCATGTCTTGCATGTGTAATTACATACACAATCACAAAATGTGAAAAAAGAAAAGTCTTAGCAACATGAAGTAAGAAATAATGTCTAATAGTATAATGAATAGCAGAATGTCTTTTAGCATGCATCAGAGTTATTCTGAGCCCAATACAGGTCCAGGTCATCAGGCCTTTGGATGTTTCAAAAGCCAATATCGTTTTTAAGATCTCAGCTTTGGACAACAACATGTACATGGACCAAATTTCAGTATCTTTATAAGCGAAAACATGTAACATTTTTCAGTGATCCTTGTCATGTCCTTTGGCCAAGAAAGGAATATAGAAAAAACAGTAAATAAGCAAAAATTTTCTCAAAAGATTCAGGAAATAAAAAAGAAGGAAAAACATGGTGCAAAGTGGGAAACATTTGTGCCGGATATGCTTTTCAAAATTGTTCCTCTACATTTGACCTAGTTCTGATCGTGTATTAAAGATTTAGAGAAATTAAGAGCATTTAGGGAACTGAATATATAGGTAAAAGTATTAAAAAAAAAAAAAAGGATGAAAAAATAAGAAGGAGATGTTCTATAACAGAACAAGCAAACTAGATGCTTACAAAAGAAGTCTCTGCTTTTCCTTATATTGCTATAATGTCCGCAGTAACAAAACTTCAGCCTCTAATGGCTAGTAGATGGGCACATTAAATGTCATTGCACTGTCATGACATGCTAGTGCATCAAGTTGCTATAGCACCTTTGAAGGATGTGATTAACCAGTCAAGGTGAGAGAATGTAGCCAAGTTGAGAAATGTCTCCAAAGTTACGTTACTCTGAGGTTGGTCATAAATTGATTACTTGTTGGAGAATAGAGCAACTCTATATTTGTATGAGGTGTCACATATTATGTTGCAGATTGGATGACGTCCTGTGTAGCCAGTCACACGAAAACTATATTGTGAACTACTCTAATCAATATTTCTTCTCATTTCTTACTTATTTTATTTTCTGATTTGTATAGATATATTTATACTAGGTTGGTATAATAAATTTAATTTACCAAAAAAAAAAAAAAAAAACTTTGGAGCCAACTGGTATTGGTGGGTAGTGGGAAGGTAGGGTGTAACCTGTGTATTGGTGAGGTGTTTCAGAATGTGTGATAAGTGGCAAGGTCAGGAATGCATGATCCATCAAGAATTAGTTGCATGTCTGTCTTCCACTTTAAACCTTGCCTAAATTAACTCCATACATCCATATGGTCACATTATTGTGCTCATCATACCCATTGATATACCTAACAATAACATTATGCATTTGTAGGAATTATCAACCATTAGGATCAGGTCAGGCTGGCTCTGGCCCAGCATGGCCCATGCCTGGTTGCTTGAATGATGCAAATTTTTAGTGCAAACCTTGCACAAATATAAAAATCAGGATACAATCTATTCAACTTCAACATGGGTATGGGTTGTACATGAAAGAATGATTCCATTTTTTTCACCATATACACTATTAGATCTTGCAACAGCCGCTATTAGATTTGTGCAGATAAATGAAAGAGAGAGTTTGAACTTTGAAGTATTTTGAGAGCTACATAATGCATGAATTTATTATTGATGATGCAAAAAAAGATCAATTATTTATTTTTTTTTTTTTGGAGAGTGGGATTTGGGGGGGGGGGGGGGGAGGGGAGAGAGAAAAAGAAAAACCTCCATGAGCAATTCTTTGTGCACCGTCGGTGATTGGCCATCGTGAAGGGAGGGAGTGGGGAAAAAAAAATTATTTTCATAGAGGATGGGGGGTTTCTGCGCCAATCACCGTGCATGGTACAATAAAATTTTTGCAAACCTTTATAACATAATTAGATATTACCAAGATGATTGGTTTCTGTTTCCAAAAGAGATATTTTATTTGGATTCAACAATAGACCCAAGGCTAATTACCTCGAGTCCATCATAGACCCAAGGCTGAAACCCTAAACCCATACAAAACCAGAGATCTAATGTGGAAATGGACTGCCTGTGAAGAGAAGGTAGAATAAACAAAGAGACAAATTGGTGACAGAATGATTTCCTGGAAATCTTGGCTGATAAATATTTTGTTAATTGCACAGAAACTATGTAAACACTAAAAACTTAATGGTAAAGATTATCAACCAACAAATTACGTAAATTAAACCATCACAAATTCCAAAAAACATCATGAGACAAATAATACTTCCTAGATAACAGCAAAAGCTGAACCCAAGAAACGAAATTAACGTACCTATGGAACCTAAAATCCAGAGTTCTATTACAAGAAATGGAAGAGATGATATTGCAAGCAAAATTTTTTTGCCTATAGGACAGGGTTAGGGTAGATAAGGTTTCCATTTCCTTCATACTTTTTTGTTAAAAAATAATAATAAATATTTTATCTATAGTTTTCCAAATGATACATTATGTAATTTTTAAAATTATTTATGAGACCAAAGTATGGGGTTATGACCTATTTGCAGCCGAAATCCACCTGATGTGCTAGCAGGTCAAATTTGCTGGATCCATACCCGACCTGTGAGTCAACCAGTTTGGGTTAAATGGGTTGGGTTCTAGCCAACATGTCAGGCACTTGGATTCATATTTTAACTCCCAACCTTAGGCCCTGGTCAACGGAAAAAGATAAATAGAAATGAGGACATAAATTGAAGGATCTGAAAAAAGAAAAAAAAAATCAGGAACCCATTGAGGGGGGTTGTTGGCCGGAGAAGGAGAGAGTGCCCAAGCAGTCCAAAGTGAAGTTCTTTCCTTTTTCTTTTTTTTTTTTTTTTAGCAGGGCTGTGAAGTAAAATTATATCATATGCTAGTCAGAGAGTCCTGATGATTTTTTTTGTTTGTTTTTTGGAAGAAAGAGAGTCCCGATGGTTGAAGAAAGGCAAAAAAACTAAGAGATGGATGGATAGGGATATTGAAAGCCAAGATTCCTGATTCTGAAAATGCTAACCACAGTGATTTACTTAGCTAGCAAAACAAGTAAGGATTATCATTAATACACCCTAAAGTAGGCTGTCTACTGTGACATTGGCAATCCAATGGTAGCTCGATACTTATCTTCAATAAATGGTGACAGAGCAACTAATCAACTTCTACGATGCGAACTTTTATAATCATGTCGGAGAAGCTTTAGAGTCTTCTATTCGCTAGATGACAAGCAACTGACCATCTCACTGCCCCACTTTCTCCTTCATTCGGAGAGATTCGTAATCTCAACAAATTTTAGAATATGTGAAACCATTATTTCTTAACAATCAGCGCATGTTCCTACGACCTCTGCTCAAATGGTGCATGCTTTCGAAGACGACAGGTACTGACCATCTATAAAACCTAACCTCCTGAGACCCTCCAGGAAAAAAAAAGTAAGTGAACACTTATTTCACTGGCCTTCTCCCCAGGATAGATCCCATACAAATTGGAATCTATCTCCTTTGTAAAGCTCTGAGCAATTATGACTCCATCTCTGAACTTTATCTTTCACACGGCATCCTCTAAGCTACCACTCTCTATTTTCTCACGACAATCTATTCCACTTCATACTCGACCTCACTATTAAATTCTCTCTCAAAGCTTAAATCTCTTCTGCTTGTCTCTACAAAAAATTAAATTAGACATTGAAGAGTCCATTATCGGAGAACCCCCCAGCGTGGAGATTTTTCTATCTTTAGTGGTGTTGCAGGATTCAGATCGAAGGATCAATCATGGACCCAGAGCGAACATCTAATCCAGAGGTCTCGACCAGCCATCGTATGACTATCTCTCACTCGACTCCAGCTCATTGATCTGAGCTAGATCGATTCTCCAACGACAACAGTTGTAAATCAAAAAGAGATAATAGATGAAAAAAAAATGCACTTGGTTTGTGCCAATATTTTCTTTTGAATCTGATACAAGTTTAAAAAAAATAAAGGAACGGAATCCTCTGCGGTATTTAAAAAGTACCTCAAGATGCTATGCATATATTGAGACGTCTATTAAAAAAAAGACGGTTATGTGATGTTTATCTAAACTATTCAAATACCTCTAAAGTTTATCCATTTTTCTTTTCTTAGTATGCGCACGTGGCCATTCATCTTTTGATGAATGTCTCCGAAGCATGCATAGCACCGTATGGTATTTTTTGAGTACCGCAGAAGATTCGTTCTCAAAAATAAAACCTTAACCATGTCAGGCTAGATTTGTTTAAGAATGTTTATCCTAGCTCATGATATTCATATTAGGTCTCAAATTAAACTTGACCTACTTGGATTTGACCTAAGAGTCAATTTTCATCAAGCTAATTCATATCCTACCCAAAGATTTGGACTCCCACGAAAGTACCCAAAAGAGAAGTATATGTGGGACAAGTTTATGTATAAGTTTCTAAGATGCCTCCTGGTGATGCTTGCTTTGCACTAAAACTACACCAATTAACACTCCAAAATACAAGAAACTAATTTGATCGGTTTCATGCTTTTGCCTCCAAAAGAGCGAAAATGATTTATGTTAAAGGTCAAAAGATCCATTATTCGACAATCCCAGACAAACAAGAAAAGAATAGTGCTAATAGACATCATAGGAATCAAAGAACAAGCACTGATCTATAACATCCATTTATTTAGTAAAATTTAGAAGTTAAAAACTGGGAGATTAAAGGGGAAAAAAAAATCTCAAGCATGAAAACACGTACTAAAAGTAAAATTGAATTAGGAATCTTAAAATAAGAAACTCTAAAACAATATTTACAAATCGAGGTACTGGACCGAGGCCTTCCTATAAAGAAATAGGCCCTCATCGTGCAATCACCATATATGGTGTAGAAAAATACACAGTCTCATCTGATTGGATTACGTAATCATCACTTTCTAATATATATTTAATATTTTTAATTTTATTTTTTTATTTAAAATTTTGAATAATAAAAATATTCTTTTCCTTCTAAAAAAATTATGATACCCTGTGTTGATATTATGACATCCGATGTTGAAATTATAACTTTCTGTATAGGATGTCATAATTTTTTCATAAGATATCATAATTTTGATAGAAATATTTTCATCATTTAAAAATTTCATAAATTTTTCAATGATGATAAATATTCTTTCCTCTTTATGATATTTTATGAAAAAATTATGACATTCTGTACATGAAATCATAATTTAAACATAGGATATCATAATTTTTTTCAAAATGAGAGAAATATTTTTATCATTCAAAATTTTAAATAAAAAATAAAATTATAAATATTAAATATATATTAAAAAATAATGATTATGTGGTCTAATCAAATGGTATATTTTTTTTTATACTGCAAGAGGCATACAAAAAATTTCTCCACAACATATTATTGCAGGAAGATAACTCTGTTTCTTGACTTTGTCACGAAGCCTTTTGTTTTCCACCCCTCGATTTCCCCCCTCCATCGTCTCGAATTCTGAAGTAGAATAGAAACCCCAGGTCTCCATCTCCTCTGCCTCCGATGACATCTTTTCTTAGGGTTTCTTTTCTTTGTTATTTTTTATTTCTCATGGAACTTTTCTTGGGGTTTCTTGTATCCCTGTAACGGCGTTCTTGTGTTCTATCTGCCTATTATTGCGAACTGAATATTATGTAAAAATTATGCATATAAGAAGAAGGGGACAAAGATGAATTCTTTTGGATGCAGGGGTTTGGCAGATACTTCTTTTGTTAAACTTGTTCATACTTAAAAGATGGAAAATATGCCCCTAATTTTAACATGTACTACATTAATGTATGCTCAGGTGGGAAAGAATTAATATTTTAATTCGACACATTGCGAGAAATATTAACAGGTAATGGTTCCTAAGTAACGAGGGACTGGAAAAGGATCTTGAGCAGATGATCTTACCAATCCATCATCTATTCTAATTTACATGAAAGAGCAGACATTTGATTGGGTTGCTGCAGGACATCAAAATGATTTCTGTTTGTAATCTAAATAATTCTGATGTCACGAGTCTTGCAGAATAATTGGTAAGCAATACCTGCCGCACACCAACAATAATCTTGGCATTACTATTTATTTAAAAGCACTATTCTGTTGAAAGTGGTGGGTGCTCTGAAATCATAACCCGTGTTTATTTTTACATTGAGACATTAAGTTTGTTGGTGAGTCAAATGTAAAGATGATACTTGTGCCTTGGGTAAACAAAAATACAATACCATCAACGTTCTTCCCTGTGCGTGTGGTACATCTTTAGTTGTAGGAGAAAATTTGAAGGTTTTCTTGTTACTTGCAAGCATAACCAGAATTTCTGATACCTAATTACGTTTCATGGGATAGTTGGATGGGGGGAGGTAAAGGTGGAAGAGCCTATGGTTCTAGGATTTCTCGATCACCCCATTTGACTTGCCGATGGGTATTTCATCCCCTGCCAAATCTGATCTCAATTTTCTCGGCCACGCCCTTCATTGCTGTCATTTTCTACTGGAGTTATAAAATAAATTTTACTACTGTACTTTAAAAGATATTTCAATCATTTTATTATTTATTTATTTTTGATCATCAAATTAAACATGAACCACTCAGACTTGAACCGGTGGAAATACCCATATGCATGACTAGTGTGATAAATATTTTAAAAAATAAAATTATTTATATATTATAATTTTTTTATTTTTTTGAAAAAATATTCTTCCACCGAAGATGGAGATGACGTGGAGAAGCCAAAGGGAGGTAGGTGTTATGATTTGATGCTTCGAGATTCGATCCACATTGAGTCCACAGCGAGGTTCGCGATGAAAAATGGAGTCCAACGAGATCAAGATCACCTCAAACGAAGTCCAAATGATCGAGATACGTGCTTTTGAAGCTTGCACGAAATTCGAGGCAATGGAGGACCGCCGGCGGTCGGTAGCAGGTCGGTGGAGCGGCGGCAGCGCGCAGGGTGCGGCTCGATACGGGGCGTGCGGCACAGGTGCGGGCGTGCAACCCGGCATAGGCGTGCGTGTGCGGGGTGTGGCCCGTGCCCAGGCGCCCGGCACGGGCACGGCCCAGGCCTACGCACACAGGCCGGCCCAGGCCCAGGCACCGCGCCTAAGGCCTGTACCCCGATCCACCGTGGATCGGGTGGTCCATGGCCTAGCGCGTGGATCGCGTGGGCATTTTCTACACATTTCGCGTGGTCCACGGTACTATTCTGTGGATCGGTCATGATCAGACGGTTCTAAGACGTCCCAATGATGATCTAACGGTGCAGAAGGGTTTGTGTACGCCTGTTTAGAAGATCTAAACCTAATCTAATTGAATTTAAGGCCTTTAAAAGGCCTGTAAAGGAACAGTGGTCGTGTGGTGGTCTTTAGGCTTGGTTTTTCACAGGAGAAGATCGTGATCCCGCATGGAGGCGGAGCAGAAAATCCTATGAGAGCCCGTGAAGAGAGAGAGCCACGTGATGCTGTGAGAGAAGGAGCAGTAGGTTTCTGGACAGCGGACAGCGGCCGCTTCAAGGGTTCATAGGGTCTTCCAAGAGAGAGAGCTTTTGTGAGGGAGAACTTCCTATGAGGGTGAAATTGGGTGTACGAGGGTTGAGGGTGAAATTTTTTTTTTCATAGTGAAGTTTGCATGCCCCGCAGAGGCGAGCCTTTTTTGGCTGATCCACGTATTTTGATTGTTTTTTGTTTTATTTCTTCTTTTTTTCTGCTGCATCGCACAGTACCAAAAATGTCTTGGGATGTGGTATCCTGACCAGACATCTATCCAACAGGTAGGAGCTAGGTAGGAAGAGGGTTGGTGGGCTGCTGGGGGTGGGTTGGTGAGCTGTAGGGCTGGGGGTGGCGCAAAGCAACCACCACGAGGGGGGAAGAGGACCGAGAGCCGAGAAGCCGCAGGCCGTGGAGAGTGGAGGGGGGTCGTGGTGGGCTGCGGGGGTGGCATAGAGTAGCCACTGTTGGGGGGGGGGATCGAGAGCCGAGGAGGCACAGGCTATGGGGCGGGGGGGTGTTGGTGGGGTGGTGAGCTACAAGGCTAGGGTGGTGCAGAGCAACCACCGTGAAGGGGGGAAGGGGATCGAGAGTCGAGGAGGCGTAGGCCACTGGAACTGAGGGGGTGTCATGGAGGGCTACAGGGGTGGGGGTGTCACAAAGCAACTACCAGGAGGGGAGGGGGAGATCGAGAGCTGAAGAGACATGGGCTGTTGGGGTGAGGGTGGCATAGAGCAGCCACCATGGAGAGGAGGGTAGGGACCGAGAGCCAAGGAGGTGCAGGCCGCAGGGGGTGGGGGTGGGGGTGGTGGTAGGCTGCAAGGGTAGAGGTGGCACAGAGTAGCCGCTGCGGGCTGCGGACGGTGGAGGGGGGAACCAAGAGCCGAGGAGGCATGGGCCATAGAGAGTGGGGGGGTGGTGATGGGCTTAAGGGGGCTGAGAGCGGAGGGGGTGCAGGCCTCGGGGTGGGAGGTGGTGGTGGATTGCAGGGGTGTGGGTGGGGGCGAACCACGAGCAATGGAGGTAGCGGAGGAAGGGGGCGGCGAGCTGGAGTAGCGGAAGGAGAAAGGGGATGAGAAAGTGAGCGACGGCAGTGGATCGACGAGTGGCGGGCCCGACCGGCAGTGGGAGGTGGCTGGCAGCAAGGAAGAGCCACACAAAAAAAGAGGAGGATTAAAAAATAATAAAATATATAACAAATGATAATATAATATTTTAAATATCTTTCATAATAAAAAATGATTAAAAGAGTACCATAGTAAAATTTTTATAAAATTTAGATTACGGATAATATTAATCAA
The DNA here is from genome assembly GCF_000442705.2 of Elaeis guineensis. NCBI lineage: Eukaryota > Viridiplantae > Streptophyta > Magnoliopsida > Arecales > Arecaceae > Elaeis > Elaeis guineensis. The sequence continues at coordinate 9,273,837 of NC_026001.2, forward strand.
TAATTATAATATTTATTTAATGTTTATTATTTTATATTAATGATTATAATAAAATATTGTATTTTTTAATACCACCGTATGATGCGGGTTATCCTGCTAGTTAGACATTCTTGCTTCATGTTGCCGAGATCTTTTTCTTCTGCAGTTTGGTGATTCATGCGTATTTCAGGATGCTAGTAGACACATGCAAGACATACAAATGTATTTCAGGATGCGTCAATTAGGTAGCAACTCTGGCCATGTACTTCCAATTTGATTGCTGATTTGGTACAAAAGCAGTAAAATGCAATCCACAGAGAGAGAGAAGATTAATGGAACTAAAAGTTTGTTCAGTGGACTAGTTGCATACACCTGAGGACAAGAGTCATTGTTTTATCTTCACCATTTCCAGAAGACATTGGATCCGCACTTGAACTTGTCCTTGCCTTCACACTCTAACTCCAAGTCATCTGATATGAATGGCACTTTCTGCATCGCCCACACAATAGGAATAATTAATGTAAGTGCACCAATCAGGATCCAAGCACAAGAACAGGCACCAACAACAATCCCAAATAGCTCAAAGCATGTTAAGTGGGGTGATCTGGAAAAATACCAGAAAATTTTGAAAGTAAACAAGATAATACAATTTCAAATGCCACTAAGTGCAAAATACAAGAATTTCTCAGCGCATAGTGTAGCTATTCTATCTAGTTGAAATTGGTGAATTAAGATGTACTTCAATAATATTTTTAGCGTTTTCACTACGTATTCTTCATTAATCACCAAATATGCCTGAGATACATTTGGTTATTTGCAGAAGGAATGGTGAGGCAACAAAGATTAGTAATTATGGATATGGTATTTTAAATACATAGTGCCAAAACTATCCCAAGCTTCATGCTGGCACTCATGTATCTCTTCGCACGCCAAGTTTGTAACATAATTATATAGTACACAGATAAGGATTTTGGCAGTATCTCAAACCTTCTGTTTAGCCAAATCTTGGCAGCCAGTGAAGTTCTCAGGGAACTTGCAAGTGCCGAACTCCACTGTGTATGCCCGAGCAAAGTTTGCACCACTTGTAGCCAACCTCTTTTTGTCATTCAGCTCCTGCACAAAATTCCATTACCATCTTGGCCAGGTGAATTGACATTGCAGAATTTGAAAGAACACTACCTAACACTACAAAACATCATGGATCATGAAGATGCTGAGTTAACAAAATTAAGGAAAATCCTCTGTGAACAAGAAGCCTTCATCACTACAGTTGGCAATTTTCAGGTTGGCTTGTCTGAATTTAACCACACCATGGTTTTGGCTGACCTCATTGTGTGAGTGCAACTCTACTGTTTTAGAAGCAATAATATAAGAGACTCTAATTGTTGATAATCAGAAAGGGAAGAAAATGTTTCAGTAAAATTCATAATGGGTTCACTTCTAATTCATCATGAAAAATTCAAAACATCATAATGCAAAGTAAACATTTTTAGCAGTAAAAATAGAATATCTTGTCCAATTCTGCCAGCAGAGCAAAATTGTCTCCATAAAACAACCACATTACTATATAGGTATGCTTTACAAATCCATTGAGTTTCTGAAAAGATATAGAACCAATGAAACTGATCATTATCTACTTCAATTTAATTCTACCTCCCTAATTTAAAACCGAAACGAGGATATATAATAAGTTAGCAGCAGCAGCATACCTTGTTGGCTTTGCTTCTCTCAAGATACTCCTCGATGATACCAGCATTAGCTGACGAGGTAGCTGCCCTGTGGTGAAGAGAGCGGCAGCCAGGCCGAGAAGTGCGGCCCTTCTTCCCTCAGCTCCTCTTACTTCCTTTGGTTCAGCTGCCCGAACTTGCTGGGCTCTGATCACTGGCAGTTTTGGGCTAGAAAATGAAGTTGATGCAGTTGATGACACAGGCATGAGCTTCAAGCTAGATTCCGATGCTCCTGAGAGGGCATAGTTGCATGCCAACACACTGGAATTCATGGCAGCCATTTCTTCTTATAGGAAGGTGAAAGGAAACCCCCTCACTGCAACTTCTTTGGATGAGAAGTAGGTGTTGTTGACCTTTGAGGGGCTGGAAAAGAATGGTGGTGAGAGAAGGCAAGGGTGCCGAGGGGGTTTTAGTTTGTGGCAGCGATCAGGTGTGAGGAAGGAGTTGAAGGGAACGAAGGGATTGTGGTGGGAGTGTGGATAAGGTGAGATTGCCTCAAGCCTATTGGCAGCTCTTCTCGCTCTTTGGTCCCACTATCTCATAGTGGGACCAAAGACGGGTTGTTGCTAAGTTTTTTTTTCAGGCTGAGGTAATAACACCTTGGATATCCCATGTTGTTATCATGGTTTCTTTGCCACAACTCACAAGGCAGAGCTAACAATTTTTGCTTGGTAGCCTTGTACATTTTCCCAAGGTTGTCAATGCTAGGCTTGACGCTTTATATAAAAACTTTAAGAACGGGTTCACTTGTCACGTCGTGAAGCCCAACTATATTGGAACCTTAAAGCCCAAATATGTCCTAGGCCGAGAGGCCTTCGTAAAAAGAATTGGGCCATCGCTATTACAACTTTGGCCTGCTCGTACAACCATCACAGGCACAATTCTATGGAGATGGCCTACGTCCCACCATCCAAGGTGTTGCTGCCAATCGCTTCGAGAGTAATTCTTTGTGCAAGACCTACGATGATATTAGAGCACATTGCATGTTTAGATGGGATAAATATTTAATATCGTTTAATTTTTTTCTCTAATTTTCAATGATAAAAATATTTTTTCTTCATAAAATAAAAAAAAATAGTATTATTACTTCCTAATATCTTGTTTGATTTTTTATGAATATATATATGACATCTTGAATGATATATATATTTTTCTATATCTTTATAATATTCTGAGCCATATATATAATTTTTTGATATTTTGTATAACTTTCTGTGAAAATATATGATATCTTGAATAATATATATGACTTCATGTGAATATATATGATATCTTGAATTATATATATAGCTTCCTAATATCTTATCTGACTTTCTGCGAATATATATAATATATTAAATAATATATATAATTTTTTATAAATATATATAATATTTTAAATAATATATATAATTTTTTAATATCTTATATGACTTTTTGAATAATGTATATAACTTCTTGATGTCTTATATGATTTCTTTGTCTCTTATATATTATTCAAAATATCATATACAGTGATATAAAATTATATATATTGATAAAAAATTATATAAAATATTAAAAAATTATATATATTATTTAAAATATTATATATATATTTAAAAAATTATATATATTGTTCAAAATATCATATATATTCATAAAAAATAATACAAAATATTACGGAGCCATATATACCGTTCAGAATATCATAAATATATAGGGAGTCATATATAGGATATCATATATATTTATAAAAAATTATATAAAATATTAAAAAATAATAATACTATTTTTTATTTTATTTTATAAAAAAAAAATATTTTTATCATAAAAATTTAAAAAATAATATTAAATATCTATTCTACCATTAAACGTATTATATACTCAATATAATTATACGGTGCGCTCCACGCTGATTTTATTGCGACGCGCGCGGTGCGCAAAAGACCCCTCTACGGCTCCACCATCTCTCCTTTTCTTGACTTCGGCGCGAAGCTTTTCTTTCCACCCCGCGATTTCTCCCACTCCGTCGTCTCGAATTCTCCGACGTTTTTTGTGTAGTAGAATCGAAACCCCAGATCTCTATCTCCTGGTCCTCCGACGACGACTACGATCTCCAAGGTATCATCTTTTCTTAGGGCTTGAATCCCTATATTGGCGTTCTTGTTCTATCTATATATTATTGCGGGCTTTCCCTAATTGTTTTCGTTTTGCCCCTATTTTAGCGTTTTTATGGTCTAGGAACGGGAAAACATAATTGGATCAGAAATGACTGCTATTAGTCAAGCGGAATTCGATTATTTGTTCAAGTTGTTGCTGATCGGCGATTCTGGGGTGGGGAAGAGCAGTCTTTTATTGAGTTTTACTACCGATTCCTTCGAAGATCTGTCCCCCACGATTGGTGCGTGCGCTAATTCTATAAATGTGATCTCGATCAACTTTTAAATTGAAAGAATGCTTTTATATTTGATTACCATTGAGGCGAACTGCATATTGTGTGACAATTATGCATATGACAAGAAGGGGTAAAAGATGATTTTTTTTGGATTCTGGGATTTGATAGATACTTTTTTCTTGGCTGCTAAAATGGTGTAGTCGACTACTTATTTTGCTAAACTTGTTCATAATTAAAGGATGGAAAACATGCCCCTAATTTCACATTTACTACACTAATGTATACTCACGTGGGAAAGAATTAGTACTTTAATTTGACACATTCCAATTATTTTTAACATGTAATGGTTCCCAGTAACGAGGGACTGGAAAAGGATCTAGAGCAGAATATCGCATGAATCAATGTTTTCAAGAAAACATGAAAGAGGAGACAGTTAACTGTGTGACTGCAAGAATTGAGTGACTGCAAAATGATTTCTATTTGTAATCTAAATAAATTCTGATGTAGACTTGCAGAATAATGGGTCGGCGATACCAGCTGCACAGCAACAATAATCTTGGCATTACTATTTAAAAGCACTAGTTTGTAGAAAATGGCAAGTGCTCTGAAATCATAACCCATGTTTATTTTTACATTGAGACCTTAAGTTTGCCAGAAAGTCAAATTTAAAGAGGCAATATTGTTGGCAGTGGCCCTTCTCAGATTTAAGTAACATAGAAAGAGAATATATATATATATGTTGCCAGAAAGTCAAATTTAAAGAGGCAATATTGTTGGCAGTGGCCCTTCTCGGATTTAAGTAACATAGAAAGAGAACAAATATATATATATATATAGAAGCTATGAGAATCAAAATCACACTCATTGGAACAATTGATACTTGTGCCTTCAGTAAACCAAAGTAAAATACCATCTACATTCTTCCCTATCTGTGCAGATAATCTTTAGTTCTAGAAAAAACTTCGAGGTTTGCCTGTTAGTTGTGAAGTATAGGTAAGTAGGTTTCATGGTGTGTCCTCTTTTATGACTGCTGCTTTGTTAAATTTCTTTGCACTGCTTCATATAGGGTTGAAATGGCATTGATAGCAGGCCTCTAAAGTCCGAACACTTGCAAAATCTGTTGGATCATACCTTGATTTATATGATTCATTTTATACAGTTCCAATAAGGCCTTGCTTACTAAGGTTAAATTGAGTTGGCTGGGTATTTGATATGTTCAATTGAACTCCTTTTGTTGTAAGCTAAAGCAATGTTGGTATAAAATGAGACAGGATTTAAGTAAAAAACTGAATTTGAGGCAGTACTCTCCATATCTTGGATTATAACACTTGAAGTGTTGCAAGCTTCCATAGACTATGGTTTAAATGAAAGATATTTGTAAATCCATCAAGAAAGAGAGATCATTTGTATAATTAAGCCTTTTTCATCACCTTGTTTTTAGGTCAGTGATACAGATTAATTCTTTCAAGGGAATCTTTTTAATGCTCAAAATTCTTGAGGTCTCATACTTTATGAGAAGAAATTATGCTTCTATAAGATTCATTTATTTCTTTGGTCTTGCTTTGTTGTACCTATCATTTCAACCTCTTCTTCTTCTTCTTCTTTAAAGGATGGAAACTAAACTTTATTTAGTGAATGGACTTAGATTCTTTTGTTAGTAAGTACTCATGAACATCATCTTCATGATATGCATATATTTCCAATGAGATGCCTTTTATGCAAGTTTCTCACAATGTTATATACTGTTGAATGATTGAATCCTTTCGTTCACATTCTTTTTCTTCTATTTAGGTGTTGATTTTAAGGTAAAGATGGTTAACATTGGAGGGAAAAGATTGAAGCTTGCAATCTGGGATACAGGTGCTTACTGTGTTCTTATTTTCCCATGAGATATTAAATATTGAAACTGGCAACTATCATTGTTCTTGGTTATATCCTCCATTCCTTAAATTGATCATTTAATATTTATTCTACATGCAGTTAGAGTACCCTCAACTTCATTCCACTCTCTCTCCTCTGTTTCTTAAAGTGTGGCTGTACGAGGATTTCAGTTTAAAGGTTAAATAAGTCTCCAGATTGTCTAGAATTGTAAGATAATAATATACAGGATTAGAATGTTCATAAACATTCCATAACATTATGAGAATCATAAGTTCATGATGATTGTTTTAACCTTTTGGGTTGGCATTCATGAACCTGATTTTGGCAATGTTACTGCAAGCTTTCCAAATTATTCTCTAACTTCCAGCCATGCTTCTTACATCTTCTGATCTTCTTTCCTAAAACATCATCAATAATTCCATTTCCTCTCCTTATTGAGACCACACTAGATCTTTGCTGCATACATCCCGACCAGGTCAATCAGCTTATAATCTCTCCCTCAATCATCTTGTGTTTATTCCCCAACGCTTACAGTTGTATGCATTACAACTTAGTCTCCTGGAAAGAAAGCTGTGTAATCATATTTTACTGTAATGAAGCAAATCTCTTGAGGAAGATACTTGTTTTCTTGTATCTATTGCTAACAATACTTGCAAGATTCATTTGGTTCATTTAATGTAAGAATCCTTATTGTATAGCAAAATGTCTCCAACCTACAAACTAAATTTCAAAGAATCTGATAAACTTTGTCATTCTCTTGCTACCCCTAACCAACTAAACTACCAAAAGTATGTAGTAGACATTCTGCATAAGAAATACAGGGTACATAATGAGGAGATATTGTGGCCTAAATAGTTAGGAAACAGTACGGCTGGACATAGGATCCCTCTGCATTTAGATGTTGATGGAATCTGATTTATTGTGTTACAACTATAACTGCTTGAGTATCAATCTTTCTGTACAATTAGTATGATTTTAGATCCACAAGCAATAGCTTTTAACTCTTTTTTGTCAGAATGACTACAGCCTCATAGGATGAAAAAAATAACATATCAGGAAGGATATCATAACCCTGAAGAAATGGACAAAATGTGATAATGTTGTAAGAATTTTCATGTTACATGATCACAAATCTAATATTTGGCTTCCTTTATGGTTGCTTAAAGAAACTCAAAATACATTGTTGCATTTATATAACAAATATGATGCAGTGAGCGTTCAGTATCACCTCTTATACATGGGCTTAACATGATTTTCAATCATACATATTCTTTCACTGATTCCTGTAATGATTTCTTTTGCTGCATGTTTGTTGCATTTTCTTCATGTGATGTAAGGTGTATGACATTATGAATCTGATATGGTCCCCCGTAGAGAGAGAGAGAGAGGAGGCGACTGCCTTGAGTATGTCCTAGGTCTGGAAGAAATTATACATCATTATTCTGGAAAAAAAAAAAAGTAATGATTCTTTCATAGATGGGAGAACATTCACATGGAATTTATTAATATTTATAATTTTTCAATGGCCTCTTAAATAATAGAAATTTGACAATGCCCATGCACTCAAGGTTTCCCACTTTCCATAATTGCCTCTTTCTATTTCATAGTTCTACTGGTCATATTATTGGAGACAAAAAGTCTAAACTAAAATTATAAAAAATTGATTAGGCTCTTACAATTCCAGTTTAAGGAGGCAGGAAGTAGGCAGTGTGCATGAACCTTCTTTTTATCAATATTGGAGACAAAAAGTCTAAACTAAAATTAACTAAAAAGTAAACCATTTGATTAGGCTTTTACAATTGCAGTTTAAGGAGGCAGGAAGTAGGCACTGCGCATGAATCTTTTGTTTATCAATACGTTAGGTGGTAAGTTATCAGGCAAAATGATTTTGCCAACAGAGGCTTAATGCTTTCTACCTTCTTGAATAATCATCATTTTATACAGCCAGCAGTATGCTCTCTTTTGCTTTCATTTTTTATGTCGGTAATGCAGCATTTCATGTCGTGCCATTTATGATGGCATATATTATTTTTAATACAACATGTTACATGTATAAACACTAAGTCATTATCTTCGCTAAAAGATCACTCCTTTTAATTTTAGGCTTTTTAATACAGCCTATTAGGGGTTATGTGTACCTTCTCATCTTATATTTCTAACATCTTATCAAGTTTCTGTTTCACAGAGAATTATATGTCTAAAAGCTGATGCTTCCTCTTATGAACTGGATTGTTCATGCAATTTCTGTTAGTCAGAAAGTTTTATTGTTGTTATTGGATTAAGACCTATCTTTTTAACTGTAGTGGTAACTTATGTATGTATTCTGTGGGAATATGTATGTCTTTTTCTGGTGTCATATAATCATTCAAATATGTAGATGTAATGAAATGTTGACACTGAGGATAACTTTATCATGCAGCTGGACAAGAGAGATTCAGAACTTTAACGAGTTCGTATTATAGGGGAGCACAGGGGATTATATTGGGTATGCAAGTTCCTAGCTTTCCCCCTCTTTGCGGTAGAAGAAAAATGTTGGCTGTTAATATTGTTGTTTTGAGATGGCAACAAAGAAAACATGTATTTCTGCTTATCACATGTAATATGCTGGGATTTTAAACTTGGTATGTTTTCAGTCTAAATCCAAAGCATTGGAAAAAATTTGGTGTTGAAGCATTATATTCTTTTTTTGACTGAGATGCATTCTCTAGTCTAATGATTCCATTACACATTTGTGGCCATTGATCAAAGGAGTTGGTTGTATTTAGTATAGTGATACTTTGGTAATGCATGACATTCCAATTCAGATGTATCAATTTATGCCTTATTAATTGGAGTATTCTAAATAAGGTGATGCACCCACTCAAGACTATGGACACTCTTTCTCATGTCCCCAAGTGTTTCTGTTTGCTTGTTAACTAAATAGTCTTTAGTTGCTAGAATAAGGGATTGAAAATCTCTGGAAATGTATTTTTTGCAAATAATTGTTTTGCAGGAGAGACAGAATTTGGATAAAGAATTTCCATGTACGATGGAAGAAATGAACATTCCAGTTTTTGGAAAAGCACCAGAAAATGAATACTTAACAGTTTAAGAGAGTGGCGGGATTGCCTGAGTTGGTACTTCCTGCCCCCGGTCTGATTTTCAGCCAGTCATCCACCCTATTCTAGGAGAGGGAGGGAGAGAGAGAGCTGTTTTAGAGAGTAGAATTTGTTTTATTTTTCTTCGTTCTCTGGGCCACTACCTTTTGAACAAAACAATTAATTTGGAAAATATATTTTCCTTTTTCAAGGAAAAGGTATTTCTTTTCCTTTTCCATTTCCACAAGTTCTTCTACAACAAAATAGACCCTAAGCATCTTTTGCTTATCCTAGACTTTTTATAAAATTGATGCTATGTTACTTGGACCCTTCAGTTTACCCCTTCCGCACCTGGTACATGGACACAAGTATGGCCTTATGGGTAAAAGTAAAACACTGAGGTATGGTTCCCCAAGAAGAAATTCTGAAGATTAGGAGGATCCGACACTTAGACACATTGTTGCCTAAGCATCATACCTAAGTCCATGTAACGTGTAATCAATCATATGATCTCACTCTTAGCTGTGTGTTTTATAAATTCTATCATGTTTCTAAATCTCATAACAGTGCTCTCCTTAGTATAATAAGAGTATTTGTGGATTTGTGCTACCTGCAATAGATGCTTCGCTGGTCTTTCTACATCCTAAAAAAAATTTATTGGACACTTTACCCTTGCACCCAACTTACTCTTTCAATTTTTTGACAACTTGGTCTTGGTTTGGAGTTTGGTCTTGACTATGGCTTTAGGTGTTGTGTAGTGATGATGTGTCAGCCTAACTATAACATAGCATGTAACAGTGACATGCCAATGCTTGTTGCACGTTACATTTTCCCATGCCAATTTCATCGTCGGTAAGGCACCAACATGAGACATGCTATGCATGTCGACTGGCTCTTCAACCTATGATCTCACATTCAAGTATGGTCATAGCTTACCATATATGTTTGCACAGTTGTTCCTGTAGTCATTTGAGGCTTAGAGAGGGATAGTCCTTTTCCTCATAGGAACTCATTTAAATCAGAATATCTTCTGGCCCTGCATTCTGTCAGTCACATATTTATGTTGGGTATTGTAGCAAGGGTTGATGTGCAACCAGGAAAAGAGAAAGAAATCCTCACTTTTCTTTTCTATGTTCCCTTCTTTTCCTATGAACTTCAACCCTCCAACTCATAGGCTATAACGAACACCTTCAATCCTGCTATCCCTGCTATACCCTTGATCATGTAGGAAATGATAGGCAAAAAAGTAGAGGAATGGCTAGCAAGAATGTTGTAAATAAAAAGAAGAGGAAAGGCTTATCGATTGAGATATGCTCCAAGGCATTGTCTTTGGAGAAAGATTCATGTCCACAAGGTGCACAGGTTGCTAGGCAGCTTTCTTCTTAGATACAACTATCCTCGCATGAATTGTGCATGCAATAGATGGTAGTCAAACCTGAACAATACGACAGCAGCCATCCAAAACTTAATACTAATAGTGAGATGGAGGAGTGATGGATCAAAGCTTAGATGCAAATGTAGAGACAGCCATATAAATCAAATAGGACTTTTAAATTTGTTCCTTGGTTTTGGCCCCTCATACAAAGAATGACTAGCCCAAAATTTGTAAAATGGCTAGTTGTCGAGCCAATCAAGTCATAATGGTCAAGACACATATGGTAGTCTCCTTGGTGTAAAAATGGAAAAAATGTGCTAAAATCAACTTAAAAGAACTTGAAATAGATGTGACAAAATTTATAAAAGGTAAGAATTCAGATAAAGCACATGGGCATCCAATACATGCTGAGATCACACACCTACATGTGCAATATCACATTGGACTCATGGCTACATGTGTCTCGCCTCGCCAAGTCATGCCACACCACAGCCACACCTATGGTGACACATCCGAAAATCAAAATTTCTGAAACACACCAAGAAACCTTTACACAGAAAGTGCAAAGATCAGGCGGATTGGAATTTTTTGTTGGGGGGGCGGCATCAATGCAGGGGGTGGTGATAGAGTAAAAAGTGGAAGCAGATCAAGGTGCAACATGTGTGATGGATGTAGACAGATTTTACTGAAAAAAGAAAAGCTTGATTTTGATCTTTATTAGTGCTAGGTTTAAACTGGTAGTGACCTTTCTTCTTTTTTTTTTTTTTTTTTTTGTGATGCATGGCTACAGTTTATGATGTTACAAGGAGGGACACATTCACCAATCTGAAAGATGTATGGGCTAAGGAAATAGAACTCTATTCAACCAATCAAGACTGCATTAAGATGCTTGTAGGAAACAAAGTTGATAAGGTAATTCTGGAATCTACAGTTACTTTGCCCTCATTCTACATGTCATGTTCAATCTGCAGGTTGTTAAGCATAGCGAACATCTGTTATATTATTTTTTTTACTAATGTATTTTCCCCTGCATCATCCTACAAAACTATTTTCAGTTAAACAGTGTAGTTTAAATCTTCTCAGGAAGGACGAAGGGTTGTGACAAAGAAAGAGGGTATTGACTTTGCTAGAGAGTATGGATGCTTATTCTTAGAATGCAGTGCAAAAACTCGAGTTAATGTAGAAAAATGCTTTGAGGAGCTTGTCTTGAAGGTATGTGCAGTTCTGGTATTTCATAGTTGCCCAAGTTTTGGGTAATGATATGACATGTTTTATTTCCCTTTTTTTGTTTAATTTTCAGATTTATTAACTGTATCAGTAGCAAACCTTTTATTTGTATGTTCAAACAAACAAGTTGTTTTTTGGGAGCATGCATGACTAACATAATCTTTTAACTAAGGATTCAGGTTCCAGCAGGATATCCCGCAGGACATCGGGACAGGGTACTATCCCATGTGTCGGGATAGGATCATTCTATTAGTGTTCAGCATCCCGATTGGGACGTCTTGGGACATCCTCTATCCCAAGTGTCGGGACGGAGCGAAATGGTAGTGCGTCCTGTTCCACGGAAAAATCGGGACAGTCCTGTCCCACATGATTTAAAACCTTGCTTTTAACCTTATTTACATTATGCATCACACATTTAATGTCCTCTATATATCCTTCTTCTCTTTTTTCTTTCTTGATCTTGATTGTCAGTTGGTGCAACTCAAAATCAAGACCTTGATGATTTAATGTTTTTGATTAGATCCATTAAGGTGCTTTTTCTTTAGCAAGGAAGAAGAATGCGAGAAGAGGAACAAAACAGTGAGGTATTCACTGTACAAAAGGCATGTCTACAATTGCACTATGCCACTAGACAGATCAGTTTGTTATATGCTTTTTGTGGATTGGGCTTCAGTCCTTCATGTATCGGTCTATGGCTATGTTCTAATTAACCGTAAGACACTCTTTACTGCTGTTATCCTCTGATGAAGTCTTCTTAATCAAAAAGCAATCCAAGAATACCCCAGACAGTAGATGTACACAAAAGCAATTTTATAATGCACTTCATGTCATTCCCAACACATAGGAGTTTGGTATCTTGAACCAGTAGAATTCTTCTGTCTGATCTTTTTTCCCCCTACGAGATGCCAATTTCACTCTTTGATTCCCGCTCCCCCCTCTTTATCAAATAAGATGTTCGTATGTTTGCTGACATGCAATTATTCCCTCTTTAAGAGAATCCATCTTTTGTTCCTTGTAAACTATTGGCTGGTTAATTCGATCATCACTATACCAATGAGATTTGCTTGCAAATAGCCATCTATATGTTGGCTGCAAATAATTTTTCTGTAAAGCCATCTGCTGCTTTGTTTTCTTTCTTCGTCCTTGTTTCAAGCGTCCTAACAAAAGGAAAAACAAAGAGAAAAGGTTGAAAATTTGATCTGGTGCTGATTTCAGCCGCGAGTATTACTAGTACTTACAGAACTTGTTTAACCTTTCCTCTAACCACAGTTTTAAATAACAGACATTATTGCATCTATTTGTGCTTAGCATTATCTTATGAACCTTTTTTATCCAATCATTGCTGAAGCATTTGCCTTCTGTCAGATCTATTGATCTTTGATCATGCAATCTCTGGTTTGGGTGATATGTGTGACTTGGCAAACTGCTCCTTAAACATCCTGGAATATGAGGACCCGTTAATTAGTTTGCTGCCTTAATTCATTGAAGCTTTCATGCAAATTTATATCAGACTACTTTCTTGAAAAACTACTTGCCTTCTGTCAAAAGACTAATAATCGTTTACCTCTTGTTATGCAGATCTTGGAAACACCAAGCCTCTTGGCTGCAGGTTCAACTGGTGTGAAGAAAAACATTTTCACGCAGAAACCACCACAAGCTGATGAATATACTAGTACCTGTTGCTGACTGTAGTTTTTGGTGGAATATGCCATAAATTTCTAAAGGTTATAATTTCATGATGGTTGGGTGCTAATAATGGTGGTGCTCAGTAGTGGCCATGGTTGTGATCTATTCATTCTCAATTCAGTTATTCATGAATATTAATGCAGCTAATTTAACATGCTGGCCCCAATAGACCATCTTTCTTCTTTGCCCAACTATAGCTACTTTGTGGGCTAAACGCTAGCGATGCTCCTTTTTTTTTATTTTTTATTTTTAACACAAGCAATTGATGTTTCTAGTAGCAATACTAATATATCCTATCAATATCAAGTTATTGGCCATGTATTGGAGAATCTGTATTCAAGGACAAAATATACTGGGTGAGAGAGAACTGGATGTTTGAACTGTCAACCAAATGTCAATTTGTTGGCACGTCATTAACAGTACTGGTTGGGAAAAAAAAAGAGCTCTTGGATACATGTTTACGTTACTCGCAAGAAATCAAATTTGTGGGCATTCTGTTTGGAACGTTGAGAGTCAAACATTGAAATAAGCACTTATTCATCTAAACCACATTTTGTCCCGGGGACCTTTTTCTTTTTTTTTTCTTTTTTTTTCTTTTTTTTTTTTTTTTTAATGCCGAATGACTGCAAGCCCTTTATCTAATTACTTGCATTAAAACTTATTGATTTTGGTGGCTTTCAGTCTTTTAAATTTGTCACCTTGATATGTAAGGAAGCTGATCTTAGTAGGCACAGACACCTCAATGAATCACCTTGCAGTTTGTTTCATCACATGATCCAATTGCTGCATTGTAGTCTTATTGATGCATACAATAGAGTGACATGGCTCTCTGGCAGCAGTCATGCTATCAGTCATTAAGGGGTTCTCACCCTCCAGACCCTCTTTAAAGTGTCTGGTTGCACCGCACCGTGATTATGTAAATCTACGTGCAAAGATATAGACTATTATTTGGTTTTATGTTGCAGGAAAAAGAAATGATAGTACGAGGCTTTATATTGCTTCGTTACATTTGTTGGTAGGAAATAATAATGGATAATGGTAATGAAGTAGTGTTGGCCAAAATTTTTTTTGAAAAGAAAAAAAAAAAGATTTGGTTCGGTAATGGCACTCAACATAACTGACATCCGGCTGAATCCATGTTCAGAGGTCAGCCCTCAGCTCTTGGAAACGCGTCAGATAGGTGAAAAATGTGAATTTTTTAAGAAAAAATAAAAAACTTACCAAGAACTCAAAAATATAAATAAATAAATAAATAATATGTTAAATATTTTCATTAATACAAATAAAATAGAACAAAACGATAACCACAAGCCAACAAGAAACTAGAGCAAAGTAGCAAAATTGTTCTCTGATTAGACTATAAATAATTTACAATATCATTATTTTTTTATAATATATATACAATAGAGGAGAGCAAAGCTCCACCGCATCAAAAAATGGTAGCACAGAAATTATCCTCTCACCTCACTTTTTGTGAGCATTCTGGAGCAGAAGTTTATCTTCATTAACTTCATTGAACAAGACCATAAAAATTTGAAGGCACATCAAGCCAATTAGAAAATTATGAATAATTCGAGAATATTTCACTGGCTCCAGTAGCTGACTCGAAATGGATATCAATTATTCTTGGAATTTCAGCTTAACTTTTCACCGGACAAACCAGCTGCCCACCGAATTGCGGCAGCCGGCAATGACCACCCCGGCTGGAAGTCACGGTCCTTTCCTCTCCCACCTCCTCAACCCCACTCCATCCCTCAAATCCAAAGCCCTCTCCTTCCTCCCAGCAGCGAGCAGTAGGACTTGGAGGAGGAGGAGCCTCGTGCTTTCCCTCCCTCTCTCCATCCTCCCCTTTACCCCTACTTCCACCGCCGCCGACGCCCCGTCCTTCGATCCCGTCTCCGATTCCGAGAAGACCGCCAGCGCCGCCCTCTCCGGCCGCGTCTCCGACGCCATCCGACTCCTCGACCTCGCCCGCGACTTCCAGGCCAAGGGCGACTTCCCCCAGGCTCTCGACTACTTCTCTCTGGTAGCGCGCCCCCCCACCCCCCTTCTCTCTCTCTGGACTAGAAATTGGATAGTTTCCGGTGCAAATAAACCCTAAATGTCCATAAAAATCCGATTTTTATGACTTCAGGTTATCAGAGATTACAAGGACTTAGCATTATCGGAGTATGCGAGAGTTGGAAGGGCATTAGCGGTGTATGAGATCGGAGACAGAGAGGAAGCAATCGCTGAGATGGAGGATGTCTCCATTTCATTGAAAGGATACCCTGGTACAGCCTCTGCTGGGATGTAGGCTCGTAATTTTGATGATAGACTTGTACACATTGGTTTATTATGGTTGTTTATTGTGTGATATGGGATGTGTTGCAGAGATTCATGCAGCTCTTGCCGCGGCATTGTATGCGGACAAGCATGCACCGTTGCTGGCCGAGAACCAGTTCGCAATCGCCACTCTTTTGGATCCTCACTATACTGATCTTTCATATGTAAGAGAAACTAAGCATTGGCCTCCAAGCTTGGTTAGTTCCTTGCGACACTTCATCTCCCTTACTTAGGGATTTCTTAATTGTATATTTTTAATCTACTATGGCAGTTTGTGTTTGTAAATGGAGCACTATACAGACTTCCGTTGGATTTTATTACAGTTGAACTTTTAATTCATCTTTTTACAAGTTGTATAACTCCCTCCACTTCACTAATAATAAAATTGGTCTTAATTGAAATTTACTGGATCATATTAGTTGTTCTCCCTTCTAATGTACATTAGTTTAAGTGGGTTGTCCATAGTGTTGCAGTCAGGAGTATTTAGATCCTGTTTGAATACACTGGGGAGGAGAGAGAAGAAAAGAAGAGAACCAAGGTATAGACTATAGAAGATAGAGGAAGAAAAGAGAACCTTGGACCAAGAGGACAGAAGAGAAAGGAAGAGAACCCTGGACCCAAGAGAGAAGAGAACCTTGAACCTAAAAGAAAACAAGAGGAGAGAAGGAGATGTCCTCTCCCCAAATTTCTCCACTGTTGGAGAGATTTAAAAAGAGAGGGGGGGAGGGGGGTGTGCTCGAGGGCTACTACTTCTCTCCATTTCTTTCTTTTCTTTCCCACTTGACTATCCAAATGAGGGGGTTGCGCTTTATCTCCTCTTCTCTCCTAAGCAAATGAGAGAAATTGGATTTCTCCAAACCAAACAAGGGATTTTTACTCTCTCCTCTTTTCCTTTCCCTTCTCGCCAAAACCCTCTCCATCCTAACAGGGCTTTTAGTGGGTGATTTGATATGTTTAATTCGAGAATCAAAGTTGAAATCAGTAAATCATGTATTCGGCGGCATTGAATTGGACTTGGAATTATAGCCACGAGCATGAGATAATTGTTTGAAAGAGGAGAGCACCATATAGTTTTTCCTTGTCTCTTTCCTTGTTTAAAAGTAGAGATATTCCTAATTACTTGGTGTAATCATCCTTTCTGACATTATTTTTTAAAATGAACACATCATGTAAAATTTTTGCTGTTGAAGGACATCCCTTTGCCCAAGGATTTCATTAGTAGAAAACATTGTATACATGTTGTTAAGAGAGTTTGAACTGAAATCTTGCACTAATTTTTGTGGATATTCATTTTCAAAGTGATCACTTCCTAAAAATTAAAAGCTTTACCTCACATTGCTTGCACCATAATTTGAGTTGTGAAACACATGAGTCCTCATGACACTTTATACTCAAAAGCGAAATTTTTGGTATTCCATGTTACTAACTACTTGACCGGTACTTCTAAACCATTATGTGCTTCATAGGAAATATAAAGTTACTTAATTGCTGTAAGTTGCTCAGTATTCCAATATAATTGTGATACTTTAATACCTAATATAGTTTATAGTTATGATTTACTTGTCTCTGTGTTGGCCTTATGTTTCTAGCATCGACATTCTCTTTTCCTTTTAACTTCATCATGATTCTATTCTATTATTTTATACATGGCACTTTTGACTTTTATTTTTGCAGTTAGTTTCCAAAAATAAAGCGGTGCTCACTTTCATTCGGTAATATAATAGACAGGCAATAGCATAGAATTAGATCCTTTGAGCTTTTCTTTTTGACCTCTATTCAATAAGTTGTGCATTCTTTCTAATTTTTAAGTATCTCATTGCCATTGTTATTTCCTCTCTCCCGCGCCACAACCCCCCCCCCCCCCCCTCTTCATCCATTATACCTTTTCTTAATTGCAAAAACACTCATGTTCTGCTTGTGTCCAGTACCATTCTAAGTTCCACTGGCTCCTTTAGCAATGCCTTTGCTGGTAGCCTAATAACTAAACTAGCAGATCCCTATGGGCCTATCCATTTTGATAATGTATTACATAATACTTTTGGCTGATGTAAATATGTTTCCTACAGAACTAATTCCACCATACTCCTAGAGAATTTGGAACATTCTTGGTTAACTGTCTTCTTTTATTGTGTTCACTAGTGATTTCTTAGTCTTTATCACCACAAAACTCTAACATCCATTGGATGGCCTGAATAATATTGCTCAGTTTCAATTTACTCCAGGTTTGAACCTTGGACATTGGCCTTGTGAGTCATACGCGCAACTCATAGTCACACCCTTTGCTTATGAGATGATAGATACTTGATTTTATGGTAAAGTATTAAGTATAGCAGGAAAACAATTCAGAATGTGGCTTGACAATAGTACAAAAACTTTCAACTAAATGAAATGGTTTTGTGCACATAATCAGAAACTCCACCTCCCCCCATTATATAAATGATAGTGATGAATGAAATGATAAATCTTTCTTTTTTCCATTTGTGTATAGAATGGTTTTTTAACTAGTGGATGCTATTTTGCAACAGTCGACTCAGTCTAAAATTTGACAGCACACTCATGCCTATGTTTGTTCAGTTTCTAATTGTTTTGGTTTGCTTGGTGATCTGTCAAGTTTTAGGTTTTTTAGCTTCTTGTTTCTTATGTTAGTTTAGAAAAGTGGTTTTTCATGTAGTTTTAGAAAAGTGGCTTTTTCCTTTTACTTTAGCTGATGTTGAATGTTGGGTGATGGTAGGTTCAGATAATTTCAGTGGTCCAGTTATATAGAAAGAGATGAGTGTTTATTTACATGTCCATGCTACTCATGTTTTTGTTTTAGTCCTTTGCCTTGTCTTTAATTTCAGGAGCTAGTAAGTTCAGGCTGGTCTTATCGTCCAATTTCAGGAACTAGTAGGTCAAGACTGGTGGTATTGGGCATTTCCATTTATTGGTGATATAAATTTAGAAGGGGAAAAAAGAGGTGAACTGAAACAAAAGAAAAAAGTGCAAGAAAATTTGTGTTCATGTTTTCAGTCATTAAACAACTCATCAATTATATCTACCCATTAAAATTCAAAATGGCAGCCAATAAACTTAGTATCAGTGATGTCCTATCTTTCGTGCTCTTGATAGCCATGTTTTGAGCCAACTATCAGATTATCTTGTTCTGCAACTTTCAGTTCTTAAACCTCTTCTTTCATGCTGACTATTCTGAGAGATCATCCATACAAATCATATTGGAGTAATGCTACAGGGCCCAACCCTGGCAACAACAAATTTCAATGCAAGGTTGTATGCCACATGGCATGATGAGATTGGTGTGATGTGTTAGGTTGATCAACTCATGAATGGGGTATCAAGAATCATCCTCCTTGTGACACGTGGTATACTGGGTATGAATTGTGAATGAAACATGTTTGGTTATAGGATTGGGCCTCGTATTGCTTTTCTTCAATGGTGACTTAAGGCCTCTAAGACTTTCTTTTTTCCTTTTGGTAGTCCAGGCCTCTAAGTCTTTAGACTGGAGGTTTCCGTCCACAGCAAACACTGCAAAATCAAATTTCTGACCAGCAGCCTTGATGAATGGCCAATATGCTTTCCTATCTGAGCAGAGTGCTTGGAATGGAAATGCTTTAGGTGTTTCCTTGGTCAGCAGAAGGAACATTTTTATTTTATTGCTTTCCCTGGAAGTTCACTGTAAAGAGGAACTGTTATGATGAATGAGATGGCAGCACACTTCTGTTATTCTGACAGTGGTGGTTTCTGGAGTTATCCCTTGGCAGAGAATTCTACCCTTGACAGGGATTGAATAGCATATAACAGAGAAATCAGCCTTTGACCCTTGTATTGTCTGTTAAGGAATCATCAATTAATGTCTGATGCCGTGAAGTACCGAGAACTTCGGTGCGCGTTCGTCAGTGTTCATCAGGTCAAGTCAAGAATACTGATTGTGACAATGACAATAATGCCATAGAAATCATATGTTCTTGAACATCCTACATCAATAATTCTTTCCATTTTCCATTGTTGAGTCAGTGTTAAGATGCCCATTTTACCCAGCTAACTGTGCTAATTAGCATTTAGATACAAATGACTCCAATGGTTCATGCACTGGAACTAAAATTTTGCCTTGCCAAGGTGTGTGGGTTGGTGTCTGGCATCTAGAAGTGATAAATTTTTCAGTCTGACATTGTTTGTAAGATTCTTTGGCTAATTAGATCTATTCTCATTGATTAATGTTATTATCAACTATATATTGGCTTCTTTGTTAGTATATAAGATTCATGCAGATGACATTTTCTTAATAAGTAAGATTTATGTAGTACCTTTTTTGCCCCCTCTCTTAAAGGGGATGAGCCCTTTAGTAGGCTATCAGTGCAGCTACTGCTAGGCTCATAGCGATGCAAGGCACAATTTGTGCTAGCAAATCTTGAGCATTCACCAAGCCGCTGCATCAACTCAACCGCACCAACCACTCTCCTCTGCAGATTTGTGCCTTTCACATAACTTGTTTTGTAGGGTTATGCCAACAAAAAATTCACGCACAAACTTGCAACCTCTTTCAAAATGAAGCGTAATGAAGCAAAGTGCCTACTTTCCAGGCTTGGTTGGCGATCAAAATGTATTTAAGCTTGCAGTTGCTTTATATTCTCCTTATTAGAGGCCACTTTATTATGAAAGCATCCAGTTCTCAACCACCTTGATTGTAGTTTGAGCTGTGAAGCTATACATAGTTTTGGCTAAGCATAAAGTCAATGCTATATCATAGCTAGGACTACGAAAAATGACGTACAATTGAAACACATTAGCCCAATTGTCAATCAATGAGGCAGTGATTTTGTAGTCAAAACCCTGTCCTCAACAATTAGAGAGTTATCTCAATCAATTCCTTGCAATTCACAAGATGCTATCTTATTAAATTGTTGGAGTTCTTGATGATTGATAGCAGTTACCTGGGACTTCATTCCACTTCAGGTTTGGGGCGAGGGGTATGGGGAGAAGGACTATGTTCTAATTTGCAATTCATTGCATGGCGACTTGTTTGCCATAAAAAATAAATAATTAATTAACAAAAATAAAAAGTAAAATTATTGAAAAAGAATATCCACATGAGATCACCAACTATAAGGGTAAGTGTATATTAGCATATTTCAGTTTGGTTCAATGAATTTGGATTAGAATGGTCAGTTCAAACTCATTGGTTAACATGGTTCAGTTCAAAAGACCATTAGTTATTATGAATCCTTAGGTTAGAGAGTAGTCCAGTTGGTTTTAAGCACAAAAACACATAAGCATCAAGAATTAACTATTCAGGATCAGCTTTATGGACCACCATGGCTGAGAAGGTCCTACCCAAAAAAAAAAAACAAAGAAAAATGTGTTTCTTTGTTCCTTCTTATTATTGTTAGTGAGTTAGGGCACATTTAGCTCCTCCATGTGATGCCTGATTTATATTTAGAAACCCCTCTATAATAAAATTAATTCAAAACATATAGAAGGTGCTTGGTTTGCGATTAGAATCTAAATAAAATCAAAATGAAAATTGGAATGACTTAAAATCAGAATAATAATGATCAAATCTTTCGAAGTGCTTGGTTCGTGACCGTAATCAGAATTGAAATGAAAATTTAAATCTATAGAGAAGAGTAGAGATTGAGTTTTATACAGATAAGATCATTCTCATCCCACTCTAAAATTGAAATCGAATAGAATTTTTTTCAACCAAACGGTTGGAACGAGAGTATTCATTCTCATTTCAATTGCAGATCCATATTCTTTCTAATCAAACATTTCATATAGTTAATTTGTGGATGAAACATTTCTATCAACATTCCATATAGTTAATTTGTGGATGAAACAAGGATATGAATGTACCATACTAAAATATAGATTCTTTAATGCTCCGTGATCAACAAAGCATGGACCCATGATCTAAAAGGATAAAGTATAATGTGACATCCAAAAGCTTCCCCCAAATTTCTTGAAATGTTATATTTCTAGCAAAAGTTGGAAGCACCGGGTCACTTTTGAGCACATTTTAAGAAAAGCACTTTACGCGCCCACCCCGTGTAAAAGTTTTCAGTTTCCCCAAGCCCCATCATCCAAATCCATAGGCACAAGAATAAATAAAGGAATTTGCTTGTTTTAAAAATTCACCGTACAAATTACAGTATTAAGCAATCCCACGCGTGTCAGATTCGTTATCTTAAACGCCGGATCCAGTTCTCAACGTTCCAATTCGCGAAACCCAAAAAATCTGTGCACGTGTCGAGCTCCTGATGGCTCAAGAAGGCACTGCATGCGATCTAAATTTAGCGTCCAATCCTGTTCACTTCTTGTCTTGTCCGTAACCAAGAAAAACCCTAAAATTTTGAAAAAAAAGAATTGATAAAAAAGGGACGGGCTCTGCTTTCTCGTTTGCGCTTCTCTTTCTCCTTATCCGTGGAAAGGACGAAGGCAGCGTGGGGGAATCGGAAGCGTTGCCCCTTTCTTGGAATAGGGAGAGCCAGTGTATTAAAGGAGGAGGAGGTCCGGTCACCGCCCCTCCGCCGGTTATCTTGGGATCACCGCCGCCTCCGTGGGATGACGAGAGCCAAGCGGCGACCATGAATCAGAAATCGGATCCCGGCCCCCTCTTCAGCGGCGGCGGAATCAGGCACATCCCCCAACCCCCTCCCCCTCTCTCTCTCGCTCTCCTTCGTTTCTATTTTTGATTGGACTCACGAGGTTTTCGTTTGCTTTTCTGGTGAATTTTGTTTTTTCGGTTATGAATTTGTTGCATTTATTTAGATTTTTTTTTTTTTGGAGGATTGGATTTTGGACATGGTCTGCTTTTGTTAATGATTTTCTTCTTCTTTTTTTTTTTTTCACTTCTTTTGAATGTAAAAGATAGTTTGATCTTGTGGGCCTAAAAGTATGAAATTTGTTAGAACTGAGATTGATATTCTGGTTGGATATGGGAGTGACTTGAAGGGGACTAAACAAGTCAATTCCAAGAGAGAGAGAGAGAAAAAATAAAAAAAACTTGTTTTGAACTCGAAGCAGTCTTTGTAGTAGATATGTTGGAAAAAGTCTATTATTTGGGACTTTTCTAATAGAACATTCCGACCATTTTGGTCGCAATGATGTTAGCTTGCCGATCTTTCATCTCCGGGTTCTCAATCGCATGAGAAATATTTTATATGCCTTGTCCATTTCAGATGTGTTGTTTTATTTAATGGTACTGAGCCTCCAGAAAATTGCATTATCTATATTTGATCGTCAGTTATGCTTTCCATTGGGGTGGAATGGGTAACGCAATTGACTATCACACCAAATTTACATATCTGATCGAGAATTTATTTATGATTTCATGGGGACAGTAATATTCAAAAAATGTTCTTTTTGGTTGATAGCTTCCTCATTGGATCCAGAAATGGGAGGTTCAGTTATGGATATTCCGCTTTTAAGGGTAAAAGAGCATCAATGGAAGATTTTTATGAGACAAGGATAGCAGAAGTTGATGGTCAGATGGTTGCATTCTTTGGTGTATTTGATGGTATGATTAAATTTCTTCTCATATGCCTTTTAGAATGTGTACTTTGATTAGATAATTTTTTGAAAAACTTGCAGCTGAGTGCTTAAGTCAGTTGTAAATGGGATTTTGATAATATTATATTCTGTTTAATGTCTTACCATTGTCTGGTTGCCCCCTTGCGTTTTGAAAATTAGATGTATGGTAAGGTCATGGAGATTTTAGACTTGTTATGTTACTGGTATGTTCTCTTACTTTCTCTTTCTTGGTTTATATGTATACACCTATGTAGGCCATGGAGGTCCTCGAGCTGCAGAATATTTAAGGATCCACCTTTTCAAAAATTTAAGCAATCATCCAGATTTTATTAAAGACACAAAGTCAGCTATTGGTCTGTGGTTGGTGTATTTAAGAGCTGATTCTTTCTTCTTGCCTTATTTGCATTTCCCCTTGAATGTTGTGTTTTACCTTACATTTAATAATTTTTTTATTTGTCACAGTTGAAGTTTTTAGACAAACAGATACTGCTTATATTGACGAAGAAAAAGGTCAGCAGAAAGATGCTGGTTCAACCGCATCAACTGTCCTTTTGTTAGGTGATCGACTTTTTGTTGCAAATGTTGGAGATTCCAGAGTAGTGGCATCCAGATCTGGCTCAGGTTAATCTTCCTCTTTCTGAAACAGTAGAAAATGAGATTGATAAATTCTGGAGTAATTCAGTGAAAGGTGACGCAATAGAGATGTAATAAAACTATTTTCTTGCATGCATTGGAAAAACTACTAATTTATTATGACATGGCCATAATCTTTTGTAAGTTTTGCATTTGCTTGCTAGCTATATCACAACAGACCTACAGCCTCCTGTAGTCCTGGTTCTTCCTATAACCATGGAATCACCTTGCATTGTTTCCCCGTGACTTTTCTTTTCAATTTATCATAAATGACATAGTGCACTTTATGGTTGGACTACTGAATGCATATGTTTTTTGACATAGCTATTACAAGCACACACTGATATTGCTTGAATGCTAGGTATCATAAATGACATAGTGCACTTTATGGTTGGACAACTGAATGCATATGTTTTTTGACATGGCTATACAAGCACACACTGATATTGCTTGAATGCTATTGTTTTTATCATCATCATCATCTCTTCTTATTCTTTTCCTGTGATTGAATAGTTTGGTTAAATATTTAAGCAAGGTTATTTTTAGGTTCTAGTGACAGTTAAGCACATTATAGAGATCTAAATATGCAGAAGCTACTATAACTAACTTGAATATGTGTTTGTGTTCAAAGGCGCACACATAAAATAAACAAATAAATAATTAAATAGATAAAAGAATGATATTCTAACAGTGCAAATCATTATAGGAGAAATGGAGTTTAATGCATGTTTGATCTCCCCATAACCTCCAGCACTGCCTGTGGTTATTTTTACTCTGAATCATTGAGTCTGTGAAGATGCTTTGATTGAATCTCTCAGATTAGCAGATGGATATTCTTGACCACCTTATGGATTAGGTAAACTGATTCTTTGTCCCCCTTCAAATTTGCCATCAGTATGTTAGGTTGTCTAAAAATTGCAACTATTTATACAGGGTTTTTGCTGCTCAAGTTTACAACAATCAAAGTCGTATGCATGTTTTGTTATTGTGTTTATTGTGATAAAATCAGGCGAAAAAATATCTGGCTTCTGTACTGACACTAATAGCAGGCATTAATTTTTTTCATACATTTTTTTTGCTGACAAGTGATAATTATGCTTCATACCGCAGCAATTCCACTGTCTATTGATCATAAACCTGATAGGTCTGATGAGCGTCAACGAATTGAAAATGCAGGAGGATTTGTCATATGGGCAGGTAAAGTTTTATATTTATTTGACATTTATTGATCTTTATTTTTTTTATTTTCTTACTTCTATGGGCTCACAAACTCATTGACTATGATTTCTTAAATAATGACGAACTTCTCCAGGCACTTGGCGGGTTGGTGGTGTTCTTGCTGTTTCTCGTGCATTTGGAGATAAATTGCTTAAGCCATATGTTGTTGCTGAACCAGAAATTCAGGTACTTAGTTTAAAAATGTTTGTTTACACTGCGATCTGTGGGGAAAAATTAGTAATACCAATGAATAAACAAAACCTAAGTTGCTTTCCTTATGGCTACCAGCGATGTATACCAAAAGCTAAATCCTTCTCTACCATATGTTGGATGTTAAATGACTTGTACCCTTTAATCTACTTCAGAGTATCCAAGTCTACGTGGCACAACTTATGTATGAGTAATGTCGTTCAGGTAATGGTTGTGAAGAAAGAGTTTCTTTGGGACTAGAAAAATCTTACAGTTAGACATGCACCCGCACTTAACAGTCACCTCCCTTCCCATGCAAAATAGGTCTGATTTACACCTCTCAAACGTAAAATTATTCATGCTATGGTTTTTGTTTGCCTCTAAAGAAATAGTAATTGTGCATCTCCCAAAATCAATATAGATTATTTGACCATATTTTAGCTTAGGAGTGAGATGTTCTCCTGTGTTACTTGATGTAAAGATTTATGAGTTGGAGAAATATACATGGATGTTGAAGAATGAAGGTACCAGTGGTAGGTAAAATGATCATTAATCTTTAAATGCTTGGTCTAGTCCATTGAAGATTGAACTCTTCTTAGTAGAGTGACATGCTTGTTGGCCTGAGCGGCTGTTAAAACTTGTTATGGACTGCTTCCACTATGACTTCTGATATAGTTCAAATATACGGTGCTACTAAATGGGGGAACTGGGTCATGACAAGTTATCTTTAATTGTAAGCTGCTTGAAGTGCAGATCAGTTAAATTATTTTTACTAGCCCTAATTTAAAATTGGAATACTTAACAAACCAATTGGTCACTTTTTAACATTGATTTGTTATGTTGGTTTCATCACTGTATATACATTACTTGGTTTTAGCTTCCAAGCAAAGAGTGCGTTAAGTCTTAGGCTACATAGCTTTGATAGCTTTATAAATCACAAACATATGGTACAGGGCCTAAAACCCAGTTTGATGAATTTTCTTTTACAATTAGTTTCTGGCACTCTGAGTTTTGCAGACTTTGTACACAAATAATATTCTCCTCTTAAACCCGGCTTGGACATGTGCTTGGAAAGTTAATATGTAAAAACTTAAAATGTGGATTACTTGTGAGCCTCGAATATGTAGAGTCTTTCATCACAACGTGCATGTATATGGTAGGACAGTTACAGATGTAAGTGGGCAAGGTGACCCAAATTAAATCTTAACCACTGGTTTGGTGTATGAACTTTCAACTTACACCAATTCTGCGATCATGTTCGGTATGGCTTTAGCATAACTGGATCCAGCCTAATCTGACACTCTTAAAGACAATTAAGTTCCAAGTTTGCTTGTAGGTCATGATACTTTTTGTTAGCATAAAATTGATTGACAATTCGACCTAACTTGACTATGTTAAATAATGAATTGGATCAGCATTAGATCTTATAACTGAAGCCAAATAGGACTAGATCTAGGGCAAGCAAGTCTCCTTAGCAGGCCTCACTCTCATGGACATAAATTTAATATGTACAAGTGGACTCTTCCTGTAAACCAATCCTTGCCAACTATTGTTAGCAAATCAACTCCCCACCCTGTTCTTCTCTCAATTTAAGATTTCTGCATAGCAATTTAAAATGTGCTAAACATGTGAGGTAATATCATGGTACATGTTCTACACTGCATGTAAAGAAGGTCAACCTGATCTGTATATGTAGCATTTACATATTTAGGAAAATAGGATTTGTCCTGAATTTGGGAGTGTTTGAAACATTTAATCAAACAAGGCTATCCTTTAACTCCTCAGATGGAAACAAGACTGTGTTCACCTATATGCTTAATATGTTTGATGAGCAACCATCAGTTTATGTCAACTATAATCAGTTTTATACAGTTTTGCTATCTATACACGAATTTTTTTTCTTTTAAGTACAAGGAATACAAGGATCTTATGCATTTTTCTTTCCATACGCTTAGGAAGAAGATATCAAAGGAGTTGAATTTCTGATAATTGCCAGTGATGGGCTTTGGAATGTTGTATCTAATGAGGTAACTATCCAGACTTCATTTGTTTTTCGTGATATATTTGCTGCCAACATGCTGTATTCGTTGTATTTTAGCTGACGAGAAACTTTATCTTGCCCAAAACTATTTTTGAATATCTTGATAAAAAATGGGTTCTTAGAGGAACTTTAAGTGTTTGGTAGTTGCTTGAAGGTCTTGCTAATTTGTTCTATTATTTTGTGATGATGGAAATTGGGTTTTTTTCTTCTTAAATAAACCTCTCATCTTAGTAAGGCTGAAAGATATCTGTCTATGTTTGATGTATACGAAGTCACCAGTCCTGTTAAATGATTTTTGAGTTTTCTAAGTGTAAATGAGTTTTCATTAGGGAATTATGAAATTTCTTTTTGAGTGCCAGCAGTTATAGAAAATACCCAATTTTTTTCTTATACGATTTTTTAAGCTTCATGCAAAAATTCAAAACATCAAGAACTCTTTATAAATGCACAGTTATACTGCACTAAGGTTTTGCTTATCAGTGAGTAACCTTTGGCTACCCCACTACAGGAAAATCCTTGGCACTGCCCTGCTGTGATGATCACTGATAGGTAGATTATCAATGTATTGTGGAAAGTTGGGCATTGTTATTCTTATGTCAAGCACTGCCAAGGGTCTCAGCTAATTCCTCTCCATGTGGGGAGGCCCAGGGTTTGGATCCTGGTGGTGGCAACTCCACCATATTTCTTTTTTTTTTTAAAAAAAGAAAAAAAAAAAGCTCACTTTGTTACTGAATGTATCAGTGGAACTGTAAAGATCCAACCTTGTTTGTATTGTAGGTTTTGTCCATCCATTTATTATGATGTGTCATTCTCTTTTTTTTCTTATAATTTGTGCATTAACTTAATTTCCAGATGCACAGGCATTGCATATTTGAATATCTCACAAGTCCTTGTTGTTTTATGTCTAGGAGGCCGTGGACATTGTGCAGGGCATATCTGATGCTGAAACTTCTGCTAGAAAACTTATAGAAGAGGCCTATTCCAGAGGAAGCAATGATAACATCACATGTATTGTTGTCCAATTTGACAATTCATGACTGTATTAAATTGTCTAGATCTGTGCCACCCAGAGAAGTAAAACTGATTCTTTACCAGAAAATAGAACTGATCATTCTCTGTGTGGTCCAAGTGCTTGATCTTGCCAGTTTTAATTTAGCCTGCCTGGAGGATCTCAGCTTAACATGCCCGTAGTGTCTGTTTGTTTACTAGCTGACTGCTTTCGAACCAATTCATTGTGCTAACTAGACTTTAGTGTGTTTAATTACCCTTGGCTTGCTTTTGCTCCAGTTAATCATTTGTGGAGCTGTAAAACTCTGAGCTTGTTGAATGTGTCTTATATTAATGTCATGCATTTCTGATCACATTATCTGATTCACCTACAGGGAGAACATAAGCCTTGAAGTTTTCAGCATGCAGGTCAGGTTGCAATGTGACTTTGCGTGTTAATTTATATTTTAATTGATTAGATTAATCAGGTTGATTGATGCTGTCTAGCATGCATGTATGATGATCTAAGTTTATTGTCCTTTATTTTTTTTGGACTTTGTTCCAGGGGTGGCACTCCTTGTTGTCCACCATCACTGCAGCCTTTTCTTCAATGTTCTTCGGCATAACTCTACCTTAAAAATTCAAAAAGTACAATGATTTTTTTTTTTATTTGTATGGATGATAATGAGAAGATAACACTTTGGAAATTCAGATTAGCACCCAATCTTTACATGAATGAGTTTATATCAAATTAAAACAGGCCAAATCCAAGTTCTTTCAATTGGATTGACTCTTTGGGAGAGAGGTACATGTGGATGTGATGTGGAAGGATTGGAGCACCCAAGTTTTTTTTTTTTTTTTCTTTTTAAAATATTTATGTTGGGACTCTTTTTGAAGAAGCAGCATGTACAGAGACAGCTGTCTCAACTATTTTTAAATGATTGCAATCAGTCTGCAACTATCAAATTCGTGAATCTTATATATTGTTTTTGAAATAATAGAAATTTACATTTTGTTTGGATACTTTTTAACATATTTTTGTTCATTGTCTCACGGTTGCTTTTTCTGTATGCACCAAAGACAACTTTTTGTCATTCCAAAGCGATTTCCTAACTTTACAAAATTTTCTTTATAGATTTCACTTCTCACTTTTTAGTGTTTGACGAATGCCTTTGCAATTTTAAAAAGAATATAGAGCGGTACAGTTTGTTAATATTTTTATTTTAAAATAGATTGGACGTCAAGCTGTAATAATACAAAGTCTAAGTTATATGTTCGCCTATATATAATTAAGGTATAGATATTAAATTATATGCTTATTATTTTCTATCTACCTGTCTAAGATCTCTTATTGGACGCTAGATAGGGATGGTAATTTTAGCCTGCCTCGGATATGTGATTCGATCCGGTTAGGAGGGATTTTATCTTGCTCTATTAAAATTGAGGAGGATATGGGTTGTTAAAAAAAAAAAAAAAAAACTCAAAGCGAATTTGGAAGAAGTATAGATAATGGTATGTCTTGTTTTACGTTCAATTCTATATAATTTTAATTCAATTTTTTTAAAAAAATTATTATTATTTTATAGTTTTTATATGACAAGTCTTGTTCAATCTATTTGATCTGATTTTTTTTTACCTATCCGATCCGATCTGGACGTCTGTTTGACTCAATCTGATCCAATTTGAGATGGACACGGATAGGTATAGACATCAGAATTTTTAATCATGAGATGGATATGGATATTGATCAGTCCAATCAATATTCGATCCATTGCTATCTCTAGCACTCAATGTGCTTAGTTTATTAGTTCATTAATATTTTCAATAATTTTTTAATCATTTGACAAAATTTTCACCGTTTAGGATAGATTCCAGAAGTGTGATTTTCCGTGGTTCTCGACGGAAAAAACAAAATGAAATCTGTGCCAACTCTGATCTGGTGAATCTTTTAAGACCCCTGCATCGGCCGGTGCGAAAAATGTCGTCCATTGTCGACAATCTTGGTCAAATATGTTCTGTGGATCTAGGAATAAACGAGAACCTCGGCCAGCCGAATATCGGACACTTCGCGCTATGGACAATGCATGGGTCATCGGTTTCTTGCGTTTGGAGCAGAATCATGCATGGACGGGGCCGGCGAAGGTCCCATCTGCTATTCAGTTCAGTTGGTCATCACCCATCTTGTCCATTATTATTATTTTTATAAGCCTCCACTTTTGATAAACTTCCAGCTAAGAATTGTTTTCCTTTTTTTTTTTTCTTTCTTTCTTCGAGAAAACAACTTTATCTACTTTTTGTTCCTCCTTTCCAAAGCAATTTTATCCCCTTCTTTTCTACTTTTTATTCTCCTTTCACTTCCCAGATCATTATAAGTGGACGTGTATATTAAAAAAGAGGGAAAAAAAAAGGTCCTGAATTTATTGAGAGAGAAATTTAGTCTAATGCAGGCTAAACTCATGTAGTTGATATCCAACCCCAAGTGAGTTCACTAACTAGCTGACAATTGCCATATTGGTAAAATTCATATGATAAAAGTGAAAATTATGAAACTCGATATATAATTTGAGGGTTTATCCCGCAATCTAATTTACTCTTGAAAAAAATATTTTCAAATTTTGATGATGAGAAGAAAACTAGATCTATTTTTGGTTAGCGGTCTTCATTTACTAATCCAACCACCACATGTCCGCTTGCCCTATTTTCATAAAAACATGCTATTAATTATCACTTTATCACAAAAAAAAAATCTCATACAATGTGGTACGTCATAACTTCATAATTTGATCAGTTTGTTATAGATCGCATAGCGCAAAATGCTCTAATTTTGTTGGTGTGAGAAATTTGATGGCGATGACCTACAGGATAATTTAAACAACTATACAATTTACCTAATATTTTCGTTCTATGAGTAAATAAATGTATGCCTCATATCCATACCACTTGTTTCACATATTGCAATGATATAGTCATCAATTTATATGACTTTCAAAATATATGCCGGCAGTCTTGGTTAATTCCAAGGATTATTCAACAGATAAGAAGATGCTTCGATGAATTTCCTCGGTTGATAATTGGATAATGTAGCCCAAGAAGATATGTCCTTGCTGCCAAGTGGTCCCCCTGAGTGCTTCCCCCAGTCCCCTCTTAAATTTTCGTACCAGCAGAAGACATGGCTTATTTTTAGCCGGTTGGAAAAAGGTGGTCATACCTGATGGAAGGTGATATTGTGATTGGGGGGGGGGGGGGGGGGGGGTCTAGGGCTGTACAGCCTGCATTAATAGGACGGTACACTTGATCTATGGTCCCTTTCACTGTCTTTCTTTGCCCGCCAAAGGGAACGTTACCTAACACATGGCAGGGTCTACCCTGCAACAATGAAAGTGGCAGCTAATAGCCATTCAACAAAGGTTTCATAGCCCACCGGTGGTCTTCATCTCCTTTGGAAAGAACCATGTTTCAATCCCGTGAAGGCACGTAAAAGTTCGTTTTTAAAAGATATCACAAAACCCAGCCGCATGATTCTTTAAAACTAGAAAGGAAGTAGTCTTGGAACTTCGGATTTGTACTCGGGAAATCCCAGATAGCACCACCCATAACGCGAAATCTTAATACCCCTCGTCTCATATCCTCGTAGAAACGATGCAACCCAACTGGATTCGTCACCATTTCCATGCACATCATTTTCACAAGCTATACAATGCAGAAGTAGAAGCTTGGAATGCCGTCTCTGAACGTAGAAATTGTTGTCAGTTCCACTCCTGCAGAGGATCGAAATGTTTGTTTCCTTCTATCATTGCATATTTACAAGATGTCTTGAGAGGCAAAATACCCACCTAATGACAATTACAAGAATTAATATACCTGCCTTCACAGGCATAAAAGGCTTGTTAAGTTCTTGTATTCTAGCTCTGATCCCCCAATTGCATGAGCTTATAATCTCTTAATTTGTTTCCATATATGCAGCAGACATCATACCATGGAGGTAGGACTCAGAGACTCATTACACAACATATTTTGATTTGTTGCTGGGCAACAGAGACCGTACTCAATACAGCATGTATTGAAACTACACTGCATTGTGAGAATTACGACCCCCCTGGGTCCTCACCCCACATGGATCTCAGCAGCGCCCTGGCCTGCGTCTTGGCCCTGGGGCTGCATTGGCTCTGGAGCAGCAGCAATAACTGGATCAATAGCCCGGCATTCACCGCCTCCATCCGCACCCGTGCCGAGCTGCAGCACATGATCAGCAGCGATCCGACGGCGTGCTCGCTCCCTTCCTGATCAGAGGACACTCTGAAGACCAGCTTCACAAGGACTTGCACCGCGTTCAGGTTCTCAATCACAGCCTTCTTGCCAGCCTCCAGTCCCAGCAGAAGCTCCAATGTGGCCAATGCCCTGCAGCACTCTTTTGAGCAGAATTCAGTGATAAGTATGCAATGAGGCCATCCACAGCGCCTTCTTGTATCGCATGGCTTCGATTGGCTTCCAAGGAACAGATTGCGGAGATAGCTCTAGCTGCAGCTTCCGCCGCCCGGGCATCGGATTTGTCATGCAGAAGGGAGACTAGAACTCGCAAGACCCGTCGCAATTGGGCTATATGATGCAAAGCTCTTGTGTACAGGAGATGTGGCGATTGCTTCCAATAGATGGCAGAAGCCGGTTTTGATCTTCAAGTTGCCCAGTTCCAACAGAACCACTAATGAAGCCAGGTGGATCTCATTCTTGAGCATGTTGAGGGAATCCAATTGGGTGGATGGAGAGAGAGTTAGAACGCAGTCGAGGGCCAGTTGCACGAGCTCCGAATCGGCAATTCGGGGAGTTTGGAAGAGCAGCTGGAGCAGCAGAGGGAAGAAGCCTAATTGGATCAAGCAGGCCCGTCCTATGTCGGACTCCACCGATAGAATTCTGACCTTCTTGAGTGCTTCGAGCTTCGCCGCACGTGTGGCGTTGGGAGATTGAAGGCTTTGCTTGAGAGTGGACAATGAGAGACCGCCGTCGGTGATCGGTCTGGTCGGCTTCTGTCGAGAATTGAGATCGGGGCCGGTGAGAAGCCACTGATCGATGAGGTGGCGGAGAGTGTGGTTGGGGACCAAGGTGGTGTCATGGAGCCTCTGCATTGTGACCGGGCATGTGAGGTTCCCGTCGGCGAGCCATTTCTCGATGCTCGGCCGGTCATAAGTTTGGCCGGTGCTGAGAGTGACTGGATCGGTGAACAGATCCAGGCTTATTGGGCATCTGAACAAATGAGGGATGCTCATCTTGTTCTCTTTGAATACACACTCCAAAAGTATCACAAGAAAGAGGAGAAGCCAAAAAACTTAGTTATGGAGTTGATAGGATAATGCCTTGCGTTCAAGTCCATTAGGGAGACACAATGAGAGGGAGAGAAATGGGGAGGCCTTAAAAGGCTTCAAGCAGAAGGGAAACAATAGGATATGGAGAGACAGAGGAAAAGTCCTACAGCAGAAAAAGAAGAAACTGGATGAAAGATGGGCTCTAGTGGCACTCACTCTCATGTGTTTATATGATGGAAAGGGTGTGGTAGTACCCAAAAATGCTGGGATGAGGCACTTCAGCACCAGAATCCAAAGTTCTGATGACACTTCAAATCAAGAGGGGATGGGGAAAAATAGGGGAGTTGTTGGGTTCCTGTCCGAAGCTGTACACAGCCTGAGACCTCTATTTAAGAAGCAGTGCTCTGGCTAGTAGCAAATCAAGGAGAAAAGAAGAGCTGGTAATAGTACAAGGAAAAAAAAAATTAGCAGGATGAGGGGGAAAATGGGAGGTGGGTCTCCAAAGCCTCTGCTGTCAAAGAAAACGAGATAAAAAGGCAGAACATGAAGAGGGTTTTTCGAGTGTAGGACACTGTTTTGGCCGGTTAACAGACAGAAAAGAGGCAGGCCATCTTATAGGACCAGAAGGAAATAGAAATTGGAGCTGAGAAAAATCCCATAAACAGAGAAAAGTAGAGATGGTGTTCTCAGTCAAGATTTCTAGAGACATTGAAGACAAAAAACAAATCAAGCATCTTTGGAAAGATGAAATAATAGCTGGCAGGGGAGGAAAATAAGAGTCATGATTGGATAACCTTGGAATCCATGAATTATTCCTTGCAGCATTTAGACTGCTATTGATCAAAGATGCAAAGAGACCAAAGTTAGGGGGAAAGGGAACTGAGGAGTGGGATCTTAGTGGGGAGGATTCATCTGAGAGCACCAGCATCCAAACAAAAGAGGAGGCAATTGGATGTCCTTATCTTAGGGAAGGAGCATGAGGCTATAACCACTATGAAATAATGGGACAAATGAGCTACAAATCCCCACTCTGCATCTATTTCTTTTTGGACAAACTCTGCATCTATTTTTGGCCAGTCAAACTTATCTATTTAGACTATTTCAAAAAAAAGGGCTCTGATCACATCTGTCCATCTGGAGAGAGAGAGAGAGAGAGAGAGAGAGAGAGTCATGGTAGTCACAAGACTCATGAGAGGGACAACTAATATCCAGAAAAACAATTCCAGCCACAGAATAAATGGTGGATATAATGCTTGTCAGAAGAATACCATTGAGGTACTCTCAGGATTAGGATGCTAACCCAAAGCCTACCAGGTAAAAACAAAAGTAGAGCAATACAGGTGATTATAGTTTTAGAAGATTAATCTTGAAGTCAGCCTCGAGCCATCCACATTAATAGATTATTGTGTTAGGTAAAAAACATGGTTTATAGATTAATAAAGTTCTTGTTAGATGTAAAGACCCTGTAGCTACGCCTAGAATAAAATATTGGAGTTACCTAATAAGTGATGTTTGGGTTAATGGCCCATCCTTAGAAAGTTGGGGGGAAAGAAGCAGAAACATTATTTGTGTGGGACTAGTTATGACCTACAGCTAGGGGTTTAAATGGGTTAAGATTCTGTGGGAATCATGCAGGATATGAATCTGAACCCCACAGAGAAAGTAAGGCACAATCCATGAACATAATTTGGTAGGTAAGACCCAAACTTGAATCCAATTAGTGATTAGGTTTCGGTTTGTGAATGAGATTGGGTGATGTTCTTTCCTTATTTTTATGAGACAAAAGAGCAAAAGGGGTTGCTTTGAGCTTGTCACTTTCATTAAGCTTGTTATATACAGGTCTAGTTTATCTAGCAAGATAAAGTATGAAGTTTCAAGTCTAAATCACTCATTTTATTTTCATTCTTTTACTTTCTTATGAATAATTCGCTTCGGAAACATGCTGATGTATGTTGGTGGTCACCAATTCCTTCTTATCTGTTTCAAAATTGATGGTGATCTTTTTTGACAAGTCAAAGGTAGCGGCTGGTGAATTATAAAATTAGATGTTGAAGTGTAAACAAAGTGCAAAATGTTATGCCATGTATTTATGAAAGCCGTCGATGATTTGTCTGAAATGAAAGCTTTTGATTCTTTTGTGAAGGATTAAACAGGTTGAATATTGACTTTCAACATTTGCTTCATTGGAAAAGTTAGGAATTTCCTATTATTGACTATGATCAATTAAATTTCTTGCTTGACGCATCAATTTTTGAAGATGATCTCAGTGTTTGAGCTTAAGATATCAACAAACCTATTCAAATCTAGTAGTGGCGTATAATTCAGTCTTCACACTGTGTCCTTACGAAAAGTTTTTCGCAAGAGAACTCTCAACAAATACTCTTTGTAGCCAAATAATGCATAATTTGTCTGTTAGAGAATATGGGAAACTCGAGCGATGATATTCTTTTAATCACAATTTATTTCAATAGTATTCTTTAATTGCAATAATAATTAGTTTGAATTGTTATGTCACACATCTGATGTTATGAGAGCTCATTCAAATACTAGAGATATGTTCTATTCTGCAAATCTTATAAAAGGCACCTCAGTCAAACATCTAGGGACCCACCTATTTGGTATGACCAGTTTAATCCTGAACTAATGATTCTGGTTGATCTGGACTTGTTAAAAAGGAAAAATGAGCTGAGATGAATATGAGGTTTAAAAGTAATCAAGATATATTTGAAAGTATGTCAAATCAAACAAATCACATGAAATCTATTTTGTCATAATATGCCTGAACAAATTGAGCTTCATCGATGTCGACCGCTAAACTTTTCACTAATCAACTAAACCACTGTCAAGATTGAACAGTTCGGAAACTTGCGCCCCCCCTAATCAACCCAATCACCGAGCAGTTTACAACAAAATGGATCAACAAATGAAGGCCAAGGTCTTATTTCTAAAAGGAAAAATATTTTGATGTATATTATCATTAGATGTTCTCTTTGATCATCAATAATGATTTTGAATAAATATAATTAACACCATTAGACTCATTGGAATCGAAACTCTCCTCCTATTTACATTTGAAAGCTGTGGTCTTGGTGTCCCACACCCAGAGAGGGCAATCAACCAGCTGACTGGCTCGCCAACTGTGTTTGTAATAGTGATCAAATCCTTAGGGACCATATCCAATGCCCATCTTAAGAGTTAATGCCGTTACTTACGGCTGATAGCTATGGAGGTATCTTTCATGACTTTTAATTCCATTTTGAGACTTGTCCCCCCACGTTACGTGCAAAAGGGGGAAAAGTGGGGAAAAAAATTATAGCCACATCAGCACTTTATATAATGAAATAACTCTAGTTAATCAATGGAGAATGCCATTGAAATTAAAATCATCAACTATGACCTTAATTACTTTTTCCTGTTAGAAGACAATTTACACACCCAATAGGATGGAATGATGGATGTTTTCCTCCACAACAAATCCATGGCATGAAGAAGATCTGTTCCACGTGAAGCACTGGTCTATGATGTAGCTAGTTTGATCAATGAGGTGGTAACAAGCCAAAAAATTGTCAAAGTCTTCAAAGAATGATTAATTTATATTTGTACAATTATTAATGAAAGATTGGACTGGTGAACATGTATGAGGTTAATTTGATACCCACCCAATGGGTAAAGAACTGCTCATGGCATCGAAAATGGTCTGACCATCATCATCATCACCCCTAGATTTTGAATTCAAATGGCAGACAAGATAGTGTTCAGAAAAAAATCAAAAGGGCCCTGCGGTCCAAGACTTCTCCCACCATTTTTATTAGCCTTATTATTGCGCCACCCTCCTCCCCACCACCTTTGCCTGCCGTCCACATCCAAAGTTCCTTGACCGCATATACCCAAAATTTGCGGTGGAGTTGGCCAACAACTTGTGTGGGTCTCCGCATTGGACGTGGATGGTGGCCTGAGATATATATATAAAAATATGCGACCATCTCTTCTCAAGGATAGAAACAAAAGCTTTCTCGGATCAAACCAACAACTATAAATCTAGACAAGGGATTGACAGAGTTAGTTACCATCAGTTCATTTATTCGTGAAGGCAGTTGTATACAGTATTCCTGAGAGCAAAAAGAAAACAGGGAAAGCTCACCAAGCATGGAGGAGAGAAGAAGAGGAAGAAGAAAAAGGAATCCATTAGGTTTGGTGGTTTACATCATTGTGTGGACTATGGAGCTTTGTTTTTGGGTACCATGACACTATGTTGGAGAGTTAAGACGTGGTTACAGGACAATAAATTCAAAAAGGGGCGAATGAGCTCATGATTTCACTTATTTTATGGTTTATAGGCCAGGAAAAATTAATTGGGATAGGAGACAATGAAAAGGCCAACTTATCTCCGGGTCAAAATTAGAGTCTTTATCACATGCACGTGTTGGGGCTTTGGATTAAAGTTTGGTCCAATTAGAAACTCTTTTGGGTGGGGACGTCTTTGAAGAAGGAATGGGACGTGTGTGACTAATTCTGCAGTGGCTGCGAAGCGATTACAACCCCACCCTCGCTAAATCTCTCCCAACGCCAACAAATGCACTTTTGGTCCCGCTTGCAATGAGCTTGAAAGTGAACCAGCTACAGCTATATTCAGTGCATGATTTAATTCACCCTCTCTCCTTTTTTTTTTTTTTTTTTTTTTTTTTTTTTTTGTTGATTCGAGACGAGACGAAGATTGCTATTGTATTTTTCAGTTATTATATTGCAATAAGTATCTTACTTATTAAACTTCTTATCATAATAAAATTATACTGCTATTTCAATAAGCTGGTATGGTGACCTGTAACCAACTTCCTGGGACAGCTTTATTTTAGTCCTTTAAATATAATTCTTAGATTTGCCCATCCATCGATTATAATATTATATTTTCACTATTTAATATATTTGAAAAAGAACATCTCATTAGTATGGGGATAATGAAATTCTCTGTCTCATCGCATATATATTTTTATTATTGATTGATTTGTTTATTTATTTTTCAGAAGTCATGCCACTTTATACTCCCTCTCATGCGCATCTCACGTACATTAAATATTTCACATTTTTTAGTGATGAAACCATTTCATATTTATTGAATAAATAAATAATGAATGAATGTAATGAAACAATAATATATAATAGAAAAAATAATTAGAAAGAAAGAAAAGTAAAAAAAACCCCTCACAGACCAAGCATCCAGATACAATTCAAAAGACAATCTAACCCACAAATAAAAAAGAACCCCCTCCCATCATGAAATCACAAATCCAAGCAGCTAACCTCCATTGGTCAGAAAAAGCAAACCCTAAATATCTGGCATGCCTGTTCTATTGCTGCTGCATCTCACGTGCTCAGTCAGTAGCCTTGGCCTCTGCCATTTGCTCTATTGCCCCTCGGGTTTCTGCACCCAACTTCTCATAGCCAACGACCCAGTATCTCCCATCACCTCAACAACCACACACTCGTCTCCACGATCAATGCCTTGCCGTCGCAATCTTATCCTTGTCAGTTCAGTTTCAAATTGCCTTATTTTCCCAACTCTTATCTTATATCACCCTCATTGAATATGAGACATTAGAGTCGATCTCCAAAAAAATTGATGAGAGAGAAATTAATCTAAAGATCTATATAATTGATCATGATCTATAAAACTAAAAACGAATGAATATGTATATATATAGTCAGATTAGAATCAAATTGATCAGATTTGGATTCAGATCTGATCATATTAAAATTCTATAATAGAAGTTCTATATCGACGATCCAAATCATTGAAGATGATCTATACTTCAAAACTACTTGCACACAAAAAATTATATGATTTGAAAACTCTTAACCTATGCATCAAGTAGTCAAAAGTTGAATAACCTAAATAAAATTGAATTAGGTATATATTTTAGTCACTTGATGCATAGGCTAGAGATCTTCAAATTATATAATTTTAGATGTGCAAGCATTTTTGAGATGGTAGCTCACATCCAACGATTTGGATCATTGATGTAGAACTCCCATTGTCATCTCATTATCTAATTTTGATCTGATCGGATCTAAATTCAAATTCGATCGATCTTATCCAAACCTACTCCTATATACACACACAAAGCAAATACAAAACTGATGATTCCACTGATATGTTATAAGTTTTGGTCACCATATATGATTTAGAATAACCTCAAACTAACAACCAGCGGGCAATACTATACCGTCACGTTTGCATTCCTTTTCAACATTGAAATTTAAGAAGGTATTTTTCTCTATTGTTTAATATAAGTATGAAATAAATTGTGAAACTCTCACCATTTTTAAAAAAATAAAAAAATTATAATCTAATTAATTAAGAACATAGCAACAACAAACGAGTTACTGAACAACTAGGCTCACGAGCTAACTAGAAACGCGTGGTCCATCCAAGCACTCGGCACCAGTTTCCAGACTCTTTTACACTTTTTGATAGCTATATTGCGGTCCCATGACATAGACCCGGCGTAAAGGACCGTGCCCATACCTTGTGGGCCCTTGAATCTACTGTTTATGATACGTCCAGCAAGGACAAGGGAGTTTTGTCATTGGCCTGCACGTATTTGGTACGCTGATACCTCTGTATTTTATGTTCACCAATGGTCCAGTACAACTGTACTTTTTATAATCGATGCAATTGTATAGGCACCGGGAAAAGAGCTCCATGAGAGAACTTTTGGCTCTTGGACATTCTAAGTGCACAGAGCTGCATTCTTTAGTTTGGTGGGTGAGGTTCAGATCTTGCCGTCTTTGATTAGCAATTGATCTACACATCATCTTGACCTAAAATTTGCATCGGATCAATATAATCTTGTTCCATGTATTTTTACCATCTCCTATCATATTGTATATGATACTATCATCGGATGATATCAGTATAGGATCTAATATCGAAATAACAAATTTTTATTTGATCATTGTAATATCTCTAAGGTTTATCAGACGAGCATTGACTTTGTTACCATGATATCTATTTGGCCATGATGATGCCCCCCAGGTTCATCATATGAGCGTTAGACTTTTGTCACCATGAGAGTAGAAGCTAATTTTAAAACCAAATGACATTTTTGGTCACGGTGCTGATATGATACACGTGACTCCCAATTAGGTGCCAGACTTGGCCTGTTCATTGGAGCACATATCAAAACTGATCCTGTTTCCTAGGAAATGATCGGACTTGATTAATACACCAGGATCCAACCTGACAAAGTTCTGAGTTGGTATAGTTTAATTATATGAAATGGTATCCCAACATGACTCCATACAGGGAGAATAGTGTTCGGCATGTGGGAAAGCATGCACCATCTCCCACCCACCCCAAAGAGGAGGCATATACATTATACAATCAATATATGTTAAAAATATAAATGTTCATCCTTTGCTAGGAATCTGAATTCTTGCATCAAGAACATAACTTGTGCATTAATATGCCACTTCTGCTCGGAAGCAGGAGGCTTTTATTGAATCTTTGGGTGCATTTCGTATTCTTGTTTTGTGCTCGATTGGATGAAAGAATTTTCTCTTTATTTGTTGTTTTTGTTCATCCGGATGTGCCAAAAAAGTTGTTGACCAATGAAAAGGATGGCAAGTCAAAAGGCAACGAGATGGATAGCTGCACGGGCATGCCGCTGGAGTTAGGATAGCCAGAGAGTGGTATAAAGATATGAAGATAGTGGGGATTCAAGTGTCTTGCTGTCAAAGATTTTCACCATCATTACACTATCGTTCGTAGCAGATAGATTTAGATAAAAATAAAAGTGGAACTTGAACTACGATAGAAGAAGTATAAATTAACACTATTTCTAAAGTAAAATCCTACTAATAAATAAATTAAACTAAGATAAAGAATATATATATCGATATATTGCACGTCGATGGATCAAGGATATAATTTTGCTTATTTATACTATAATAATAATAATTATCTATTTTTATGGTTGCTACGTATATCTAACTTCCTTTTCTGCAATTTGAATAACTAATGTTAGTTATCCATTCACTACTCTATATTTGTCAAAACAATTATTTTATATGAGCTGTCAAACCGATAATTATATTTCGATGGCCTTGGTTTATCCAACGTGCTTATGCTAGTTGTTTCTCTCTATAGATCTATTTGGTTGGAGGTAATCTGGCATGAAAAAATAAATCCCATATCAGATTATCGTATTTGATATGAAAAATAAAAGAAAGAGATGGTAAAAAAAATTGATGAGCCCTATATTTATTTTTCGAATAGAGAAATAAAATAAATACTATGAAGGATTGGTATTTAGTAAATTTTGGAGTGATAATAATCCATACTTGACAAAAATATTCTAATAAAGCTACATATGTAATAATTAAATTTATTCTAATATCTTTCTAAATTTATTCAATAAAAAATTTTGATAAAAAAATTAAGATGGAGATAGGATTATGTAAATAGTTATATAATTATAGTCATTATATCAAAACTTATTGGAGATGATAATGCTATCATAATATTAAAAAATTATTTTATGTTGAAGGATATATTTGTAAATTTAATCATATTTCTATATAGATTTACCTCCAATCAAACGTAATAATTTTTTTTCAATATCTTCCATAGTAATTTTTTCATCAGCCAAATATAGTAAAAATTATTTTTTTTATAATTATTTTTTTAAATAAATAATTTTTAAAAATTATCAAATTATCCCATAATCTGACGTATCCCAATTAAACAGAATCTTAATATCTCAGAGACCGATTCAGTTGCTTCAATCTATTTCTTGCATCGATCGTCAGACTCTATATGTTTTATATTATGATTGATCATCAGACTCTGTATATTTTATATTACGGTTGATCATTATCAAGTCTTTGAACATAATAAATTAAATACATAACAAAAACAAACAAGTTACCAAACAACCAGGCTCACGAGTTTATCAGAAAGGCATGACCCATAAGTACCGAGCACTAGTTTCCACCTTCCAGACCCTTTTACGATTTATTATTCTGCGGTCATGTGACAGTCTACGCACTAACGAAGCGTGCCTATATCTCTGTGCGTCCTTGGAACTTCTAGCTTATGATGCATCCAGCAAGGACAAGGGTATTTTGTTATTGGCGTGTACGTATTTGGTACGTTGATACTCTTGCATTTTACTTTGTCCAGCACAACTGTGCTTTGTACGATTGATACAACCGTATAGGCACTGGGAAAAGAGCTCCATGAGAGAACTTTTGGCTCTTGGACATTCTAAATGCACGGAGCTTCATCCAGTTTGCTGGATGAGGTTCTCATCTTACTGTCTTGGATTAGCAGTTGATCCACACATCTATTTGGCCTAAAGTTTGCACCGAATCAATATGCCGATACTGATATTTGATATATCTCATCATCTCATATCATACGGTATATTGATATTTTAATAAGATGATATCAGTATGAAATTTAATATTAAAAAAATAAATCTTGATTTAACCATCATGTACTTTGTTACCACGACATCCATTTGGCTATTGGGATGGCCCCCAAAAGCTTGTCATATGAGTGCTGGACTTTTGTGACCATGAGATCTCGAAGCTAGTTTTAAAACAAAATGACATTTTCGGTTACAGAGCTAATATAATACACGTGAGCCCGAATTAGATGCCAGATTTGGCCTGTTCATTGGAGCATATATCAAGACTAATCCTGTTTCCTAGTAAATGATCAGATTTGATAAATAAACCAGGATCCAACCTGACAAAGTTCTGAGTTAGTATAGTTTAATTATATGAAATGGTATCCCAACATGACTCCATATAGGGTGAATAATGTTCGGCATGTGGGAAGGCATGCAACATCTCCTACCCTGGCTACCCACCCCACCCAAAAGAAAAAGGCATATGCAATCAATATTATATCTAAAAAGTAAATGTTCAACCTTCTGCTGAGAATTCTCGCATCAACAACATAGCTTGTGCATTAATATGCCAGTTCTGCTTTCCTATTTTCATTTTATTCTAGATTGGATGAAAGAATTTAATTTTTGTTTGCCCTTTTTGTCTCGTCTAGTTGCACCAAAAAAATCGTTGACTCATAGAAAGAGTGACGAGTCAAATAGCAATGAAATGGATAGATTTACTGATGACAATCGAAGTTAGAATAGCCAGAGAGCTGATAATTCCATCATGATACCATTATTCGAAGGAGATAGGTTTCAATAGAAATAATGATTTGGTTCTACTTTTTCGAAATAAGAAGTCACCTTTTTCTAGCAAGAAGTAGAAGTTTTTTTTATTTTTTTTTTAAGTAAAGGGGTTTTTGATTCTTACTTCTTGAAAAGTAAAAAAAGTAAAAAAGTGCCGTTTGTTTTTACCTTCTCAAAGTATTAAATAGACTAAAATGCCATTCAATGTATGAACAAATATTTACAAAAATATCAGCTTGACTTTTTTTTTTTTTGAGCTGGTGCTCATAAATCTAGGAGAATTTTTTTTAACGTGTAAAACTATATTAAAAGTGAAAATGATAAATGAAATAGTCTATCAAAATTTCAACAATCAGATAGTACAAAAAAGTATAAGTAGTAATGCAAAACTTAAACATATTAGTAACTTACCACAATCTTGTCACGTCACCATTCATCTGATGCAGTGATGGTGCCATTCTCCTCGTGCCAACCAACTCCATATTGTAGTCTCTTCAAATTTTGATAAATTTTTTAGCCGATTTTCAATGAATCTCAACGATTTTTAAATTGTTTGTTCGTATACTCTTTATTAGTTATTTTCTTAAACTTTGAGGCTGCATTCTTTCAACCATCAGCATTCAAACAAGTACCAGACCTATTTTCTTTCTTTGCTTCACCAATACAAAGATCAAGAAAGATTTTTGAATTCCAATGAGCTGACATACTGAAACATACCAGTAGCAATGTATGTGTGCGTGCGTGA
Organism: Elaeis guineensis; assembly: GCF_000442705.2. Classification (NCBI taxonomy): domain Eukaryota; kingdom Viridiplantae; phylum Streptophyta; class Magnoliopsida; order Arecales; family Arecaceae; genus Elaeis; species Elaeis guineensis. The sequence goes on from NC_026001.2 coordinate 9,318,309, forward strand.
TTTTAGTCTTCAATAGCGAAAGAAAAAAAGTGGTAGAGAAGAAACAAGCATAAACGAAAAAAAAAATGTCAGAGGAGAAACAGACAAAAAAGAAAAAAAAATGTCAGAGAATAAACAGGCAAAACAACAGATAATGCACTATTGACCATGCTATAATAATCTTAAGTATAATATAGGTTTGTCACTTGTGCATATACAGTAAAATAGTGCCCTCCCAACAGGCAAGAAAGATGGATAAAAGCCTCACTACTAGTAGACAGTGAAGCTGCCATACAAGAAAGAATGTTATCCAGCACAGTCTTTCATACCATTAATCAATTAATCGTGCAACTTCTTATGTTTGTTTCTTGTACGTATTTGATCGAACAGATGAGAAGCACAAATGAGTATAAGGAGAAAGTTGAAACAGTACTGATCTTTTCATTAAAATCTTGTGAATGGATTGGCTTTCTCCAATTAAACAAATTAATGATGACATGAGCTCAGGCAAAAATCAAAACTTCCATCTATTTTTAATCTTACAGAGAAAGAGAGTGCGTAGAAGAAGTTCACAAAATCGCACAAAAGAAGGTCAGAAGAAGAGATATAACTGATATACGACGGCAATGGCAAGGACGAGGTGACGGCAAGAGATCTCTTGCTCTCATATCTGGATTTAGTCGAGGTCTATGTTTAAAGTGCTGGATTCACCAAGTTCTGGGTTCCTCTCGAGAAAGTAAAGCCTCATATGGAGTAATTTTGAGATGTTAGCGAGGGTATAGTGGAAAGAAAAGTTTTATTAAACTTTAGAATAATTTCGACTGAGTCTCAGCCTGATACTTTTCAGAAAAAAAGGAACTTGTTTGCTGCTTCTTTTCATCTCCGATTTTTGCTTTGATGGAAAAAATGATTTTTTTCTGTAAAATCAAATAATAATTTTTTTGTCAATTTTATTTTTTTTAACAAAAAAGTCAGAAATTACTTTTTTTTTTCTAGTAAAATCAAACAAGCCCTACGATAGGAGAAATATAAGTTAATGCTATTTCTAAAATAAAATCCTACAGATAAATGAAGTTAAACTAAGATAAAGGAATACATATTGATATACTGGATGTTGATGGATCTAGAGTATAATTTTACTTATTTATACTATGATAATAATATTTATCTATTTTTATGGTTGCTATGTATATCTAAATTTTTTTTCTGATAGTTCAAATAATTAACGTTATTTTTCCATCTACTACTCTATGTTTGTTAGTATGGTTGCTTTGTATCTACTGGCAGACTGATAATTATATCTTAATGGCCTTCGTTTATCCAATGTGCTTATACTAGTTGTTTCTCTATATTCAACCTATAATACAATCTTATCTACTGGAAAATGTCTTAAGATTAATTCGATTGCTTCGATCTATTCCTTATACTAGCCATTTGACCTCATATACTTTATATCACTGTTGATCATCGTCATCTTAATCTTTCAACCTGCTCATCAGCATCATAGATGAATTCTGTTTCTTCAACTTATATCTTCATGTAAGTAATATTTGTCTGGGCCAAACCCTACAAAGCTCAACTAGCATCATGTGATTCTTAACTGTTTTTACTTAGCTTTGCCTATGTAGTGTTTACTCGTGATGTTCAATTAAGATATTGAGATAAGGTGTAAATAATTTTTAACTCTTTTAAGCTTTTGGTGATAAGGATTCGTCACTTTCTAAAAGGGCGAAAATGAAAGCAAAGCAAAGAATTGTAAAGAAACGCAAATGCGGCAACAGTACCAAATAGATTCTCGATTATAATGTATTTAAAACTTTAATAATGGCTCAAAATTTATCGAGGGATGGTAAGGAAATAAAAACAATACTACTCTCCGAAAGTTTACATATACATTTTGTTTACGACCTTTGTTTTGCCAACATGATTTGACTCGGTTGTGGGCACATCCTCCTAAGCGCTTGCTCTTGAGTCTTGATGAAAGCTTGAGCTTTAACCATGATAATAGCACATTTTCAATGCACTACTCAAATATAAGTGTTGTAACTATTATTTTTGTGATCTACTTTCTTGCGATAAAGCTATTTTTTTGCTTTTCTTGGTGCAATACCCCCCCAAAAAAAGCTTGATTTTGTTGGATTACCATTTATTTCTTTTTGTTGGCAGCATGCCAAAATGAAAAGATAAAACATACTTAGAGATAGTTTGTTGGATTATTCAATTTCAAATGAATAATTCATGATCCCTTTTTTATAAAAATATTTCATTAATGCATATAATTCACTATAAATATTGGACTTTCTTTATTCTATCATATTTCATCAATCATATAGTTTGACCTCATTAGGAAATGAAGTAATTTTTATTTTCAATACATTGGTTAAAAAAGAAGTTGATCTACTTATATTAGAATTGCTTAGAAACAATTAAATTACAAACTTGGAATCTCCCTCCTTTTGAATGTTATAATCGGTAAGCAACTAGTTTGCTTGTGTTGAAAGAAGAAAAAACCAATACAATAGCATAAAATTGACAAGGATAAAAGGGGGACAAATTTAATTATCTGATATGTAAATAAATAAATATTTTCTTCAATGAATTTTTCCACTCATATTTTTATTTTATATTGAAATATATTTTTTGATAGTTATCCACTCGCAACTCACACATTTCTTAACAAATCATGTAATTATCTACCATGACAAAATTTAATGACAAACAAATATGAAATGAACATCTATCTTTCCTAGGGAAAGGTCTTTGGTTGAAACCTCGAAACATATAAAGCCCATTCTTTTGTGGGTAAATATAGGGATATCAACGGGTATCCTACCTAATGGGTACCCACTGGATAGGATTGAATTTTTTTTTTTTTGAAAAACCCACCACGGGTCAGGTTAGGGTCTTAGTTTTGAAAAATTGTAGCAGATAGGATCGGATTGTGGATTTATCCCTAAACCCTATCTATCTAACTAGTATATGTATTTACTAGAATACCCCCTCCATAATAGTATATTTACAAATATACATACATGTATATACCAAATTTTTTAGGGATTTAGGGTTTCTTTTGTCATAGTATGTATATGTTTGTATTATATAAATTGATGGTTGAAATATGTTTTAGAATTTGTTTGATTTAAAATAGGTGTGAAACTTGATAAATTTGAAACAGATTTGATTTGATGGCATTTGCATTATACATTTGCTTGGATGGGTTATGGATAGAGTCGAATACTATCCACCACTCGCATAAGTAGGGTAAGGATTAAAAATCCATACCCACCATGGTAGGTAGGATTGGATGGTGGGTAGGGGGTAAGGGGTGGATAGGATATGGATTTAGCAAAACCCATACTTTATCTTACCCATTGACATCCCTAGGTAAATATCATCAAAAAGTTGATCAACTTCCTCATTGATTAACTTATTTATATTCTCATATTTTTCAAGATAGATAAGTTACTTTTTTATGATAGCATTTATCCATAAAATAGAAGAAAATTTTATCCATCTAGAAGATGGCTAAATCATTTTTTCATCAATAAAAAAAATAATCTTTTTAATTCATTCTTAATATACTTTTAACCTTATAACAATAATAATATAATCATATAATATATTACGATGTATAATAATATATAGTACTATAATATAATATAATATAATATAATAGTATATTATTATATATAATAATATTATATAATATATTTTATATTATATTAATATAATATATTGATATAATATTATATAATATATATTATTATAATATTATTGAAATTTGGGGTTTGGTCCATGCATATGTGTTTCAAAATTTTATTTTCTAAATACTGCAGTAGAGAATAAGATCACAATAATTTTAATTTGAATTATGTATGCATAAAAATATAAAACCACATGGATCTACCTCATATGTTGAAATTGATATATGCTGAAATTCAGATTGTGATCAAATCACATACCTGTTTCGTAATCTTTTTCTTCAAATTTAGATCTGGAAGAGAAGAGGTCCTTTCTTAGCCGCACAAGTATCCGACCTCTACGAGTATCCACTCGGGATCAGTTTGGAACAGTCCTCTTTAATCTGAATTTTTATTCTTCAAAATTCAACTTGCTGAAACTGAACGAAGTCTGGATTGCGATCAACACTTAATCTCTTTTTTTGATCTTTTTCTTCTTCTCTTCTCTAGAGTTTCTCTCTTTGCTATGTGCTGCTACCAGATACTAGAAACCAGCAAAGAAGAGGCACCCAACAGCCTTTGGGCATGGGACTCCTTAGGATGCGCGTCCTAAGAGAAACGGGGTGTGGGATGCCCAAGAGAAGAGAAAGGGAGGGGAAGAGAGGGCATGGGACTTCTCTTTTGATATGTGGAGTTGCTGGTTTGGATGCTCTAGAGACCTTAGAGGAGATCCTTTTAAATAGGCACAAGGATTGAATCCTATTTCATCTCATAATACAAATCCTGCTTGGATTATGAATCCTTATAACTTAAGTTATTCAACTTAGATTAGGAATCCTTTTAGGGACCAACAATTAGAGCCCTTGCACCAATAATTAGACATCCCAAAATATACCCAAGAGACACCCTATAAGAGAACTAAAAGTTCTCTAATCAATGGACATGCTCAACTTGATCAAATCAAGGTGGCGCCCAAGAATAACTATTAAAATTAATTAGAGACTTGCACCCTTAATTTATATGATCCATAACCTGAGACACCCAACAATTGGAGTCCCATGAATCTTATTCATATAGATTATTAGTAGGTAATTAAGTTAGAATTATTTTATCAAATAAGTAATCTCAATAAAAAGAGAAATTAGGTCCAACCATGTGCTAGTAAGGTTATCATGAATCCAATGGATTTCTCTAAATCTAATTGATACTTCATAAGCTCAATTGCTAATTTCAGACCTAATTTCTTTATTGTATGACCCCATAGGTTCAATTCTATTTGATAGTGAGACATACAATGATCTCTTATCATTGTATCATTGAAATTTTTTTCAATGGATCGGAATAATTTCACTCTAACTCAACAAGGATTGTCGATCCAGAATAATCCTAGTGAGCTCTCACAATCCATCAGTGACACCTAACAGTATATAGTGGCAACTCAGTAGAACTGAAATAAACCTCTAGGTGTAGTTAATGTGTGATTCAGTCCCTCTATTGTGAGTTCCGACTAGATGGTAGGTTATGGATAAATCGTCAAACCTCAATATCAGTCATATGATAGATTCGATTAGCTCAAGCCTAGTTGTGACTTCTATAATTTTTTTTTCTATCAATCATACTGCTGTGGCCACAGATTCTTGGACTTAACCTCTCAAATCCCATAGGACTACTCCTTTCTATCAAGATCAATAGATCTTATCTTGATACGTACTCCACTCCTACAGTGGATCAACTATCGCCAACATCCACTACAAGAACTCATTGAGATCAATATTTATGTGTCAGTCAAACTTCAATAGCCTCACTGTGAGTAGCAGTACTATCTCAAGTCAAAGAACCAGTCACATAACTACGGCATCGAGATAATCATCAACGATCAAATAGAAATTCAAGTGATCTCTCGTATGGTCATGCTCAGTACTAGTTGTTCTCTAACAACTATCCAAACTCATCGCCCTATGCTCTACACAGTAGACCAGAGACTCATCTATCCCGAAGAAAGTGATTTGTGCATCAGTCTATCTGGATCAATCACCATCCTCATGATGATTCTATGATCGAAAGTATTTAAGAATTAAATACATGTCTCTAATTCTCAACACTTTGAGAATATATATCGAAACTAATTCATGGACGATTCAAGGACACATCACACTTGAATGAAAAAGAACTTGCCCTTTTATTGATCATATCAATATATTAAGTACAAAATTGTATCCTAAAATTATTACAATATATCAGCCATATTGACTTCTAGGATATACATCTAACAAATATATAATAATATAATATATTATAATATTATAATATATTATTATATATTATATTATAATATAATATTGTAATACAATAATATAATATATTATCTTATATTATTATATACAATAATATTATATAATATGCATATACATAACATAATATATATTATATACAATAATATAATATATATTATATCATATTAACATAAGGCATTAATATAAAACAATATAATAATATAACATACAATTATAAATTAATATATTATCATATATTGTAATATATTATAATATTATAATAATATAATAGTATTATATTATATTATATTATTATACATAATAATATTTGTATAATATATTATTATAATATAAATAATATACTTATTATAATAATAAAATAATATATTATTATATATAATAATATTTATAATTATAAATAGTGTTATCGAAAATATGCATAGATCTTAGCAACTTATTTAGAAAATTAGTAATATAAAAGAACATAAATAACAATTTTTTGAACTATTTTTTAATATATAAAAGAACATAGATAAATTATTTTTCTATCTAAATGTTGTCTGTTAAATACTTATCTAGAAAAATATAGATTTCTGGATAATTTCTTTTATCCTCAAAAGAATAGGCCCAGAAGGGCTCATGTTTTTATGGATAAATATCATAAAAAAATTTACTAATTTTTTTATTAACTAACTTACCCATATTCTCTCACTTTTCAAGATAGGTAAATTATTTTGCATGGATAGTATTTACCCATGAAATGAGAAAAAAATTTTATCCACCTAGAGAGTGGCTAAATTATTTTCTAATTCGGCCAGTAAGTATGTATTTAATTTTATTCTTAAAATATCTTTTTTTTTTTTTCAATGTTTCCATCATTCAATGTCCAATAATACAGTTATCCACTTTCTCTAAGCCTAAAAGTATAAAGAATATTATGAAAAATATAGATAAATTTTAACAACTTATCTAAGAAAGTAATAATGTAAGCGAATATGGATAAATTTCGAAGCTTCTTTTCCATACACGAAAGAATATTAATAAATTATTTTTCTATCTAAATATTATTTAGAAAGTATTTATCTAAAAAAAATATATTTTTTAGATAATTTTTTTATTTGCAGATGAATGGACCCATCTTATAATAATATTATATATAATAATATTTATAATTATAATGATGTTATCGAAAATATGTATAGATCTTAGCAACTTATCTAGAAAATTAGTAATGTAAAGGAATATAAATAACTGATTTTTGAGCTATTTTTCAATGCATAAAAGAATATGGATAAATTATTTTTTTATCTAAATATTGCCTGTTAAATACTTATCTAAAAAAATATAGATTTCTGGATAATTTCTTTTACCCTAAAAAAAATAGGTTCAGAAGGGCTCGTTCTTTTATAGATAAATATTATGAAAAAATTTACTAATTTTTTCATTGATCAATTTACCCATATTCTCATACTTTTTAAGATAGGTAAATTATTTTATATGGATAGTATTTACTCATGAAATGAGAAAAAAATTTTATCCATTTAGAGAGTGGCTAAATCATTTTCTCATTTGGCCAATAAGTATGTATTTAATTTTATTCTTAAAACATCTCATTTTTGTTTCCAATGTTTCCATCATTTAATGTCCAATAACACAGCCATCCACTTTTTCTAAGCCTAAAAGTATAAAAGATATTATGAAGAATATAAATAAATTTTAACAACTTATCTAAGAAAGTAATAATGTAAACGAACATGGATAATAGATTTCGAAGCTACTTTTTCATATGCGAAAGAGTATGAATAAATTATTTTTCTATCTAAATATTATCTAAAAATATTTATCTAAAAAATATATATAATTTTTGATAAATTTTTTGTTTGCAGATGAAGGGACCCATGTTCTAGAAAAATATAGCGATGCATGCTTCTTCCATGAGATAAGGTTGTCCCTAAAAACACTCAATGATACAAAAAAAAAAAAAAAAAAAAAAATTGACGACCCCAAATCCTGATATCCTGGTCACCACCTGCGCACCAAAAACCCATCTGCCCCACTCCAGCAAATAAATAACAAGAGATCATTACCCCGCAAACCATAATCATCACTCCACCGGCTAATTTTCAAAATCCCTCGCGAGAGCGCCAGCCCACACCTCACAACCTCCACCCATAAAAAAAAATGGGACTAAATAAACAAAGCCACCATCCAAGAAATAAAAAAGAAGAAAGCCGAGGAGGCGGCAAAAGAACACTCCCCTCCGGCTTCTCTCCTCTCTTCTCCACTCTCCCCACCTCCATGTCTTTCCCCCCTAATTCTTTAATCTCTCTTGCGGAACTGGAAAGACGACCATGTGGGCCTCCTCTTTTTCCCTCTCCAAATCCTTCTCTTTGGGAGAAAGAAGGGCGAAGGATTTGGGAAGTGGAGGAAGAAGGGTGGGTGGGGAGGAGAGGAGATGGCGACGAAGGAGACGGAGTACTACGACGTGCTCGGCGTCAGCCCCTCCGCCACCGAGGAGGAGATCCGCAAAGCGTATTATCTCAAGGTGGGTTCTCTTTTCCGTGGAAGAATTCGAGCGAGAATAGAAACGGAACCCTAGTTTTCTTTTTTCCTCTTCTTAGTTTGCTATCTTTATGGTGTTCATGCTCGGAGCGGAGTGCGTTGGGTTAGGGTTTCAACGAATGGGCAAAGACTCACGTTTCTTGATTTATATTTCTGTTTCTATGTCGATGTGTGCTTTTTTTTTTTTATTTTCCCTCTTCTTGTTATGCTATGTTTATTGTTTTGATTTCTAGAGCGGGGTGCATTGGATTGGGTTTCACCAAAACGGCAAGGAATTGCCTTTGCTGATTTATGTTTCCATGATATCTTGCCCAGACCAGTCGTCTTTCTTGAGTTGTTCCAGTGTTAGTTGTGTTTGATATGATCCTATTGCTATCCTTTTTTGGATGTTGAGGAGTTCATGATTGCGTTAATGCAGGCAAGGCAAGTCCATCCTGATAAAAATCCAAATGATCCTCAAGCAGCTGAGAGATTTCAGGTGAGTTTTGGTAAATGTTGATGCTAAAAAGATGTTAGTTTTTCTGACATGCTTGTGGTTTCATTGTCACTGAATCATGATGATAAACTTCTTGAGTGATCGGAACTGTGGCTCTTGCAGGAACTTGGAGAGGCTTATCAGGTACTAAGCGACCCAGTGCAAAGAAGGGCTTATGATGGATTCGGCAAAAATAGCATATCTAGGTAAGCTACATTATTGCTTGGTTGCCTCCCCTATCATATTAAAAAAAAAAAAGAAAAAAAAAGAAGAAGAAGGCTTGGTTGAATAGATAGATGGCCTTATTCTTGTGAGATACCATGATGAAAGACGGCGATGATGAAATAGAGATTTGATAACCCCATGCAATTCTATGCATTGTCTGCAATGTACACCAGGTGCTACCTCATGATAGATCATGACAGAACTTCCTAGACTAGTTAATGGATAAAAATCTGTACCTAGAGGAACACTGTACAATAATTTCTTTCCTCTTCTTCCAATACCTTACAAGCTTCTGTCTTTCCATTCTTCATTTTGAGCTCTACAGTTGACATGGTTTTAGATGTTGGCCTTTGAAGTTCAATCTGTCGATCATGCTCTGATCAGTTGATTTCAAGGCACTATTTCATGCTTATAGTGCTGAGATTGGTCTTGGACTAAAGAGTTTGTTTTGGCACTATTATTTTTGGTGATGATATGGTCGTTTCAGGAATCAATCTTATTGGTAATTGCAACGAGCAAACCTATTTCCAATTTTTCAAACAAAACACCTAGGAAACCTTCACATTTCCAAGGACTGAAGTTGATCTAAAGTTTGGATGTTTCATTTTCTCTTTAGTAAGACATGCTTCCCTTACCATACTCTAGGTGATGCAACATATTTAGTATGTTGGATGCCTGCTATCACAAGATATGGATATCACATTTTGCACAGCCAATGAAAAATGGCAGCTGCATCACAAGAAAACCAGACATCATGCTTTCCCACTTGGGAGCTAGTTTGTGCCAACAACATGATTGTTTTGCCTTGTTTCCTTGGATAAGCAAAACAGGGTGCAACAGATGGTTTATTTTATCATCTACCTTTTCTACTTTGTTCTATTTGCTTGATTCAATGCCAATTCAGATGGTTTATTTTATCATCTACCTTTTCCACTTTGTTCTGATTTTGTTATATCTCTAAAAGTGCATCGCATTTCACAAGAGTCATCTTGACATATCAAACACTTATTATGACCTTGTGTAGTGCGCCTCTTTCCAAAAATCTTTTACTTTGGACGAAGGAGAGCTACTAAATTTTCCTGAAGAGGGAAATTCTATTAGCAAGAAAAACACATTGAAATCAACTGCTACACTATTATGCACAAAATTTCAATATAATGCCTTTTAATCATGCTAGATATTTGAATTGTTAATCTTGCATAGACTCATCCGTTTGTGGATATGATATACAAATTCTAGATCCTCTCTACAGAACATTAGGAGCTTGATGTGCCATGTGTTTTGGACAGTGTAAGCATTACAAATTTAATAACATGAGGATAAAATGTTTATTTTTTGAAAACATTAGAGTCCAATAATTAAGGAGGAAGCACAAGGACTGGACAAACATTACAACAGGAAATAAAATAAAAGAATAGGAACCAATAGAAATAGCCAAATGATTCATTTCTCTTTGTGAATCTTCTCATTTCTTCAGTTTTTATAACTTAGAATTTTATTAATATGTATTCATCAAAGTTTATTTGGTTATTTTAAAATTTCTACTATAACAAATTTTTGCATCACTTCAGGGAAAACATGTTAGATGCCACTGCTGTCTTTACTCTACTTTTTGGAAGCGAACTATTTGAGGATTACATAGGACACCTTGCTGTGGCATCAATGGCTTCCACTGAATTAACTAGTGAAAATGACAATCCTTTGAAACTTCAAGACAGACTGAAGGTAAGTACAGAAATGAGGCTTCAGTAAATTTTTTTTTTTTGAATTGTCTGCATGGCAATATTTTGCAAATCAAATCCTCCATCTTGGAATTATTGCATGCCATTTGTTTATGTATGTATCACTGACTGCATATTCATGTTTGTAGGTTTTAACATATTAGAGTTTTTGGTCCATATAATGTCATATTTTATGTACAGTTACTGAACTAGCATTCTTATTGATATATCTCAGAAGTGCTATATTATCAGAAAGATACTTTTTGACAATGGAAACTGATTTCTTACCAGGTTGTCGGTTCTTGTTTATCATAAATAATGGAGTTTGGCGTCTAATTTGAGTTTATCATTGGGTTGAATGATGGTAGAGCCTTCATAAATCTAAATTTAATCAAAAATCAAAGTCTTGCATGCTGGAAAATGATCAACTCAATAGCCTCTTGTTCCTATGCTTCTTTTTATTGTCTTTGTGATGTGTGATGGAATCTTGTCTCCCTCAAATGATTTTCACATAAGTTAACATACTCTGCTTATTCAGGTTTGGTCATGCTTCATTCTAAAATTAAATGGCCAATCAATTGTGCCAAATCACAATTTTCTTCAACATGCACCCACCCCACTTCTCCTAATGATATCAGCATTCAGCAGTATGTTATGTTTCCAGTTTTTCAGTATCCTCCAAATGCGAATGATATCAGCTGTTGTTTCTAGCTCTTTGGTGTACTCCATATGTTTTTAGCTTCCCGGGCTTTTCTAAATGCGGTTTACTGAGTTGCTATCTACTTCAATATATTTCCTTTTAACCTTTGGCATGTCTTCTACTCCTTCGAGTCCTTGGAGAACTGTACTTTATCATTCAGCTCAACTTTCCAGCAACTATTACTTGTCTTTGTATTCCATCTAGATTAGGTCATGGTAATGATGGATATAAACAAACACATGCTGAACGATTTAATGGCTCATTACTTCCATGATAGGCACAGCATTGTTCAGTTTGCAGTGTGATTCACTCCGTCATATATGTCAATCAAGTTTCAGTATGCTGAGCCATCACGTTATGTTAATATTAATGAAATCATGGTTATACATATGGTCTCTGTTTAGTATCTATTTACCCTTACTTGTTTATCTACCTGCATGCATCAACCACCCACCCACCCGCACACACACCCCAGCATACACCAAGTCTTACCTCTGTTAAACTACAATTGTGGGGTAGGAAAATAGGGTTAAGGGAGCTATAGTAATACAAAAAGTTCTAGCTTTGTCACCAGGGGCATCTATCAGGTAGGAAGTTCTACCTCATCTTTAGTCAAAAACATAAGGATTGTATAAAAAATGTTACAGAAAAAAGGAACCAAGATGAAGGCAACCTGCAAACATTTTCTTTCCTTCTTATAAATTTATCAGGAGGGCAAACCATGCCCAAAACAGCCAAGCATGCTTACTCAACTAAGCTGTGTTACTCAACATTGTGCCAATATTTGCATCTTTGACAAACCATAAGAGCAACGTTTCTTGGGTTGGTATTGGGACTTAATTTGGAAATGATGGAATTAGATCAAGTTCATATTATAGACTTGAATGAATTTAATTATATGATTTTATATACAAAGCCATGATTTTGAGGCATTTAAGATCAACTATTGTTATGTTTGGTAGAGTTTTATCTTTGTAACTAGTTTGAGAATAGGAACTGATGCTGGATACAATCTAATAGGTTCTAAATCGGTATCGGGGCTTAACTCTTTTCTTTTTTTTTTTTAATCCATTTTAAAAAATGATTATAGGTATGTGCATTATTAACCTGATAAGTGATTATGGGGAATTTGGGGCTTAATTATGAATCGATGGATGCTAGTTGTTTTCTTAGTTTAAAAAATTCATGTAGGGTATGAAAATCAAGAAGCCACACCGTTGATCATGATCATCCCATCTTAAACACACACAACCAAAATTTAGTAGCTATCGATACTTCTAAACTACAAATCATGCAATTACCATGATGCGTAGGTAAAGAAACTCTCCCCCTCTTTTTCCTTTTTTTGATTTTTAGTTGATGTGTATCATGATCAATGGTGTAAATTCTGAATTTTGAATCTTCCGTAGTGTTATGCACATTGATAAGACTCAAGCTTGTAGCAAACTTCGAGTTTCAATTTGTTGCCAGCACCATGAGTTTTAGACAATAGATATAAGAGTTTAGTTGTTCTTGAGATTCATAATGTTATAAATTAAACACTTTGGACTATTTCATTCAAAATCCTCGATGAAGATATATATATATATATATATATATATATATATATATATATGTATATATATATATGTATATGTATATATATATATGTATATGTATATATATATATGTATATGTATATATGTATATGTATATATATATATATGTATATATATAGGGGAAGATTTGGGTAAGGTTGACCGGATTTGGACTCAGATTCGGTCAAATCAAAATTGGACAATGGGGGTCCAATATCGATGATCTAAGCTGTTAGATGTGATCTATTATCCCAAAATTGCTTGCACACCAAAAATCATATGATTTGAAGATCCTTAACCTATGCATCAGGTGATCAAAAAATACATCTAATTCAATTTTATTTAGGTTGTCCAATTTTTAACTACTTGATGTATAAGCTAGAGGTCTCCAAATCATATGATTTTTTGTGTGCAAGCAGTTTTGAGATAATAGATCACATTTAGTGGCTTGGATCTTTGATGTACGACCCTTATTATACAGTTCTGACCTGACCGGATCTGAGTCCAAATCAGGTCGACCGGATTTGGACTCAAATCCAGTCATGTCAGAACTGTATAATAGGATCCTGGATCATTTATATAGAGCTAGGCTAGAATCAGATCGACTGGATTTGGACTCAGTTTCGATCAGATCATAACTGTATAATAGGAGTCCTACATCAATGATCCAAATCGTTGAATGTGATCTACTATCTCAAAACTGCTTGCACATAAAAAAATCATATGATTTGGAGACCCCTAGCTTATCCAAGTAAAAAATTGGATAGTCTAAATAAAATTGAATTAGATGTATTTTGATCATCTAATGCATAGGCTAGGGGTCTTCAAATCATATGATTTTTGGTGTGTAAACAGTTTTGAGGTAGTGATGACATCAAACGGTTTTAATCATTGATATAAGACCCTCATTGTCCAGTTTTGACCTGACCAGATTTGAGCCCAAATCCGGTCGACCTTATCTAAGTTTGCCCCCCTCCCCCCCCACACACACATCTATGTGTGATGGATTCCTGAGAGAAGCTATTGTTGGCTCAGCTGATATTTCACTTCCCATTTTTCTTCCAGAAACATGTTTTCTAAAGTACTAGTTTTTATGCTACATTTTAAGTTATTAAGAGCATATGCACTTTGTGTTCATTTTTATGTCATGCTGTTATCTAGTAGGAGAAATTGGTTTGAACTTAAAATCTCCCCAACAAAGCATCTCTTTTAAATTTTTATTATTTAAATCTAAAGCTATTATAGTTGGCATTTGAATTTATTTTAATTCTCTATTTATTTCCATAAAGGCTATACAGAGAGAAAGGGAAGAAAAACTTGCCAAGTTTTTGAGAGATTTCCTTAACCTGTATGTTCATGGTGACAAAGAGGGATTCTTTCATCGTGCAGAAGCTGAAGCAAAGAGACTTTCTAACACAGGTTGTAGTCTGAACATTTATAACGTGCATAAAATGGTAAATATTTTGAGTCTGATTGGATTTATGTTCTTGCTATATATATGCACGCACACAAATTTGGAACTCTTTGCAAAATCAAGACCACAATTCCAGCCTTTCTTTTTGTAACCAACGATTGACCTTTCATCAAGCGCTCACCATTTTCATCTGGGCTGAGTGCTGTCATTAAGTGGTTTTGCTTGGGAAGAAAATTAATGTTATCAAATCTAACTTTATATGGTGGTCTTGGTTTCAACTCTCTGCTTATTTTTTTAGAATTTTAGAGGGCTGGACGTTTTTTCCTCAATATTATTTTGCTGTCACAATTTACCCTTTTCTAAGTACTATTTTGTTTCTTCATATTGAAATAATACATATGACAAGTGATATGTATATAAAGCCCAAAATGATAAAGTTTCAATTTTTCTTCTTTGTGTTGCAAATACAGCATTTGGAGTAGATATTCTACACACCATTGGCTATGTCTATGCAAGACAGGCTGCAAAAGAGCTGGGCAAGAAGGTCATGTATCTAGGGGTGCCATTTTTGACTGAATGGGTGCGAAACAAAGGCCATTTTTGGAAGTCACAAATTACAGCAGCAAAAGGTTTAATTTTGAAGTGCTTTCTCTTGCAGGTCTGTAATAACTTTGAAACTTAGTTCTAATTATTGACTAGTTTGCTGGAAAAACATTTGGCCCAGGTGCTTTGCAATTGTTGCAGCTGCAAGAAGACATCTGCCGCCAAATCAACAAAGATGGCAGTGGTACTGAGAAAGATATTGAGTTACATATCCGGATGAACAAGGACTTGATGATGAACTCACTCTGGAAACTGAATGTAGTAGATATTGAAGTAACGCTTTTACATGTATGCCAAATGGTATGTTGAAAGGTTTTGTTGCCGTGTTCATTGGCCTTGTAAATTAATCATGAAATAGAACTATACAGCTGGCGTGTGAATTAAAAATCCCTACTTGTATGCCAAGTTACTATGTGGGCGGAAATTCATCGACTTAACAGCTTCGCATGAAATCTGGTGATTGGCAGCAGGAAAAATGCTGTCTCAAAAAAATTCTTAGTAGAGCATGCACTTAGATGCCATCGCATATCAAATGACTATAGAACTTGACATATTAAATCTGTTGCTCTTATCCCATTCACAAAGCTCTTCTGCTGAAAATTGTTAGTCATGCCCAATCATCTCTTTTGTTTCTAGACCAAAAAATCTTTTTGAAAATGTTTGTTGTACTGTCTTTTTTAACATGGAGAGATGTTGTGAGGAAAGACATGGAGAAGCTTGAAGTCACATCAGAGGTGGCTCTAACAAGGAATACTTGAAGAATGAGGATCCATGAAGCTGAACCCAAATAGTTAGGAAAAACTGGATGGCTATGGTTACAGTTATTTGTTTGTACTGTCTTTCATCCAGATTTTTTTAATATTTATGGATGCCACGATATCAATTTATTATTTTTGAAAAATAAATAAATTATGAACATGTAAATGTTGATGATTTCTTTGCCACGGTCCGAATTGAATTTTCACTTGAATTTTATCTAAAAGTTATTGCCTGGTTGCTCCTTTTAATTCTTTCCTAGCATACACATATCTGTTTACACCTTGATTAAGAGCAATCTAGCTCAATCTCTAACTTGCATTTTCACTTCTTTATTGCCTTATATGACTGGCAGAATTGTTTCTCAGCATTTGCCAAATTGGTTCATAGGTATTGCAAGAAAGCAATGTCAAGAAGGAGGAACTTAAGGCCCGGGCACTAGCTTTGAAAATTCTAGGAAAAGTTTTTCAGGTATAATGATAATATTTGTAATTTTGCGGTTGCCGTTTGATATATCTATAGATTTTAACCTTGGTAAACTTTGCTATGTTTTCTTGGATAAGATTCTTTTATTTTCCCTGCTTCAAGTTGCTGATGCATGGACATGGGGTTGAGTGTCAGATCTTGTCATGTATAAAAAAGTCTAAATTGCGAAGAACAAGAAATCGGAATTTATAAATTTATCTGTAAAAAATATGGAAGATAATAAAATATTAAAAACTATTGCAAAGAAGTTAAACTATTAAATATAAAGAGAATAATCTTTTTCACGGCTTCTGTCCATGCTTTTTAGCATGTTTTAGATGCTCAGACTTGTTTATGCTGTACTTCTCTTCTAGTTTAAATCTATATAATTTTTTATGTCTTGAATTTCCAATTATGGCATGTTGACATGTTACAACATGCAGATATGTATTGGCTCGTCTTTTTAGGTGGTTACAAGAATGCATAAAGCATTAAAAGAACATTTTGATGCTTTCATTAATAATTTCCCTTTATTAAGAGAATAATACCATGCATGTTAACAATCATCATTCAATTGAAGTGGACATTGAAGAAATCATACTAACAATGAAAGCAAACAGACATTATTCCAACAGCATTTATCGTGTTTCACAACAGTTTAAGTACTGATGCTGGTTGGGCGCTAATTATCCATCAGCAGAGTACATGTGCCATGTTGGCATGTCTCCTGCACCATGCACTAGAAAGAAAAATCAAGTGCTCTTTTTAAATTAAAGTATTAAAAGAAGATTTAAAAAGATGTCATGTTGACTGGTGTTGTATGCTAGTACTAGCCAGCGTGGTGTGTGCCAACTGACCTAGGACAATGTTTCCAGCAGCTGAAACCATGGTTTCACCATCCAGTACTATTGTGATGATGTCCATTACCCTTGAAAATCTTGAAACCTTTAATGAATCTTATTCCACTACCTTGATTCACGTGAATGTTATAGTCTTGCAAACTGCCTTTCCCATCTCTTGGTGCTATGCAAAGAATTGTGTTTATCTCTATCCTTTATGGCAAAAGACAAAATCTTAATAGCAGATAGGAAAAAAAAGTACTAGGACAGAAGCTCAGCTGCATGTTGAGGTGAGGGCAGGATCAAACCTAGGTCTCTTGCATCAATATAAGAGACTTACCAACTCTTCAGTCAGCAACCTCAATTGCTTAATTAGAGTTTTGAATTTTATCTTTACAAGTACTGCTAAAATTGTGTTAGTTATTGGAAACATCTTGGAATACTAGCAACTAATGTACATAAAGGTGATAGTTTGAATTTTAGCTACCAGTTTATATGTGAATTTTAACAACTAATGTATTTATAAGTGCCTTCGTCTTGAATTTTAGTGGCTATACCATTTACATGATCATATAATATGTTCTAGAACTAGTTATTACTTTATTAGCTATTTTTGACATTGTTAAGATATTCATTTAGTATGCGGCCTTAGGAATTTTGCTGTTCAGCTCTGTGGTTTGCTTTCTCAAAAAAGTAAACCTGCATATTTTCTCTGTAATTTTTTTTAACCAATTCTTTGTCCAAGAAATTTTATTACAGTTTTTCCTATAGTAAAGGCAAATGAATATTCGAGATCCATGTTTCCTGTACTTGCCAGTTACTATATGACATCATTTTACATTTTCCAATTAGATGACTAATCATGTACTTTATTATTCTTCGGACGGTTAACTCATGTTCCTTGCACACATACATAATAACAACGCAATATACATCCAAAAACACATGAACTATGACATATATATATATTCATGTGGTTTGTTCTCTCATTCGAGAATCTTTCTCGATTAGGCCATAACTATTTGTATGTTGATGTGATTTGGGCCTCTGTTTTGGGGATTTGAGCCTTCACAAAGAGCTTTGTACTTAGTATAACTTAACCAGAAATATGTATTTCTCCCTTTAGTGGGTGGCTTTCTAATATGGACTAGTTGGTCATTTAAATACCTAGAGGGCGTTGTGCTGGCTCATATACTGATTTATAGAAATATATATCTGGATGGAGAAATGTGCACCTTTTTTGGTCCCTTTTTTTTTTAAAATTATTCTTTTATCTATCTTACATCTTGCTCTTCCTCACATTTAGAGGCATATATTCTGCTATTTTTCATCTTGTTCATGATCCTTTAAGAATGTATCTAGGCCTTTGCAATGTTATGAATGTGTTTATGCTTGATTTTGGCCCATGGGCTTCCATGATTTATATATGATTGTTAGTTAAAGAGTGTAGAGTATCAAGGCATTCTTAAGGTCATTCTTGTACTTTATCTACATTGGTTTTTGTGTTTCTTTTATTTTTTTGAGAACAGTTTGATCTTGAATCTTTCGACTTTTTCTTTTAATTCTTAGGCATAGATGGTAGGTGAAAAAGTATCGAAGGCTTGCATCATACAAAATGCAGAAGTAGCTTTGAATAAAAGGGCTTTGATGCTAATCCAAAAAATATTTGAACATGATGTTAATATCCCTGTTGTGATAGGTAGGAATAACCCTTTATGCACCATTGAAGCTTGGATATTGTTCAAGAAGGATTTCATATAGGATTCTTAGCAGGGGCAGAGCTAGCAACTCACGAGTATACCCTTGCTACAACATCTATGAGTTTTGTGTTGCACCTTGCCTCCACTCCTAGTTCCACTTTGTCACATGTCCTTGTCTCTATACTCCATTTTACTATGTCAAACCCCACCTAGACCCATGATAAATATATTTCCTTTAGAAAACCCTTTGCAAAAGTAACAAAGAAAAGATGCTAAAATAGGGTGTCACAGTATATAAGGCTCCTGCCATTGCGAGGTTTGGTGAAGGTTAGATGTATGCAGCCTTATCTCTGCATATGAAGAGGTTGTTTTCGTGTTTCCAACCCATTGCACCAAGTTGTTGGAGCAACCTCACCATTGTGCCAAGGCCCCCCCTTAAAAGAAAGGATTTAATAATGATTTGAAATCTTGCCTCTCTATTTTTGGATTATATTTTATGTGATTCATGTTGCTGCCTTCCCTCTTGAACTCTTCGAATGGTCGATGCACATTGAACAGTCAATCTTTCTCAAAATCTGTCTAAAAGAATCTCTCTTGCTAACCAATAAAAAAAAAAATACTTTACCTCCCTACTTTCTTTGCTTTGAAAGTTGCAAGCTTAACTCCAGTCCCATGAGTCACTAGGTCCTCTACGAATGCAACAATGCCGTCAAACCTTTAATAGGTTTTGTGCCTCTATCCTTTCCGCATGCGAATAGCCATCTAGTAAGTCTTTCTCCCCTTTAATTATTATTTTTTTCTTGAAGGAAAATGGATGGATGAGAGATTTTTTTATTGAATTTGTTCTAAGGAAGCACAAATAATATTTGTAGGTTGGTGCTTTCTTACTTTTTAGGGAAAAAAGAACATTCTAGAAAAAAGAAATGACTGATTTAAAAGTTTGTTATATTTTCTTTTTCATGGTTACAAAACCATCTGAGTGAAATTTGTACTATTCATCTTACAATACTACCTCTTGCCTCTCACAATTACTTGGTTTTTTTTATATCTATATGAAGTGCTATAAGTTTAAGAGACCCATAATTTATTCGTACTAGGTACCAACAAAGAAATATATACATTTGATTTTGAAAAATTATATATGGTGGAAATTTATTATATTATGTAAGACAATTAGACAACTATTTTGAATCATGAGGCCCATGAGTGATAAATATAAATGCAACGAACTTGTAATGAAGAAGTCATGCATCAATGTAGATATTATTTAACATATTTAATTAAAATTTTAAAATTTTATATCTTATATAAGTATATAATAAAACAAAATTATAATTAGTGTTCAATCAATCATTAAAGTAATAATTGTGCTCCCTTGGTAACGAAGGTCTACCTGTGTTCTCAGCCTCTAAGGCACTTGAAAATTGGATAATTTAACCTAAAGCTTCGTGAGTGAATCCTTTCAAGCACATTGGAGATTCAAACCATATATATCTTGAACCAAGAGATTTCATCTAGTTTTAAATGTAAATATATGGTCACCCGTGAGTATATTTGATAAAATTACTAAAATTAAGCAAAATATATAATGTTGATCCATTCCTTATCAGCTTAAGCTTTTGGGGTTACTTTGTTTGTTAACATGAAAGATGGGCCTTGGTGCGGTGGTAATGTTGCTTCATTGTAACGTGGGTGTCATAGGTTTAAAAAACGAAAACAACCCTTCTGTACAAGTGGGTAAGTCTGTATACATTTGACTTTTCCTAGATCTCGCAGTGGTGGAAGCCTTCATGCACCAAGATGCCCTTTTTAGTTTATTAATGTGGTATCAAAGCACAAGTTTTTTGATATCATAAGTTTGAATCCCTTCTGTGCAATTATTTATTTAATTAACATGGCTGTTATCATGTTTCATTCCAGTCATTATGGTTGTTACTTTTTTCATTTCATTGTGGTCTTTCACTCGGTAGCCGAAATCTTCTACATAAAGTAACATACTCGCTTCTTTAGTCTCTCCAAGATCTTAAACATGAACCTGCTTCCTAAGTGCTTCTTTAGCTGAAGTGTTTATAGAATGTCTCCTTTCTCGCACCGGTACCCATTGCCATCACATGCGGCTTGGACCATGCATGTTTGGTGATTAGTAAAACTACATCTAGGCTAAAGAGCACTCTGTAAAGAGATTGTTCTTACCCTTCAGTGTCATTGGATGTTCCTTTGATTTCTTGGAATACCTGAATTCCTGTGTACAGCTGTTATGTTTAGCAAATTGTTAAGTCATTTGAATTTTCAATTTTTGCATAACACTTAATTTATGGTGCTGATGATGGTGCTATCTTTGGAATGGAACTTACAATTTTAATGTTTAGATTCTATATTCATGTTTACAGGGAGAAAGGCATGCATTGCCTTCCGGTACATCGAAACAGAAAAACATTCCAGATGATGGCGATGTCAGTTCCGATGCTAGTTCTGTTGAGGATCTACCACGGACGCTTTCATATCGGACTCCTTTACTTACTCAGGCAAGTCTGAAGGCCTTAATTCCCCCCTTTCCCCCTCTTAACATCTAATGCATCTTCATGCTATATAGGCATGTCATGTTCATGTAGGGCATACTTCTGTTATCAGTAACTTCTTTCTACTGAATAGGTAATGTTCAGTTATTGTAGGAGTTGCCACTTTGGTAAATGTTATGGGTTGATATGAGTTATTTGTTCTATGTCATGTAAATTGTTAATAATCTGTACAGTACACTTCTATATTAGTTCAACTGCTCAACCTGGAGAAAAACATTAAACATCAACTATTTTCTCCCCAAAAATCAATAGAAATTGTACAATATGTGATGGCAAAATATTAGTTGACATTTAAAATACTAGAACATAAATTAATTTGTGTTATCATGTAAGTAGGCTCTTCAGTAAATGGGGCATTGCCCTGTGGGCTACGCACTCTGCTTTACAAGTGGAGCTCTCATGTTTAGTTTTTTGGATGGTGCATCCCAAGTATTTGGACCTAGTAATTATTACACTGCATAAGTCTTCCTGCCTTATTTTGGGGGAAAAAAAGAGGCACCTTTAAATCAATCTTCCACTTTGGTAGGTATTGACCAGGTAGTCTAGAAACATGGTGATTGGTGAAACATTTAAAGGTTCATGCGGCATAATACCATCTAAAAGGATCTTTACCTTCCAAGATTAGGTACTATGAACTTGAGAAATACTGTTGTTCATTCAGAGTGTTTGACTGAAAGCTACAGTGATGTCAATGGGCTAGGTTTGGCAAATCATATTCAAAATCATGAATAGGCTTGACTTAACGACTTGGCGTGAAATAATATAAAACTAGGCCTGCTAATCAGCGTGTTGGCTTCAAGTCATTTGTATCTGACTTTTCTAATTTCCTCTGCACAATCCTTCTTTTCTCCTTGAGAAACTGGTTCACTGCTGGTGATGTTTTCTATCTGGTATCTGGATTTGTGATTTCTATGGATTTTCCCTGTTAACTGCTGTATGGACATGCTATCTATAAATCTCCTTAAAGGTGAGCACTTTGTGTGATAAATTTGAGATTTGAAAAATGAACTTATTTCAATTTGTTAATTGTTGCTCACTTGCTGCAAACTACATTTGTTCTAGTCCATGTTATCCCAAGGAACAATTATGAAAACTTAATATATGCACTTTTGACAAGACCTAATTGCTCGCTCGCTCACGGACATGTGGGTTCCAACAGGTGGCACCTGCATGCCAGTGATAAAGTTTGAATTTAGATGCTACCCTATTGGTAGCTGGGTGGGTGTGGGTGAAACAGAAAATATCTTGAGATTACCTTTATCAGACTTGTGTTTTTTTTTTTAATATTTTTTTTCTTTGTTTTGAATGTAGCTCTTGCTGAAAACAAAATAATCTTTTACATTAAAAATATGTGCTTTTGCTTTTATATACATACATAGACAAGTGAATGCACACCTATACATACATCTGAGCATGCTGCAAGCTTGTGTATGCTCCGTGTATTTTGCCTGTCACTATTATGCTATACAATGTTTAATTTCATGTTTCTCCATAGCTCATGCTCATCTTTATTGAATATGTGAAATTAAACTTCTCAAGGCATGATTGTCATACTAATTTCCTTTGCATTAACTTATGACAGAAAAAAAAAAAAAAAAACCTTTTTGATTGGTTCAGTCTCCAAGGATAGCATTTTCAGATTGGGTTGATCAAATAGCAGGCCTGGATACTTATGCATCTATTTAGTGGAGGAATTCATATGCCCTCCCATCTTCCCCCTTTCAATGTCCCATTATAGTTGCATATTGTGGATGTCTCTTTGTAGCCCCATTTGAGTGATTAAATCTTTACATTGTTTTTTTTTTGTTTTGTTTTTGTTTTTTTAATTTTGTTAAAGCCTAAAAAGAACGTAGTGCTTAGACTGCCTCCTATATGGTTGGTGTCATGCCCCCAAGTCCCTAACCCGTATCTTAGTTCAATTGATCATGTATATGACTAATTTTTATAATTATGCAATTGCTCCATATTATAATTTTGCAGATACAGTTAATTTCCTGCATTAGTTTCCAATTTCATGGTCACATGGTTATGCAGACTTTTTATTTGAAAAATCCACCTAGACCAGAATTTTAGTAATATGGCAAATGCGATGAATGCAGATGCCTGCGCAGACTGAAGTTTTATTTTGCTGATGTTCCAGGGTATTGGCAGGCTCTTTAGATGCCTTTGTAATCCAGCATATGACGTGGATGATGATTTTGAGCCCCAGAGCAAGTGACGAGTAAGAAGCTATCAATTACCATTTAGTATGTACATGCTTGGATTTGGGAGTAAGTAAATATCTTTTTACTCCGTCATGGCACAGGTCAATCTCAGTCACTTGCGAATGGACTTCCTTTTATGATTGAAGCCTTTTCTTTCCCTGCAAACATTTGTATCGGACTTAAAGAGGCCAACCCATCTGTGATATGTATATTTAAAGAAGGGTCTGCCAGACAATCTCCATTTGAGCGGTTGATAAGATGTCTGAAGCTAATCATCTCTATTTGGCATTTGTTGCATGTTTTTCATGCCAATGAAAACAATCACAATTCGATACCAAATGTGATGCTATGAAGCCAGACATGACACCAGCAGGAGTAACTCCAAAAATTATGAACACTTGTTGAAGAGCTTTGATGTTTTCCTTTTCCTACCGGAGCAAGTCAGAATTATCATCAGCGTGCTATGACCCCGTGGTTGTAGCGTTCTCATCTGAGAGGGGTATCTTTTTCTCTCTCTCTTCTCTCTTTTTTTTTTTTTACTTTTTATTCTCTCTCTTCTTCTTTTGAGAGGTTTCGTGAGATTCCGAGAGAGGTAATTCTGGGAAGTCGGTAACTCCTATTCCTTTTTCTTAAAAAAAGGAAACCAAATAACTATCAACAGTTGCTTAATGTTGCACTTTTAGGGGCCCTCCTGTTCCGCAAACACACATCTCCCAGTTCGATGGAACCACCTGTCCAACGACATAAGCTCCCGCCTGCACCAGATCATTTTAGGCATGCTAGGACAGCCAGCAGAAAACGGCAAGGTCTCATAAAAATTGTCTCCCGTGCATCTTATGTAGTATGTACCACCATTATTAAATCAGGGCCGGCTAAAGAAACACAAAAGTTGAGCGACTCGACCCTGCACCAAGGATTAAAATAATTACATCGATGACAATTTGGCTATAACAAATGAGAGGAGAAATTCATGAAACTGACACCTGAGATCATGTCTTGAAGATTATTGATAGAATAATATAAAGATGGATTTACATTGGTGGCAAGCGCTCCATACAAATCATGCTGGAACTGGACACACTCCTGCGCACATTTGCACCTTGAGCCTGTTTGATAGAGCATGTGGAGCAGATCACAATCTACAGTAAAGGTGACAGGAAGGGGCCAATTTACAAGGCCACATTCCCAGAGATCCTACTATTATGTTTCCAATCAACTCCAGAATCTGCCAAGCAAGCCCCCAAAGGAGAAGGAGAAGCCGCTCCCGGTCCAGCGACTGGGCTGAGGAGCATTGGCACTGGAAGGCACTCTCTTCACATTGAGCATCACGGTGTGCCCTATCTCTCGACGGAGTGCTTCAATGGTCTTCATGTCCACTGGATTCCCTGATGCATCCCTCACATAGAAAACATTCATTGCTTGCTCTCCAATGGTTGTCACATCAGCCCTCGTGACCGTCAAGCCATACTCCCGAAGAACCCTAGTCACATCAGAGAGCAAGCCTACTCGGTCTCTACCGCATAGCTCTAGACTGAATCCCTGCCATGAACCTCACCGTAAAATTAGAACCATGGATTTTCATTCTTTTTTCTGGAAAGGTATGGAAACCATAGAAGTTGATTTTTTCAGATGCCTTCTTAACATGAAATGCAATTCGGTGAATATTTTATTTTTCCCCTCGA